>NC_082709.1:63419869-63742726 GCF_030144855.1 Hypanus sabinus | reverse complement strand
AGTAAAAATAGTCCAAAGATGTTAAAAGACTGTAAGTTCGAAAGAAAACACACACAAGTTTCCACAAGTCCTCAGGGTCCTGAAAGACTCATTATCCTATGCATGCGGCAGAAGGGAATGCCCCCCATGGACTTCCAAGGCGCCGCCGGACCCAGCCTTGCAGACGCAGCACACAGTGAAAGCGCCCTGACCACAGCAGACTCCGAGTCTGTCGAACCTCCGAGCCTCAGACCATCCCCTCTGGCACAGCCTCTCTGAGTACCATCCTCTGCCGAGCGCACTATGACGACCCCGCCAACGGCCACTGGCAATGGGACCCCGAGGACTGGGGGCCTGTTCTTCTCAGCAGAGACCTGGATCTCACAACAGCAGCAACGAAGAAGGCCTTCCTGAAGATTTCCAGATGTTCCTCTGTGCTCCCACATCTGCTTTTCATCAGATTAGGATTGTGCAAACTGCTTCGTGCCGCCATCTTGGTTGGGTTCAATGAAGAGGTAAAATGAAAAAGACACAAGAAACTGCAGATGCTGTAATCTAGAACCAAAAAAGCCTGCTGATGGAACTGAGCGGGTCAAGCAACATCTATTGCAACAAAGAGATGGCCATGTTTCAGGTTGAACCCCTGAACCAATCCTGATGCAGGATCTCAACCTGAAACATTGGCCATGAATAGCAACCATCTCTTTGTTTACAACAAATCAAGTTATCTGAAGTTGTATAATTCAATATTGAGCCCAGAAGGCCGAAACGTGCCCAGGCAGAAAGAGGTGTTTCTCCTCAGGCTCATGTTAGCCCTCAACTATCACAATACAGGAGGCTACAGACCAATAGGTCAGAGTTAAATGGGAAATTAAAGTCGCAGGCAGCACAGGTCCACCCCATTGACTGAATGCAGATGTTCCATAAAATAATCACCCAGTCTCAGTTTGGTTTCTCCAGTGCAGAGACCACATTGAGAACACTGAATGTAGTACACAAGATTGGAAGAAGCACAACTGAATTAGTGCCTCACCTGGAAATTTTAAGTGGGTCCATGGACAGTGGGAAGGGAAGAGGTGGGATCACCTGTAATTGCAAGGGAAAGTGCTATCAGAAAGGGGGTGGTTGATGAAACACATTTTAAATAGCATGGTACTTATAAAAAGGCTTGGTTGTGGCGACCCACTTTCTGCACAGGTGAACCGGCTCACAAATAGTCAGCGCGCAGGGGGAGACTTTGGTAATGCACCCCTGACGTCATTTCCACCCAGAGAGGTCGGGCGCTAGGGATTAAATGCCAGTGCCGCGAAGTTTGAATGAACTAGTCTCGAAACAACTTAACAACTGCATGTCGTTATTTCAGCGCTGTGTGCAGCACATCGCTACATTGGTGACCCTGATGGTCCAAACGGGATTTGGACCAAAGATGACCGACTCTTCATCTGTTCACGCAGTTTGGCTTGTTATGAACCCTGTAACTGGGTCACTTACCAGCAAAAATGGAGAGGTCTGTTGAAGTCTGATGGTACTATTTTTAACAGTATTTATTGGTGAAAATACACAAAAATAATATCAATGCAACCATACAGATAATATATGTCATCAATACTAAATCTAAAAGTGCGGGTATAATAATAATCAATAAGAAATAAGCTCTAGCGTTGTCTAGGGGATAATGTATTGTCCGATGGAAATATAAAAGTCACTCAGTTCATTCAGGCTGCAACCTTTTGTTGGATAGAGAGATTTTTAGAAACTTGCCGGCTTTCCTTTTTATGATTTCGATCCGTCAGAAGTCCCGTTGGTGTGGCCGTTCACTTGTGGCCTCTCCTTTAGCTAAGCCGTTCTTCCGTGATGAGCCCACTACCCTGGCAAGGGAGGGCCCTCACCGGCGTTCGCTATAAAACACTGTCACTGGCTTTCCAGTGTTTCTCCTGGTGCGTCTAAAGGGGTTGTTCCCCAGACCCTCATTTATCCTTACTCATGGGGTCTCGAATCTCAATCAGGTTGGGATGATGTAATCCCTCAACCAGCCCACTCTGTTCATCCCCTGAGGGGCTTCAATGAATAGTACAGTACTCAATACACAATTCCGTCTCCAAGAGACAACAGCCGTTATCAGGGATTTTGTTTTCGCTGAGGCCAGGACACATTCCAAAACCTTGTGGATTCTCTCTCATTTCCTGGGTCCCAGACCCGAATTAATAGCGATCTTGCAATTCTCAAAAAGGAGGGGGCTACTTTGTACCCTTCGGCCCCTCAGAGTTGTGGCACATTCGTAACAGGCTAAAACTGCCGACTTTCTGGACGCTGCGACCACGCGTGTGGTTTAGCCAAGCAGAAGCCCAGTTCCAGATTCGGCAGATATCTTCTGATTCCACACATTACTATCACATGGTGAGCGCCCTTGACCAGGAGACGGCCGCCCAGGTTGCGGATTTCATACAGTCGCCCCCGGAAGAAGGCAAATATGAAACATTCAAAGCGCTGCTCATTGGGACCTTTGGCCTCTCACAGCGTGAGCAGGTGTCGTGGTTTCTCGTGTCCCACAAATGACCAGGAGATGCAGAAGATTCTTCAAGGAGGGTTAAACTTTAATTTGCAAGTCAAAGCTGAGACAGTCATTGAACTAGTTGCTGATTGCCCACCGATCCTTGTACATAGCATTTTTTATAGCAATCTCCTGGTTTAGTTACATTAGCATATCCAATCGGTCTACAGTTGCGTATCACAAGTACATCCGCCACTATTGTTTCTACCCATTGACGTAATCCTGTTCTAATCTACATCTCTTAGCTACCTCTCATTAACTCACCATTGTCTTCTACATTCTTAAGATTTTATTCTCCTACTAAATTGGATACATGCATAGCAAATAGCAAATTCAAAGCTGACTACATAGTTTTGGTTACACAGCAAACAATGCAACTTTTATACTCCAGTATATCCCCCCTTTTTAGGGTCTCACACAGAGAAAGGAGACTAAGAGTCCGCGCACAAAAGCCCCAATAAACTCAAGCACTTATTCCCAAATCTCGGGTTAAATATAATTTTCTGCGCCAAGACCTCAAAGTATTCTCTCCTTGTTACCCTGGGCCGCTGAGCCAAAAACCTGTCCCTTTGTACCTGAGACAGAGAAAAAAACTCAGGAGCCCTTACAATCTACTCCCATACTGTCGTTTTGCTCTTGTTCATCCTGCAGGTGTTGTAGGCTGTAATGCTACATTTTCGGTGTTTCTTTCTCCACTAAGCTTGCTTCAGTAATTGCCATGAGCATTGGAAATTGTTTGGTTGCAGCACGCACTACAAGAGACTTGAGACAAGGAAGAAAACAGCACAGCACAAGTGCACAGCTCAACAATACAATACTGACAGTTACAGGATGTGACCTATTGGGGTTGTAATTCCCTTCTGAACATTATTCTGTGCGCATACCTTGCACTGTGACAAGACAAAGTCCACTGAAGCCTGTAAATAAGGTGACCAAAAACCATCCTTCTTTATTTTCTTTATCACCTCCCCCTTTGCACAATGCGCTTCTGAAATCAGAATCGTCAGTAGAGGGGTGGGTGCTACCAACAAACCGTCTTCCATGCTCCACAAGCCTTCCGGGTTCTGCTTGGCCCCCCTTTGTCTCCACATTGTCTGTTCTGCCAAAGTTGCCTTGCCTTGTAATTCAATTAGGTCCTCTGCCACAGTTTCTGGAGCTAGGCTTACCTGGGGGGCAATGACAGCTGATGTACATCCAGACGCTTTTCTGGCTGCCTCGTCCGCAGCTTGATTTCCCTTTGTTGTTACATCATTTCCCTTTTTATGTGCCTGGCATTTTACTATAGCCAATGCTTTAGGTTTCATCATGGCTTTTATTAAGTCTAGAATTCGCTGACAATGTTGTATGGGATCTCCACTACTTTTTTTTTTAAAAACCTCTCTGCTTCCACACTGCCCCGAACAAATGGCATACTCCATGAGCATATGCTGAATCAGTATAGATGTCTACTTTCTCACCTTCCATCATTTCACACGCAGCTGTCGGCTTTGATTTCTGCTAGTTGGGCGGAACACGGTTGGGGACAGGACTCCATCCTAATAATCTTATAGCTCGACTGATCCTGCTGCACTATTGAGAACCCTGCATGATCCCTGATGATGATCCCATCATAATCCCTGTTCCAAGAGCCATCTACGAACAGAACCTTTTTATCTGCATCCTCTAGTGGTTCTGACCGTAAATCTGCTCTCAATTTGGCAAATAACATCGTCTTCCCGACACAATCATAGGGTTCTCCTTCATAGCCCAAAGGGACAAAATCGGCTATATTACTGGTAGTGCATCTCTGTATAGTTATGTCTGGAAATGTCAATAGCATCTGATATGCTGCTATCCTGGCTGGCGTCAGCACAAATTTCCCTCTTTGCAGCAATTCTACTACTTTGTGGTGTGTGAACAGAGTCACAGGATAGCCCAGGGTTACAGATGATGCCTTTTCATATGCATAGTACAGCGCCACCAATCCCTGATAACAGGGTGGATACCCCTGAGCCACTTCATCTAGTCTCGTACTGTAGTATGCTATCGGCTGCTTTGCTTCTCCTGTGCCTGTCTCTTGTGTTAGAACCGCTGTGACATAACCCTCCTGATGGTTGGATACATACAAATGAAAAACCTTCTCGTAGTCAGGCAAAGCTAATGCTGGTGCTGACTGCAATTCTTGCTTATTAGTATTGAAAGCTATCTCCGCCTCTTCATTCCCCTGTAAGCCGTTCTTCAAATTTGTATGTCCTGCTTCTTTCATTATCTTTCTCAAAGATGTCACAACCTCAGCATATTCTCCTATCCAATCTGAGCTGTACCCTGCCATTCCCAAAAACGTCATCATCTGCCCTACAGTCTGGGGTTTTGGGGCCTTAGTTATTGCCTCAATCTTATCTGGTGCTATCGCCTTCACTCCCTTGGATATTACCCTGCCTAAGTATTCCACTTGCTGCGTGCAAAATTGCAGTTTCTTTTTGGATACTTTATGTCCTCCGTGCGCCAGCTTCTCTAACAGAGTTATAGTGTCCTGCTCACACTGTTCCTTACTGTGGGAGCAAATCAACAGGTCATCCACATACTGTAACAATGTACTTTCCAATGGTATGCCCTCTAGGTCTGCCTTCAACACCTGATTAAAAACATGTGGTGAATGTTTAAACCCTTACGGCATTCTGGTATAGGTATACTGAGCACCTCTGTAAGTAAATGCAAACAGATACTGACACTGGTCGGCCAGAGGAATGCTGAAGAAAGCTGAACACAAATCAATCAATGAAAAGTAACTTGCATCTGGTGGAACATTAGTCAAAAGTGTGTGTGGGTTGGGGACTACCGCTGGCCAGTCCTCTACCACATCATTTACTGCTCACAAATCATGCACCAATCTCCACTTAGATTTATCTGCTTTTAAGACCGGCAGCAATGGGGTATTGCATGGACTGTTTGTTCTTTTAAGCACTCCTATTTCAAGCAACCCCTGTACTGTCGATGCTATTCCCTCTTCTGCTTCTCGTCTTAGAGGGTATTGTGGTCTCCTGGGTGGAATTGCTCCCCTTTTCAGCCTTATTTCCACTGGACTAGCTATTTTTATTTTCCCTACATCTGTGTCATGCTGTGACCACAGAATAGATGGCAACTCATCTAACCTTCTGTCTTTCTGCTGGCTTCTTTCCTTTCCCAGCAATGGCATGTGTGGTTGGGGAGTTATTTTGACCTCTCTCACTGTCCCTACCATATCTACACTTACCATTATTTTAATGCAATTGTTGTCTTCTGATATCCACACCTCTGGCGTGATTTTCCTCCACACTGTTATGGTTTCAGCACTCTTAACTAAGGGTCCTAAGTCTTTAGACTGATATCCCTTGTTTACCAACAACGTAATGTGGGGCGCAGCCTCCGGTATCCTGTACCATTTTTCTAAAAAGGTGTTCCACTTAACTTGTAAAGCTGCCCCTTGCTTTCCAATTATCACAGCCTCCCCTTCCAGGTGCTGTTGGGTACATGCCTCCAGGTGCCATCTCTCCTCTAACTCCCTTGTTCTGAGTCTCGTCAAAAATCACTGTACAATGTAGCTCAGATTTGGGCATTACAGCCCTGGGTAATATAGCCTGCACGCCCTTTTCCCATTTTTCCCAGGTTTCCTGAACCTGATCTGTGATGTCTCCTATCCAAAAGACATTAGCCTTCTTGTCTTCTCGCACTATTAATTGAGCCCCTGCTCTTTCCACACTCAGCCCATTTCTGGTGCATTCTAATTTTAATTCCAGTTTCAATAAGGCATCTCTGCCTAATAAATTAACCGGAGTTCCTTTAAATACTAGCACCGGCAAAACAATTCCTTTATTTCCCATTCTGGACTGCACTGGAGCCGTGCACTGTGTCAACTGTGTTTTCTCCTAGAACCGTACCGTCTTAATAAACTTTCCCGACATGGGAAGGTGAAGGGCATACTGTGGCTGTACACAAGTGTATGTGGCTCCAGTATCTATCATCATTGGTGTCAGTTACCCTTCTAACATAACCTGAACAATGGGTTCCTCGTCTGCCACCCTTGTTATCATTGGGTAATGTCCCTTCCCACTCGAGTTCTCGGGGCACCCCTAATACCTTGCATAGGGATTCACAGGTCCGCTTGGGCCTGTGGGGGCTGGTCCTTGGCTAAACTTTAGTTCCCTTCTTATTGGTTCCTGCTGGTGTGTGACAGGCCATGGTGTAAACAGACAATCTCTTCTCATGTGACCAGGCTGATTACATCCCCAGCACAGTCTCTCTACCTCTCTTTTCCCCTGTTTCCTCACTGGTCAACTCTGCCATTAGCTCCTCTGTCCCCCTCCTTGGGACTTCCAGTCCTGTCTGGGCTGTTTGAATTTAGTCTGTTCCTGATAGGGCATTTGTGGGAATGCTCCTCCAAAGATGTTAATTATTGGCATGGGGTTTTCCAGCCCTTGTCTTACAGTATGATCGGTTCCTCCATATAATGGTGCTTCATCCAGTTCAATGGCTGTATTCGGACCGGTGGTTGCTGGCAGCATCTTTTTGCTTTTCTCTTTTTCTTTCTTTTTGAGTTCTTTGAGCTGCATTTGTATTAACTTTCTTTGCACCTCTTCCTGCTGCTCAGCCAACCTTTGTTTGTCTTTCTGGTATTTCTCAACCGCATGGACTATGTGGTCTCTAAATTCTTGTGGGGTCATTGATGTCAGCCCAACCACTTCCTCCAGTTTGGATTTTACTTGAGGAGGCATTGCATCCAAAATACTATGTCGGAACAGTGTGGTGTTAAATAAGCTATTTTCCACCTCTTGCTCAGTCTCCAGTCTCCAGCTTTTCAACTGGTTTTCTACATAGGCTGCTGGGTTTTCAGTGTCTCCCAGTGGATCCCCCTTTAAGGCTTTGGGGTCCACTTTGGGTGGATAAAGCTTCCTGAGGGCCTGCCATATCCTCCACCTCACTCTGTCAAACCCGTCTCCATCAATTCTTGGGTCGTTCGAGTTTACTATGCCAGCCATTTCCATTAGTTCGTTAAATTTGGAGGTTCCCATCAACCTTATCAATAGTGCCTTCAAATCTCCCATAGCCAATAATCGTCCCACCTTTTCTTCTTCAAAGGCTCTAATCCATTTCCCTGCTCCTTCATGTAGATTGGACAGTGTTTTTCAGCCCTTCTAGGTCCTGGGATCCCCAAGGGATATACTGCACTTGTCCTGATCCTTTAACTAACAACGGCATCATTCTTCCTCCTTCTTCCCATCTGCCCTGGCTCTCCTCTTCGCCTGACTCCCCATCTGTCTCAGGGTATGTCTTTACTGCCTCCCACACAAATTTCTCCAGGGTCCTCTTCTTCCCTCGCTCTCTCTGTGGAGTCCTTCCTTTCTGTCCTGATTCAATACTTAGTTTGCCCCTGGAGTATTTTTCGCATCTCCTCTGGCAATCCCCTCTCAGTAACTTATCTAGCTCTCTCTCTACTTCCGCAAGTCGCTTCCCTACCACCTCCTTCTGCTCTTCTAGGCTTCTGCCTCCTACCTCTTCCCCACAAATTCTCACATCCTCTCTCTCTCCACTTAACTCTTGTTCCTCCAATGAGTCACCTTCTCTTTCTTCCTGTCTGTGTCTGTCCACCTGTGGCAGGGACTCCTCATGATCCTTACTCGTGCTTGATTCCCTTCTCTCTTGTGTTTCTCCAAGACTCTCATCTCCTATCTTTTTCCACTTCCTCTTGAATACCTCATCTCTTCCTGCCCTGATGAGCCACTTTCTTTTCCAGTCTATTTATTTCTGTGGTATAACCGATACTCCTCATACTCCTTTTCCTCTCTCAAGTATTTCATCTGTTTAATCTCTTCTTTAATTTCTCTCTTTGCCTGTATCTCCTTCCATATCGCTTTTTCCTTCTCGTATTGTCTTTTTTCCTCCTCATTATCCCAAACTTGTACTTCTCCCTGCATGTTTACTGTTCCCGTCAGCAGGGGGCACTGCTTAGGGGTTCCTTCCTCATTATAGGGAGGGGGCTTTTCTGTTTCTTTCACATCCGGGTACGGAGCTGAAGCCAGCTTCTCACTGTACTTTCCTCTCTCTCTAACAGGCTGTTTCTCCAGCACCTTAGTGTCTTCCTCGCTTGTAATCAATATTCTACCTGTCCTCCTCAGCCTTTCTCCCTCCGTTCTGAAGAGTCTTAGCACTTCCATTTCTCATTCTCTTTTTTTGCCCTCTTAGATTTATCTTTTGGTTTGTAGTTTTTAATTAGTGCCTCAATTTCTTCGCACAAGCTTACATCAAACGTTCCTTCTCTTGGCCATTTTGTGGCCAGGTTTTTGGTTCTCTTTTCCCATTTTTCTGAAGTTTTTGTGATCTCATATTTATTTACCGGGATTTTTTGCTCAGAATCTCTACTGCTGTTCCTTTACCTGTCATGTTGTTCTCTCTTTCTAAGGTATTTCAGAGATTCACAGTTCGTTTACTGGATAATATTATTTACTCTAATTCTAAGCCTAGTCTATCGTCTATCTACCAGCGCTTTAAACTATATATTGGACTGTCCTTGTTTCCTATTCTGTTCTGCCCGTACAGAACTTTCTCTTTGCACCTCGTCTATTCAGACCCTTATCTCTTAAGGCCGTATCCACGAGGATTTTCTTCCTATTTTCCTTTCCCTGCCCGTTCAGACCTTCGTTTCATACGAAGCGGTATCCACGGGGATTTTCCCTATTTTTCCTTTCCCTGCCCGTTCAGACCTTCATTTTATATGAAGCGGTATCCACAGGGACTTACCAACACCACATGGAATTTTTCTTCACTTAACTTTTTATTAGCTTACTTGTACTTACCCTCACTGCAGTGTTCTTGATCAATCCTCTGAGCCTCCTGTTAACCCCCAATTCTGCCAGATTCTTTGGACCGGAGAGACCCTTCGGCAGTGGTTCCACACTTCTGAGACTCCAAGACCTCCCCAAAACCAACAGAATTCATAGTCCAAATTGTTGCAAAAAGTGCTTACCTTTTGTTTGGGTGCACCCTTAGTTCTGTTAGTCTTGTGGGGTCCCTAGAGGACTGGGAAGAGTCCCCAATCTGCCGTTTCCTTTCCGCGGGTCTCTTTCCAGTCCTGTCACGGTCGCCAATTTTGTCGTGGTTTCTCGTGCCCCACAAATGACCAGGAGATGCAGAAGATTCTTCAAGAAGGGTTAAACTTTAATTTGCAAATCACAGCTGAGACAGTCAATGAACTAGTCGCTGATTGCCCACCGATCCTTGTACATAGCATTTTTTATAGCAATCTCCTGATTTAGTTGCATTAGCATATCCAATCGGTCTACAGTTGCGTATCACAAGTACATCAGACACTATTGTTTCTACCCATTGACTTATCCCTGTTCTAATCTACATCTCTTAGCTACCTCTCATTAACACACCATTGTCTTCTACATTCTTAAGATTTCATTCTCCTACTAAATTGGATACATGCATAGCAAATAGCAAGTTCAAAGCTGACTACATAGTTTTGGTTACACAGCAAACAATGCAACTTTTATACTCCAATACGGGGTGCCCGCCTGTTTCACCTGGACAGTTTGGGAGACAGACTGCCGTCAGCATTGATGAATGAGATGCTGGCCCTGGCTGAAGGACACAAGCCCTGCCTCATGTTTGAGCAAGTGTTCCTAGAGCAACTGCCTGGAGGCATACATCTGCTGCTGGCCGAAGCAGATTTCAGCGACCCCCGGAAGGTGGCAGCCTGGGCAGACGTGCTGTGGAAAGCCAAGAGGGAGAGCGTGGCGTCCGTTTGTCAGATTACCAGGCCACATGCCCAACAGCGGACCAGACTAGGCCCGGCAGGGGGGTGAACACAACACAGAGGCAGGAGTGAGGAGGCCAGTGAACAGTGGTGTTTCTACCACCAGTGGTGGGACACATAAGCCCGCCGTTGTCACCCGCCCTGCAAGGGCCAGGGCCAGCTGCCACTAATGACTATGGCGGCTGGCCACCAAGACAGTCTCTTGTACGTCTGGGACAAACAGTCAGGATGCCGCTTCTTGGTTGACACCGGTGCGGAAATCAGTGTCTTACCCCCGACGGGGTACGACACCTGCAACAGGAAGCCAGGACCCACCCTGAGGGCTGCAAATGGCAGCACGATACGGACCTACAGCACCCGCACAGTGCAGCTGCAGTTCGGCGCCAGCCAGTTCACGTGGGACTTCACACTGGCTGCCGTGGCCCAACCACTCCTGGGGGCAGACTTCTTGCAAGCTCACAGCCTGCTGGTCGACTTACAAGGGAAAAGACTGGTACATGCCGAGACTTTCCAGACGTTCTCCCTGGGTGAAGCCAAGTTACTGGCCCCACACCTGGACTCCATCACGCTGTCAGACAACAAATTCACTAGAATCCTGGCAGGCTTTCCATCGATTCTGGCACCGCAGTTCATGGCAGCCATGCCCAGACACAGGGTTCAGCACCACATCCTGACCAAGGGACCACCCCTCCACGCCCGCACACGAAGGCTCCCCCTGGAAAAGCTCCGCCTGGCGAAGGAGGAGTTCAAGAGGATGGAGGAATTGGGGATCGTACGGAGGTCCGACAGCCCATGGGCCTCCCCCCTGCACATTGTGCCCAAAGCAGCTGGGGGTTGGAGACCATGCGGCGACTACCGCAGACTGAACGAGGCTACAACTCCAGACCGCTACCCCGTGCTGCACATACAGGACTTTGCAGCAAACCTGCACGGGGCAAGAATATTTTCCAAAGTATACGTCATCCGGGGATACCATCAAATCCCGTTGCACCCTGAAAACATCCCCAAAACAGCACTTATCACCCCGTTCGGCCTGTTTGAGTTCCTCCGAATGCCGTGCGGCCTAAAGAATGCTGCACAGACGTTCCAGCGGCTAATGGATGGCGACCTGGACTCTGCTTTCATCTATTTGGACGACATCCTTATAGCCAGCAGTAGTTGCCAGGAGCAACTGTCCCACCTCCACCAGCTCTACTCCCGCCTGAGTGATTTCGGCCTCACGATCAACCCGGCCAAATGCCAGTTAGGTCTCAATACCATCGACTTCCTGGGCCACAGGATTACCAAAGACGGGGCAACACCTCTGCCCGCCAAGGTAGACACAATCCGCCACTTTGCCCGGCTCAACACGGTCAAAGGCCTACAGGAGTTCGTTGGTATGGTGAACTTCTACCACCATTTCCTCCCCTTAGCAGCCCGTATCATGTGCCCTTTGTACACCCTGATGTCAAGTAAAGGCAAGGACATTACTTGGGACGAGGAGGCCATGGCCGCTTTCATTAAAACCAAGGAAGCCTTGGCAGATGCCGCGATGCTGATGCACCCAGAACGGACGTTCCAACCGCACTCACAGTGGACACAACTGACACAGCAGTTGGTGGGGTGCTGAAGCAGCTCATAGTGGGGCGCTGGCAACCCTTGGTGTTCTTCAGCAAGCACCTACGACCACCCGAACTCAAGTACAGTGCTTTCGACCAGGAGCTGTTGGCACTGTATCTGGCAATCCGGCATTTCAGGTACTTCTTAGAAGGCAGGCCGTTCACCACGTTCACAGACCACAAACCATTGACCTTCGCATTCACGAAGGTGTCCGATCCCTGGTCGGCTCGCCAGCAGCAACGTCAGTCCTACATCTCCAAGTGCTTGACGGACATCCAGCATGTCTCGGGAAAGGACAACGTCGTGGCAGAGGCGCAGCAGGCAAATGACAAGATGCCCAGCTACAGGACTGCAGTCTCGGGTTTGCAGCTGCAGGACTTTCTCGTAGGCCCAGGTGAGAGGACCCTTCTGTGCGACGTGTCTACCGGCCAACCTCGCCGCATCGTCCCGGCAGCCTGGAGGCGGCGAGTTTTCGTACACGGTTTGGTGCACCCATCTATCAGGACAACTGTCTGGCTGGTCTCCAGCAAATTCGCGTGGTACGGACTTCGCAAGCAGGTCAGTGAATGGGCCAGAACATGCGCACAGTGCCAAACAGCCAAGGTGCAGCGGCACAGTAAAGCCCCGTCTCAGCAGTTCAAACCCACCCACCGGAGGTTTGACCACATTCATGTGGATATCTTGGGCTCCCTACCAGTATCCCGAGGAGCGCGGTACCTCCTAACTATGGTAGACCGGTTCACGAGGTGGCCAGAGGCAGTCCCGCTCGCTGACACATCTGCCGATTCCTGCACCTGAGCACTGATTGCAACCTGGGTAGCACGCTTCGGGGTACCGGCCCACATTACCTCCAAAAGAGGCGCCCAGTTCACCTCCAGCCTGTTGGGAATGCAGCTACACCACACTACTGCCTACACCCACAGTCGAACGGACTAGTGGAGCACTTCTACCGTCACTTGAAATCTGCTCTCATGGCCTGCCTGACAGGACCTAACTGGGTGGACGAGCTTCCCTGCGTCTTTCCTGTGTCCTGCATGGAATTCGCACAGTGCCCAAAGAAGATCTGCACGCCTCGTCAGCCAAGTTGGTGTACGGCACACCCCTGGCTGTCCCAGGAGAGTTCATACCAGCCCCAAGGCGGCAAGAGGAGGAACCCGCAGCAGTCCTGGACAGACTACGCAAAAGGCTCGGCAACCTGGCCCCCGTACCATCTTCACAGCACGGACGGACCCCAACCTATGTACCCAAAGACCTGCAGAACTGTTAGTTTGTGTTTGTACGAAGGGGCGGACACCGGGCACCGCTACAGCCACTGTACGAGGGGCCGTTCAAGGTGATCAACAGCAACGGGTCCACGTACATTCTGGACATTGGAGGGGGGAAGAGGAGGCTTTCACGGTGGACCGACTCAAACCAGCCCATGTGGACGGCATAGCCGGCTGAGGTTCAGGCACCGCAGAGCAGAGGCAGACCTCCCAAACAGAGGCTGATCCAGACTGTAGACATTGGGGGGTGTATCGCCGGTTCTTGGGTGGGGGGGGAGTTATGTGGCGACCCACTTTCTGCGCTGGCGAACCGGCTCGCAAATAGCCAGCGCGCGGGGGGAGACTTTGGTAATGCACTCCTGACATCATTTCCGCCCGGAGAGGGCGGGTGCTGGGGATTAAATGCCAGCGCCGCAAAGTTTGGATAAACTAGTCTCGAAATGACTTACCGACTGCCTGTTGTTATTTCAGCGCTGTGTGTAGCACATCGCTACATGGTGGGAATTTATATCTCTGGCCTTCACCTCAAGGCATATTGTATATATACCTAACAACATGTTCTGTATTCATATGCAACCCTATTTCACAGAATTGAAAATAACTATGCTGTATCACTTTGTCAGTAATTTATAGTTTGAATAATACCATCTGTTTAGTTAAACTATTTACAACAGCGCCAGCATTGAAGAACCAACACAGCTTTGGGTGTAATATTTATAACACTCAACAGTACAGAAACGACCAATTTGACTAAAGTGGTACATAGCCTATACACCATATGAATTGCCTTCCAGCATACTCTATTTGAGTGCATCACTAGTATTCTATTGGCTTCCCGTTATGCAAGTGAAGAATATATATGATGAAATACTATTGCAATTCACACTTGAAATATAAATGCTTTCTCCTAACATAACGCCGATAAGTCGTGATGCTTTGTGTGCGGCTCCGATGGGAATCAACAGATATTTCCATTTAGGACTACTGCTGCTGAAATCCAGTTACAGTAAGCAGCATTGCTTTAAGACATTTTAAAAATTTATAGATTTTTAATTCAATGAATTGCAGACTCAGGTTGCGAATGCATTTCCCCTTTAAGAAAACAAAAGTGCAGAAGCTGAGCCAGCTAAGAGGTACGATTGAAATACCAAGGCCTTAGACCCCGCTCCTGACTATCCTGGAAAATAAAATTGAAGACCTCAAAGCAAGATTGCTGTACCAGAGGGATATCAGAGACTGCTATGTAATTAGCTTCATGGAAACGTGGCTCTCCCTTACCATTTTGGATGCAGTGCTGTAGGCCAATGTCTTCAGAATTTTCTGCTTAGACAGGACGGTTCAATCTTTTAAAGGTCGAGGAGGTGGGATATGCTTTATGATGAACATTGTGGTGCACAGATGTGGCAGTTCTGTCTCAGTCCTGCTCACCTGAGTGCTCAAATGTCATACATTGTATTTGCTGGATGACTTTTCTGCCATCATCCAGGTGGCGGTGTACATTCCTCAGGCCAGTGCCACTGGAGGAGCTGAGCATCATAATCAGCAGGCACAAAACAGCGCACCCAGATGCCTTCCCTATCATTGTGGGGATTTCAACCAGGCCAGCTTGAAGAAGCTTCTGAACAACTACCCTCAGCACATCATCTGTGGAATCAGGGGAGCCAACAAAATTGACCACTGTTAAACCACTATCAAGAACACTTATGCCCACACTTTGGAAAGTCTAATCACCTATACTTGTACTCCCAATGTATTGGAGAGACTAAAGACCCCAGCACCAGTGGTGAGAACCAAGGAGGTATGGTCGGTGGGAGAAAGGTGGGGCGGGGGTGTTGGAGGAGTGTTTGCAGGACTGCTTTGAATTGGTGGACTGAACAATATTCAGGGATTCATCTTTGAGTCTGAATGGATAAGCCACAGTTGTCACCAACTTCATCCAGACCTATGTGGATGAGGGTGTGCTTTTGAGAATCTACCGACCGTTCCCAAACTAGAAACCATGGATAAGCCAACAGATACATAATCTGCTGAGGACTAGATCTATGGCATTCAAGACCAGTGTTCCAAGGCTATACAACAAGGCCAGGTAAGACCTTTGGAAGATTGTTTTAACATCAAAGAAACAATTCAGATTAAAATTAGACAGAATCGGATGCATGTCAACTCCAGCAGGGTTTGCAGGTCATTACGTTCTACAAGGCGAAACCTAACATCATGAATGGTTGCTATGTTTCACTCCAAGATTAGCTCAATCCCCTTATGTATGCTTTGAAATGGAGAATAAACTATACCTGTGTAAATCTCTGCAGCATCCAGTTACCATGTGATCTTTGTTTCTAAGGCCGATATCAGAATATCTTTCAAGAGGATGAGCTTTCTTAAAACATTAGATCCTGATGGTGTACCTGGTAGGGCTCTGAAAATATGGGCCAATCAACTGGCTGGAATGTTCAAGGACATCTTCAGTCTCTCACTGCTGCCGAGGTTCCCACCTGCTTCAAAAGTGCGACAATCATATCAGTGCCCAAGAAGAGCAGAGTGAGCTGCCTCAACAACAGTTGCCCAGTGGTAGCTACTGTGATGAAGTACTTTGAGAAGTTCGTCATGGCTAGAATCAAATCCTGCCTTAACAAGGATCTGTCCTGCTGCAGTTTGCCTATCACACAACCTGTCTACAACAGATGCAATCTCACTGGCAATTCACTCAGCCTTGGATCACCTGGGCAATGGCAATTGCTATGTCTGGCTGCTGTTTATTGAATATAGCTTGGTGTTCAACTTGATCGTGCCATCATTTTTAATCTAAAACTCTAAAACCTGGGCTCTACACTTCCCTTGGTGTTCTAGTCCATGCAGATTGGAAATAACATCTCATTGCTGACAGTCAATACTGGAACATGACTGTGTGGCTAGGCACAGGTCAAACACCATTTATAAATCTGCAGATGACGCAACTGTTGTTGACAGTATTTCAGATGGTTAAGAAGAGGCATACAAGAGTATAATAGATCAGCTCGTTGTGTGGTATCACAATAACCTTGCACTCAGCGTCAGACTAAGGAACTGATTATGGTCTTCAGGAAGAGGAATTTGAGGGAACACACACCAGTTCTCATTGATGGATCATCAGTGGAAAGGGTGAACAGTTTCAAGTGCTGGGTGTCAACATCTCTGAAGATCTATCCTGGGCCCAATGTATTGATGCAATACAAAGAAGGCACGGCAGTGGCTATATTTCATTAGGAATTTGAGGAGAGTTTATGTGTCACCAAAGACACTCACAAATTGCTATAGATGTACCGTGGAGAGCATTCTAACTGGTTGCAACACTATCTGGTATGGAGGGGCCACTGCACAGAATTGGAAAGAGTTACAGAAAGTTGTAAACTAAGCCAGCTGCGACATGGGCACCGGCTTCCCCAGCGTCGAGGATACCTTCAAAAGGCAATGCTTCAAAAAGGTGGCATCCATCATTAAGGATCCCTATCACCCAGGACATGTCCTCTTCTCTTTACTAAAATCAAGGAGGAAGTACAGGAGCCTGAAGGCACATGCTCAACATTTCAGGAACAGCTTTTTTTCTCCCACTCCCACCCCTACCCCCACTGTCAGATTTTTGAATGGACAATGAATCCATAACCACCATCTCACCATTTTCCCTCTTTTTGCACTGCTTATTTAAGTTAAACATTATATACTGCAAAGTACTGCTGCCGCAAGCAACAAATTTTCTAACATTGCCTGAGATATTAAACCTGATTCTGTGATCCTGATTCTGATTCTTAAAAACAATCATTTTATCATTAACACTTCAGAATTTTATAAATGTGTCATGAGAAAGGAGTTACAGGTATGAATAGAGGAATGCTGTGGGAAATTGTTGAATGTGACAAGGTTGAGCAATGGACAGTTTGAAGACGGAAAGCTATTGTATACTGGTGGAATACTGTTTGTTCCAGCTGGAACATCTTTCATCTTGGTTCCGGAAAATATTGCATTAGAACTGGCCCCCTTCTAATTGGCACACTCTTATCTCACCATTTTTCTTCTGCCTCCTCCAGTTGCCCTGTTATCGAAAACATTGCCTAACCTAATTCATTAGCACAATGCAAGTACTGAGGTGCAAGCATTAATCCTTGTAGCACCCAATCAGTTTCTCCTGACCTTCCAAAAGTGACCTACTTATTGTGTTTCTTTTCATTGCCTAAACTCCAATACCATGAGCTCAAAATCACGTATATAATGCTGCAGCTGCAGGAAATCAGAAATAATGTTTAAATGATGTAGATATTCTCAACATGTTAGGTAGTTTTTGTAAATAGAGACACACATTTGGATTGCTTTTCATCGGACCCCTGATGCCCCTAATTTTGTGCATTATCCTCCATTTCGACCTTCATCATTTGCCACCAGAAAAATTCACTTTTAGTGTAGATTGGCCTTCACTTCTGAAAACAATAACTTTTTTTTGTTTCAATCTGTCTCAATCATTAAAGTGAAGAATGTGGTGTACTTAAACCAGAGCTGGACCTAGCTCCTTTGTTTTCTTACATTGTTCTCCTTAGAAAATAATTATTCTTGGTGTGTTAATTTAGCCTTCTGCTTGATGATGAGATTCTTGGCTGCCAATTTGACAGAAGGAGGTGGGGGTCAGGATGAAAGGAAATTGGAGATTAGTAGGAAAGAGGCTGAACTTGCAAAAAATATAGGAAGTGTATTGAAGGTGGATGTTGTAGCGAAAGGACCATGGAGGGATTTGAACACATTTCTATATGTTTTTCAATGTTTTTAATCAATCAGATTTTAAGGCAAGGCATTCCCATTTTAGAATTCAAAGTTTTGGCACTCTTATGCAATTAAAGCTGCAGTTAGTAAATTGTATTTTATAAAAATGCTGGAACAACCACCTCCTTCAGCATACACACAGACATGTTGGACGAACGTCATTGGTCAGACTGAGTTTTAAAAACTTGTATGTGTGGTCAGAAGTTTATAGTTTGTGTTGATCTTTTATTACTAGACTATTTGTCTTGTAGCTAAATTGTAAACTGAAAGTAAACAAGGTTTGGAAAAACAATTGATTCTTTTTATTTCAGATTTCCACTATACCAGAAAGTGAGGACTCCCAGGAATCTGTGGATAGCATGACGGACTCACAAAAACGTAGAGAAATTCTGTCTAGACGGCCTTCATATAGGTAACAGAACTACACAGTTGTACTTTGTGGCTGATTTGATTTAAGTTTGAGCCATGGCCCCATGATGATGATGCCCTCTATGGTGATTTTTTTTTTTATTTTAAGCATAGGATTTAATTGCTATTAGATAAACACTATCCACTTTTTTCCTCCTATTTTGAAAATGCATCTAAACAGGCTAAAGGAAAAGTAGGCTTCCTGTTGGCTTATGCTAGTGTCTAAAATTACTGAACCTGGCAGATGCTGTTGGAAGTGCATTCCAAGCCTGATCTCAACCAGAGCAGGGGATATTGCTGAATAATTAATCTAGTGAGTTGTCTGGAAGATGTATACCATCTGTAAATCATGATTTTCTATCTCATAACATCTGAATGTGGACATTTGGTAATGATACTGTGCTTTCTTGTCACCTTTTATACTGGCTGTACGTTTTCCAATATGTAAACTATTTGTTTCACTTAAATTGGAAGAGTGACGGATAGGTATAACTGCTAGTGCCATAGAATCTATTGCAACATGTTACATAGTAGCCAACTGTATAAATTATTTATCTATGTGAGTCATATTGGCCATTAGTAAAAGTCAGGAACTTTCCCAGTTATATGTAACAGTCTGTGTGGAAGTTAATCATTGGAGACTCTGCTCACGCCTTTTATATTCTGCCTCAAAATTGCTTTGAGGTTTTTACATGGCATTTGGTAGTTCATGGAATGTATTATTCATAATCTGTTAATGGAGAACTTAGAATGTCAATGTGCTTAGATGATATGATTTATGAAAGGGAGATTGTGTTTGAGCAAATTGCTAGAGATTTTCTTTGAGATTGTAACTAGCAGAATAAACAAGGGTGAATAAATTGATAAGCAATGTATGAACTTTCAAGGAGCATTTCATAAAGCGGCCATGTTCAGTTTATACATTTTGGTTACATGGACTGAAGATGATTTAAAGCATAAAAACAATGGTCGGAACAGTTGGGTCATTTTTAGGATGGCAGACTGTAGATAGGATCTGCATAGATTAGTGCCTGATGAGACTGAACTATCCAAAATGAGTAATGAATGATATTTTCACTCAGAGGGTGATGCAAGTGTGGAATGAGCTGCCAGTGGGAGTGGCGGGTGCAGGTTCAATTGCAACAGTGAAGAGAAGTTTGAATAGGTAAATGGATGAGAGGGGAATGGAGGTCTATGGAACAGGTGGGGGTAGATGGGACTCGGCAAAAAAACCAGGTTGGCATAGACTAGTGGGTTGAAGAACTTAAGATGTGTCTATTTTAATGCAAGGAGTGTTGTGGACACAAGGGATGAGCTTAGAGCTTGGATCAGTACTTGGAGATATGATGTGGTGGCCATTACAGAGACCTGGATAGCTCAGGGACAGGATTGGTTACTTCAAGTGCCAGGTTTTAGATGCTTCAGAAAGGACAAGGAGGGAGGCAAAAGAGGTGGGGGCGTGGCACTGTTGATCAGAGATAGTGTCACAACTGTAGAAAAGGTGGATGCCATAGAATGATTGTCTATGGAATCTCTGTGGGTGGAGGTTAGGAACAGGAAGGGGTTGATAACTTTAGTGGGTGTTTTTTTATAGGCAGTCTAATAGTAACAAGGATATCGAGGAGCAAATAGGGAAACAGATCCTGGAAAGGAGTGATAATAATAGTTGTCGTGATGGGAGATGTTAATTTCCCAAATATTGATTAGCATCTCCCTAGAGCGAGGGGTTCAGATGGTGTAGAGTTTGTTAGGTGTGTTCAGGAAGGTTTCTTGACACAGTATGCAGATAAGCCTACAAGAGGAGAGGCTGTACTTGATTTGGTATGAGGAAATGAACTTGGTCAGGTGTCAGATCTCTCAGTGGGAGAGCATTTTGGAGATAGTGATCATAATTCTATCTCCTTTACAATAGCATTGGAGAGAGAAAGGAACAGACAAGTTAGAAAAGCGTTTAATTGGAGTAAGGGGAATTATGAGGCTATCAGGCAGGAAATTGAAAGCTTAAATTGGAAACATGTTCTTAGGGAAAAGTACGGAAGAAATGTGGCCAATGTTCAGGGGATATTTGTGTAGAGTTCTGTGTAGGTACTTTCCAATGAGACAGGGAGTTATGGTAGGGTACAGGAACCATGGTGCACAAAGGCTGTAATAAATCTAGTCAAGAAGAAGTGTGGAGGGCTGTCAGAGGTTACAGTGGGACATTGATAGGATGCAAAACTGGGCTGAGAAGTGACAGATGGAGTTCAACCCAGATAAGTGTGAAGTGGTTCATTTTGGTAGGTGAAATATGATGGCAGAATATAGTATTAATGGTAAGAGTCTTGGCAGCATGGAGAAATCAGAGGGATCTTGAGGTCCAAGTCCATAGGACGCTCAAAGCACCTGCATGAGTTGACTCTGTGGTTAAGAAGCCATATGATGTATTGGCCTTCATCAATCATGGAACTGAATTTAGGAGCCGAGAGGTAATTTTGTAGCAATATAGGACCCTGGTCAGACCCCACTTGGAGTACTGTGCTCAGTTCTGGTTGCCTCACCACAGGAAGGATGTGGAAACCATAGAAAGGGTGCAGAGGAGATTTACAAGGATGTTGCCTGGATTGGGGAGCAAGGCTTATGAGAATAGGTTGAGTGAGCTTGGCCTTTTCTCCTTGGAGCGAAGGAAGATGAGGGGTGATCTGATAGACAGGCAGACAGACATACTTTATTGATCCCGAGGAAAATTGGGTTTCGTTACAGTTGCACCAACCAAGAATAGTGTAGAAATATAGAGGTGTACAAGATGATGAGAGTCATTGATCATGTGGATTATCAGAGGCTTTTTCCCAGGGCTGAAATCGTTGCTACAAGAGGACACAGGTTTAAGGTGCTGGGGAGTAGGTACAGAGGAGATGTCAGGGGTAAGGTTTTTACTTAAGAGAGTGGTGAGTGCATGGAATGGGCTGTCGGCAATGGTGGTGGAGGCAGATACGATAGTGTCTTTTAAGAGGTTTTTGGATAGGTACATGGAGCTTAGTAAAATAGAGGGCTATAGGTAAGTCTAGTAATTTCTAAGGTAGGGTCATTTTCGGCACAACTTTGTGGGCCGAAGGGCCTGTATTGTGCTGTAGGTTTTCAGTGTTTCTATGTTTAACCTGTGTTAAACACTGTGTTTACACAGGAAAATTATATGGGAAAGTGAACTATGTGGAGGATTTGGAGAGACTGTAACAGACTAGAAATAGGTTAGACAAATGGACAAATGGACAAAAATGTGAGAGATAAAATATAATATGGAGGAATGTGAAATTACCACTATGGAAAAATAGAAAATAAGTTTTTTCATGTAGGGTCAGATACAGGAATCCTGGCAAGGATTTTCCCAGTGGTGGACAGCAGGGTAACACCTCTGTAGTTTGAGCAATCTGATTTCTTCCCTTTGTTCTTGTACAGGGAGACAGTTACAGTGTCACGTTGGTCATTTGGTACTGAACCTTTCTCTGTGAACAGATTTGTGAGCTTGCTCAATGTCTCCGCCCATTTTGTACAGTTCTACTAGGATCCCATCAATCCCTGGGGCTTTATGGTGTTTCAGCTTGGAAATAGTGGTTTTGACCTCGTCCAGAGTTGGCAGATCATCAGAGCTTAAGCCTGACCTCATGCTGGGTGACCATTTCAATGGATTTTTCTTGTACATGATGTTTATCCCCAAAAAGGCTCTTATAGTGCTCTGTCCATCACCTCCTGATAGCTTCCTTGTCTGTCTGCAGGCTGAAGCCGTTAGATGAGCTTAGAGGGGCTTGACACTGATAAGTCGGGCCATGCACTATATGCAGCACTTCGTAGAAGGCTCGAGTGTTGCTGACATCTGTGTAGTACTGTGTTCATTCTGCTAGGGCAGTCCACCAAACTATTTCAGTTTGGCTTGGTGGGTGCTGCATGCAGTTCTGTATTCTGCTTTGGCCGCTTGGTCATTGGGTCTAGACAGCACCACTTGATGGGAGGAGCATTTCTCCTGGAGCAGGTTCCAGATTTCAACATTGTTTTCATTAAACCAGAATTCATCAGTCCTCGCCAGACTTCTCTTGGACAGAATCATCCCTACCATTGCCAAAGGCAACTTCACAAAGAGTCAGTGCAGATTCAGAGCGAACTGGGGCACATTCAACATGATCTTCATCCTGCGCCAGATACAGGAGAAGTGTTGTGAACAGAACATGGGACCATATGTGGCATTCATTAACCTGACCAAGGCTTTTGATACAGCCAACCATGATGGTCTCTGTTAGATTCTGTCCAAGTTCGGCTATCTCCCAAAATTCCTCATGAGCCTGCAGCAGCTCCATGAAGGCCAAAGCAGCCAGGTTAAACACAGCTGCAACCTATCCGACCCATTCCCCATCAGTACAGGCATGAAACGAGGCTGTTTCCTGGCACCAACGCTGTTTGCCATTTTTTTCAGCATGATGCTACGGGAAACGAAAGAAACCACCTCAGAGAGCATCTACATTCAGTTCTGCACTGACAGAGGTATCTTCAACCTCTGAAAATCATGCAACAGCTCATTCTCAAGCTACTGCATGTTGACATCTGTGCTCTTCTCACGCACACAAAGGAAGCGCTACAGGCTGCAGTCACTCAGTTCACCAAGGCTGTGAGGGCTTTCAGGTTAATGGTCAGTCTGGAGAAAACTATGATTTCCATCAGAAGCCCTCTTGTGGCATTTGCAACCCACCTCGGATCACCACTGACATCTGCCATCTCACCATGATTGAGCAGTTCACCTACCTGGGTAGCGTCTTCTCCAACGATACTACAGTAGCAAGGGATGTTGACAGTTGACTTGCCAGAGCTAGCATTGCCTTTGGGTGCCTCCAGAAACATGTGGAAGAAACACCAGCTGTATCTGTCCACAAAAATCCAGGTGTACAGGGCTGCCATCATCACAACACTGCTATACAGACTGAAGCCTGGATCTTGTACCTCAAGCAAATCTGATTGATCACTATTTCATTAGTGCTGTCTCCACTCCTTTGTGGGTGTCAGCTGGCAGGATTGTGTCTCCAACAACGAGGTCCTGGAGGAGGCTCAACTTTCAAGCACTGAAGCTACTTTGCTGCTCAGGCAGCTCCGCTGGTCAGTCCACATGTCTTGCATGGACAACTCCATGCTACCGAAAGCAGTACTCTATCAAGAACTCTCTGAGGGCAAGAGAGATTGTGGTGCCCCACGCAAGAGGTACAAAGATCAAGCAGCAGCTCTCTCAGGAAAATATTGGGTCAGTGAGTGGCAGCAGGCAGCTTGTAACAGAAACTGCTGGAGAACGCTGATTCATGGAGCAGCCAAGAATTTTGAGGCATCCAGAAGAGTAACTGCTGAAAAGAAGAGGGGACACAAGAAAGATCCTACTACCCAAGCACCTACATCCCAGCTATTCCCATGTCCCTACTGGTTTGGAGTCTGCAGATCCAGAATTGGCCTCTACAGTCACCAACAATCATACCATCGCTCATAGGACTCTTCTCCTTCGCAAACAAAGAACCAGCCATCATAATCAGATATGGGAATATTTGTTATTATCATAAATTTAACATGGAGATACAACAAGCAATCAGAAAGCAACTCATTTATTACAAAGAAGATTGGAGTAACAGAATAAGGAGGTCTTATGACTATTAAATATGATCTTGATGAGACAAAATTTGATGCACTATGTACTCTTTCAACCTTACCTATAACCATATAACAATTACAGCACGGAAACAGGCCCTCTCGGCCCTTCTAGCCCATGCCGAATGCTTACTCTCACCTAGTCCCACTGACCCGCACTCAGCCCATAACCCTCCATTCCTTTCCTGTCCATAAACCTATCCAATTTTACTATAAATGACAATACCAAACCTGCCTCTACCCTTTCTACTGGAAGTTCAATCCACACAGTTACCACTCTCTGAGTAACGAAATTCCCCCTCGTGTTACCCCTAAACTTTTGCCCCCTAACTCTCAACTCATGTCCTCTTGTTTGAACCTCCCCTACTCTCAATGGAAAAAGCGTATCCACATCAGCTCTATCTATCCCCCTCGTAATTTTACATACCTCTATCAAGTCCCCCCTCAACCTTCTGTGCTCCAAAGAATAAAGGCCTAACTTGTTCAACCTTTCCCTGTAACTTAGGTGCTGAAACCCAGGTAACATACTAGTAAATCTTCTCTGTACTCTATTTTGTTGACATCTTTCCCATAATTTGGTGACCAGAACTGTACACAGTACTCCAAATTTGGCCTTACCAATGCCTCGTGCAATTTTAACATTACATCCCAACTCCTATACTCAATGCTCTGATTTATAAAGGCCAGCATACCAAAAGCTTTCTGCATCACACTATCCACACGAGATTCCACTTTCAGGGAACTATGCACCATTATTCCTAGATCACTCTGTTCTACTGCATTCTTCACTGCCTTACCATTTACCATTTATGTCCTATTTGGATTATTTCTACCAAAATGTAGCAGCTTACACTTATCAGCATTAAACTCCATCTGCCATCGTTCAGCCCACTCTTCTGACTGGCCTAAATCTCTCTGCAAACTTTGAAAACCTACTTCATTATCCACAATGCCACCTACCTTAGTATCACCTGCATACTTACTAATCCAATTTACCACCCCATCATCCAGATCATTAATGTATATGACAAACAACATTGGACCTAGTACAGATCCCTGAGGCACACCACTGGTCACTGACCTCCAACCTGACAAACAGTTATCCACCACTACTCTCTGGCATCTCCCATTCGGCCACTGTTGAATCCATACCTGAGAAATGATGCTTCTGCATTAGGCAAAGGAATGGAAGAAGTGTATGGTCATGCACTTTAGTAGAAGAAATGAAAGAGTTGGCTATTTTCTAATGAGGAGAAAATACAAAAAAACTTGGGTGCAAAAGGACTTAGGAGTTCTTGTGCAGGATTCCCTAAAGGTTAGTTTCCAGCTTGAGTCTGTAGGGAGGAAGGTAAATGTAATGTTAGCATTCATTTCAAAAGGACTAGAATATAAAAGCAAGGATGTAATGTTAAAACTTTATAAAGTACTTGGAGTATTGTAAGCAGTTTTGGGCCCCTTATCTTAGAAAGGATGTGCTGAAACTGGAGAGGGTTCAAAGGAAGTTCATGAAAAAGATTCCCGGATTGAATGGCTTGTCATATGAAGAGGTTCTGGGCCTGTATTCACTAGAATTCATAAAAATTAGGGGTGCCCTCATTAAAACTTGTTGAATGGTGAAAGGCCTTGATACAGTGGATGTGGAGAGGATGTTTCCTAAGGTGGGAGAGTCTGAGACCAGAGAGGACAGCCTCAGAACAGAGTGGTGTCCTTTTAGAACGGAGATGAGGAATTCCTTCAGCCAGAGAGTGGTGACTCCGGAATTCTTTGCCACAGGCCACGTCTTTATGTATATTTAAGGCAGAGATTGTTAGATTCCTGATTGGTCAGGGCATGAGTGGATACAGGGAGAAGGCAGAAGATTGGGACTAAGAGGAAAACAGAATTAGCAATAATGAAATGGTGGAGCAGATTTGATAAGCCAAATGGCCCAATTGTGATCCTATATCTTATATCTTATGGTCTTGTAATGTTAACAGGGCTACTGCTGTTGATGAAAAGACTTGCCCTCTGAGGTGGGATTGAGTGGAGAAGATTTTTCTCTTACATTCAGAGTTAGAGTCATAGGATACTGAAACAGGCCCTCCAGCCCACCTGCCATGAACTTCTGTGTCTTAGAGTTTCAAGTAATTGCTTAAATCCTACTTAAATGTTGTGAGAGTATTTCCAGCTCTACTTTTGTCAACTCATGTCTGGACTCCAACTATCCTCTGAATGGAAAAATCCCTTCTTGGATCCTTTCTAAACTTCCTAACTCAAATTAAATGTATACCCCTTTAAGCTCAAACCACTCCAGGGAAAGCAAACCTTGCCGAGCAGGACTCTTCAGTACAGCAATAATGTTCCAATCCAGGCAACATCTTCTCTGTACCCTCCGACACAATCATATCCTTCCTAGTGTTGAACCACGGAATGCTCCAACTGTGTCCCAACCAAACTTCCCTTTCATATTCTGTGCCACAGCCAATGAAGGCAAGCACTGGAGAATCAATGAACTTGTATCCAAGTTCCTTCCATTCAACAAGACTCTAAAGTCCTATTATTCCTGTGTATGTCTTTATCCTTGTGTTGCCTTTTGGAAAGACAAAGCTTACATTCTTCTGGATTAAATTCCATTTGCCATTATTCTTTTAAATTTTAAGCTAATCAATCTTGTTCTACAGTCTTAACTGACCTTCCTCGCTATCTATATCACCAATATAGATCAGTTTCAATTGAGCATGTTTAAGTCAAAAGCAGTTTTGTTCAATTATAGGGACATTTAGGGGATATGGTTGCAGTGAGAAGGTGGAGCTAAGTTGAAAGAAAAGATGCGATCTTAATTGAATAGTGGAGTAATTTTCAAGAGCCAAATGTGCTTCACCCCATTCATAATTCTTTGATTTGCCATTTAAGAGATAATTATGAATACTAATGCAGATCCATTAAGAGTTGCAGCAAACATAAGACTGACACCAGATTTATTTTCAGATTTAGCCAGAGTTGGCTTATTCCAGAATGGCTTTTAGCTTGTTCTGTCATAATTATTTTTTGGTTTTAGAGCAGATGATTGGAAGTGACATCACTGGAATGGGCATCCTTGAAACAAGCATTTATCTATCACCATTGGAAAATTGATTGCACAGACTGTTAATTTTTAATTGGATTCAGACTTCCGTATTTAATATGGTAAATGGTTCCATGCATTTATGGAAGCATTAGCATAATATTTTGACGGCAAACTGATAAGATATTTGGACGATAGCCTGAAAGCTTGGTTAAAGAACTAAGATTTGCAAATTTATCACTGAGAAAATTGAAGAGGAAGATTTAGGGGAGAAAAATTCAAATGCCAGGGCTAAGGTGAATCAAATAGCACATTCCTAATGTTGAATGAAGGAAATTGGATAGAAAGCTAGAAGTATGGGAATGCCAACATTTTGGAAGGTTGGGACAGAGCAATTCACAACATGGATGTTTGAAAGAACTGAAATTATAAATAATACCTTTGGTCACCTAAATGTTCTCTAACTTAATATTTGTTTGAATGGGTTCAAAGGAATTGATAATTAAGCTTTAAATTACTAACCAAGATAACTGGAAAAGTAAGTTCTGTCCCTAGTTAATTTTTATACTTGCATAATGGCATAAATGTTGGAGAAGAGCATGACAAGTGGCCTGCTGATTGCTTACTGATGGAAAACGCAGATCATTTCCCCAGGCTGCAGTAATACATATAATTTTAAATGCTAGATTTAACATAGATTACGGTATTTTTTCTTTTGATGCTCTGTGTAACAGATTTGAATATTTTCAGGGCTACCTAAAATATTCCACCAAATTAATAGTCAATCATGATTTAGGCAAAAGTGCCAGTTCTTCCTCGCATGGAGATTTCACAGCAGCAAAAAAATAAATAAGTAGTGAACATTAGGTACATGAAAAATATTAGATATATGGGAATACAAATCACAGGTTACATGCAATAAGTTATAATTAATATTGTTAATGGTTTTAATTTCATGAACCTTCTCTATCTAATGAGAAATTTGGTTACACTGTTCTGAATGTGGTATTCTGAATAATCAATGTTTTTTTTAAATATTTTGTACTCGGTATCTTTCAGGAGAAATTTAGATTGTGGAGCTGCTCATAATTTTTTTTCTGTTCTTTTACACTAAATACTAAGAGATGTGCAAAAATCCATTTGACCATTATAATTTCCCAATTACCTCTCTGGGAAACCCTGGCTGACTCTTGGATTGTTTTCTCAATTTTACTTTCTAATTATTTATAATGCCTTGAGTAAATAAATTGTTCCTATACAGCACTTCTATTTTTTTACAAGCAAATTGAGCAATGTATGGAGGTATTGGGACAGATGACCAAAAGCTTTGTTTTTATAATGAATTCTCTTGAAGTAGGTGAAGAGAGATTCAGAGACTTAAATCTGAACTTCAAGCTAGATAGCTGAAGGCATGCTTAGCAGTGTCAAAGCTAAGGAGACCTTTAGGCCAGAATTGGAGACATGCAAATTTGTAGAGCTGGAAATCACAAAAGATGGGGAGGAGGTCAGAGTCCATGGAGAGACCTGACCTCAAAAACAAGATTTCTAAATATGAGGTAATGAATAAAATGAAATATTATGCAATCCATCTTGAAGATTTGGCAAGGTAGTTTTAACCAATGGCATGCTTTAGCTTTGTGTTGTGGAATGTTTTCTGAAGGAAGTTAAATATAACGGAATGTTCAATCACTTTGATTTCCTTGTTCAACTTAAGAGGTTTTATTACAACTCTCCAACTAAATTGCCTTGTTGCATTCCTTTTCAAGGAAAATCCTGAATGAACTTTCATCTGATACCCCTGCTGTGCCAAGAATCGAAGAGGAAAAATCAGAAGAAGAGTCTGCTCCGACTGTTACTACAATGACGATGCCAGCACCCATCTATCAAACCAGCAGTGGACAATACAGTATGTACACATACAATATCCAGGCCATAGAAAAAATTCTATCACTTCACTCTAACTCAATTTACAGCACTGGGAACTCTCCAGTTATATGAATGGAAATTGTACATCATCAACGTGCATTGCAAAAATGACTACACTTCAAATGTCTGAAGTTGTCCTGGTATGTCCTGTTTACAAAAAGCAGGACAAATCTGGACCTCATTCCAGCATATTAGACTCAAGAGCATAACTTTAGAGGAGAGGTGTGAGTGAATGCCTTTGACATGAAGCCAGCATCTGATTAAGTGTGGCATCAAGGAGCCCTAGTAAAACTTAATTCAGTGGGCATTAAGGGGAAAATACTCTAATTATGGTAGTCATGACTAAGGAAATTAGTTGTGGTTGTCAATCATCCAAGCCTCAGAGCATCACTGCAGGAGTTCTTCAGGACAGTACCTTGGGTCAGCCATCTCTGGCAGCTTCAGCAAAGCAATTCTTGTATAGTACTTTGAGTGTTTGGATATAATTGCACAATGTTCATTTTCATTTATAACTCTTCAGTAAATGAATCAATTTATACCTGCATGTAGCAAAATCCAGAAAACATTTGGCATGGGCTGATGTACAAAAATAAGCAGTATTCACATAAGTATAGGCTATTGATCGTTTCCAGCAAGAGAAAGTAATCAACTGATGTTCGAAGGCATTACCCAAAGGATTTACCTTTGATCTGAAACTCAGCCAGACCAACCACATAAATACTGTGGGTGTAACAGCAAGTTACAGGCGGAATATCTTCTAGTAAGTGGGAGTTCTAGTAAGTATATAAGATGATGAGAGGCGTTGATTGTGTGGATAGTCAAGAGGCTTATTCCCAGGGCCTGTTGACCTATTATCTTCATGCTGACCACTCTATGCATTGAATCCAGATTGCTGATGCTTTATAAAGCATCACTATCATAGTGCCCTATTCCTGGCTCTACTTTATTTACTATCACTTGGTTCAAAGCCTTTTGTGCCATGGCAATTCAAGTGCTTGTCCAAAAACAAAATTTCCTGCAGTACCTCTCAGAAGTGTATTTGATTCCAACCATTCCTGGGTGAATAAGTTCTTCCTCTGATCTCCCATAAATTCCTAGCTCTTACCTTAAATAAATGCACTTCAGTTTATGTATCAGATATCCACTTCACAGTAATGGGAAAGTACTTTGGGTATTTTGTCTTTTCATTATTCAGCCATAAAAACACGAGTATGGTGATGTTTTCAGCCATAGACTCTCCTCCAAAATTGAAGCAACCACTAACCCTATGCAAAAGGATATTCACAAGATAAATGACTGGTCAAAAAATGGTGGCCATTTTTATATTATTAATGATGGATAACCATGTGATAATACACTCACGTTCAGTTTTAGGTTTTCTTGAGTACTTCTGTCTCAATTCTGCAGCATAAAGGAGATCATTGGGTCTATCTTTCAGGTGCCAGCTGTTCAAAAGAGCTATCTGTTCACAATGAAAGACGTACTTCTTCCCACAGCTATGCAATTATTTTAAGCTGGCCTAACAAAAAATATCACTGAATCTCTATGTCTATATCTTTTTGTAGCATTTTTATTCAGAATGAAACAATCTTTTCTCTTTTACCATCTGGTTCTTCTCATTATTTTAAGGATGTATCATTAGAACCAGGAGCAGGGGTAGTCTAATCAATCTCGTAAGCCTGTTATGCATTGTCAGGATCAACCAATCAGAGCTTCAGCACAACATCTCTACTCTCTTTTCTATGCTACTTCTTTGTAGTTCAAATGTATGTCAGTCTTCTGTAGAATATATTCATTGACTCTGCCTCCACAATTCTCAGAGTAGAAAAAAATCAAATTTCCAAAACTTTGTCTAAAATGGTTGAAGCTTATTCTGAAGCTATGCTCCCTAGTTCTCATTCTTCTACATTATAATGAGTATAGGCACATTCTTCATGTGTCAAACTCTTTCATACCAGAAATCAACCTGGTGAAACTACAGTGCAAGTATATCCTTCCTTGGACATGGAGACTAAAACTATACAATTCTCATTTCTCCCATACCAATTCTGATAGTGGAAGTAGTTTCTTCATGTTTACATTATTAAAGCCAATAATAATTTTAAAGGTTATCATATTTCTTCTTAAATTTCTCTTCTCAACTACTCCCCTACCTTGAATGATCAAAAAGCCACAGGCCTTAATTATTCTGAAAGGTTTGGACTCATGCTTGATGGATACTAATGCCAACCTTTAAGTAAAACCCAGTTACTTCTGTTTTGTCACACTGCTTTTACATTCATTCCGTTGGTGAAGGATATTCAGATTAAGCAGTGAACATTAATATTAGTGCCTTCTGGAAGCATAGCAGTCACATTTATCATGTTAAAGCACCAGTATTGAGACAAGGTTGAGAAAAAGAGGAAGTCTTTTGCCAGCTTTCTTTTAATATCTTTATTACAGAATGCAACCCTTTAAAGAAATAAATGCAACCTTCCATTCTAGAAACCAAAGTCCCCAAACTTACTGGGTCTTTAATTTCAGCAAGAATTCAAAAGTAAGTTTTCAGGAACAGCACTTTTAATTTATGTACATGAGCTCTCACACTTACTGTAATAACATGCATCAAGAAATGCAAGTGGAAAAGAAATGTTTATTTCTTCCCCCCCCCCCCCCCCCACAGATCTCGTAAGTTAATTTTTAATTTGTACCGGAGGTTTTTGGTATGATTTATGAATTCAAATTTCTGTGACCCAACAGTCATAATTATCAAGGGGGCATTAGCTTGCATGAACAATACAAAATTATATTCCAATTTTGGCCTCTTCTACGTCCCCATTTTTCATTAGTTCCATCAACTACAGTTGTGTCTCATGTTGCCTTAGGTGTGGAATTCCTTCACTGAATTTTCCACAGCCTTGAGTCCCTCTCATATCTCCTTAAAATCTACCTCTTTCATTAGACACCTGCATTATAATACAGGTTGACCTTCACTAATTGGGCACCATTGGGGCCTGAGGGGTGCTCAATTAGTGAAAATGCCGAATTACAGAAGGATCACATTAAGCAATAGCTAACCGCCTCATAGCTTTAAAATATCATGTATATCAGTACGTTAGATGATAGTGAAACAGAAATATTAAATGAGTAGCAAGTGAAATTTCAATAAAATAATGTACTGCACAGGCACAGGTAAAATAAAGGGTACAGGTAAATGTACAGGAATTTAACTTGTACAGAAAAGTTGAGCACTTCCGCTTTTAAAGTGAGATGTTTAATATACCTTCAGACAAAGTTACATGTCTGCAAGTGTGGGGTTGTCAGGATCATCAACATCTTCATCTTGAAAAATGAGTGAAGCATCAGGAGCTGGTGCTGAAACTGGCACAACGTTGTACACCTGCTTGGTGCTTAATATTTCATCAAAGACTAACTGGCGAACTCGTCAACAAACTTTGCTGCTGCTTCCTTGTCTGCTGAACGTTTTTCACTACACACCACACAGTGCATGAAACTGTAAGCCATAATGCTGCTTGAACCAATGAAGCCAGCCTTCACTTTAGTCACACTTATAATCTAGTCCTAGTTCTTCATGAAACATTTTTTCTTGTTTCTTCACCATATCTCCAGATAGTTCAACACCTTCACTTACATGAAGATTAAACCACGTTAACCAACACTTTAGTTCTGAACTTCTGTCTTTCATTGTTTTTCTTAATGCACATCTGTTTCTTTGAGCCACTTGGTTTCTTTGAACCATTCTTGGTTGGTGCGGCTGTAACAAAACCCAATTTCCCTCGGATCAATAAAGTATGTCTGTCTGTCTGTATCACAATAAGCAGGAATTGCCTGATTGCGCTTACAAGAGCGTGCCAACACATGAACAGATCTCGTGCAACCAAAACAATGCGCAGCAGATTGGTACGGTAATAGTTCGACTGTAATATGAACTATATTATGTTAGTTTGATAATTCTCATTTAGAGTGTCTTGGGACATGCAAATATTGATTAGATTTTTCATAGCAAATTTTCAAATATTTAATTTTTACATTTGTAATGGCAAGTCCTTTCCCAAATTACTGCTCTGCTGTTATTTGGAAAGAGCAGAAATGAAATGTCTCCTTATGTCTCAGCCTATCACTAAAGAATAACTGCTTATAGCTATCTCAGTCACAACTGAAGAGAATTTGATGAACCTTCTGAACGTGTGGCTCTTGAATTGCAAGTTTCCATTTTTCTTTTCATTCTTTGCTATTGGCAGTTGCCATCACACAGGGAGGTGCGATTCAGCTACCCAACAACGGCACAGATGGGGTTCAAGGACTCCAGACGCTCACAATGGGTAACACAGCAACAAGCCAGGGTGGAGCAACCATTGTACAGTATACCCAGAGTCCTGATGGGCAGCAGATTTTCGTGCCGAGCAGCCAGGTTGTTGTACAAGGTGAGTCTGGGACTTCTCAAAAATAATGTGGTTCACTATCTTGGTGGCAGCTTTCACTAAACATTAACACAATGTAAAACAAGCCGATTCACTGAAGCTCAATTGTCAAGTCACTCTTGCTGTTGCCATTGCTGATGTAGCTTGTCATCTGAGCTAATCAGAACTGATCAGTAGGAATGAGGGTGTGAAATGCTATGTGATGTTTAATGATGCCAGTGCACATTAACTATCTGAGAGCAAGAATTATGAAAGATATTTTTCTGTTTTGTGCTCCTCTAGCAGAGCCGATCGATAAAACTGTTGCAACAGGGTTATTTGAAATTTCTCTGTTTTTGATTTTCTTTTGTGACTGTTTCCCTCTACCTGTAGTAGATTTTGTTTTGTTTTTGGTGGTGTGGTCTGGATCATTTGGCCTCCTATATTGTAAGGAAGTAAAATGATTTGCTGAATTGTGAATATAGTTTGCCAAAAATGGGAGATGATGTTAAATTTTACATCAGCAGTTCATAGAGAAACAGTGCATTGGATTGCTCATCCCAGTTGTTCAAAAGCATTGTCCAATTGATTCAATTTGTTCCCCTTTCTCTATTGCCTTAGCTTTTCTCCCCTCCCCCTTTTAGTCGCTGTAGTACCTTCTAGATCAAAACAAATCATTAAAGCTTCCTTGTACCAAATGTTTGGTCAGAATGACAAATATCATGTCTACACAGCATCACAGGCAGATGGGTCTGTACTGTGCTTTTCTATGTTCTGTCACAAGTATCTTGAAAGACTGCTGTTAAGCTACCAAGTTTAGAGTGCTCAGTATTTAGAACAGGGACAGGGTATTCTCAGGAGCAGAAAATGCAAGTTTTCCTTAAGTTATTTATTCATTTCCTTCCCTACTCCATGCATGAGTTTAAAACTTGCCTTCTAGGTTTAAGAGATTTTCAGACATTGGCCCAGAACATGCTCCACTTTAACCAACAGGTCCAGGGAGAGCTTGTAGGCTGACAGCATCGTACAGACCTAATTTCTGGGAGCATCTCATCTCCTGTGTAACCAATGGACTGGCATGCTGGACTCTTGGCCAGATACTTGCATATCAAGCTCTTGCCTGAAGAATGGGGTTTCCAACGTTAGTGGAAATGGGAAGTTTTTTTCCCTTTTGTTTTTGAATATTAAAAGTAATGATTGTTTAAGTGGATTTAGGTTTTTTAAATGATATAAATGTACTCAAATCTGTTTTTGAATGTGTCAGCTGATCAGAGACCTTGAGAAACTTTATAAAAGGGCTCTTTAAGCCTGAGCTACTGAAAGACCATCAGCACAGTCTGGGAGCAGGGCCTCAGGATCATCCTCCTGGGTAGATCCACAATCCTACAAAATGTTTAGTATCATGAAGGATCACGCCCACCCATGGACTGTTTGTCCCACTTTCATCAGGGAGGAAGTTACATAGCATCCTCACCAGGACCACCAGACTCAAAAACAGTTATTTTCCCCAAGGAGTAAGGCTGATCAACACCTCCACCAACTAACCCACCACTCCATACCCTCAATCACCACACCCCAATCATTATTTCCTGTCATTCACCTTATGTACAGGTACTCCTGTGCCTAGTGTCACTTTTTGGACATGTAATCAATCTATGTGTATAAGCTATCTTATGTACAGTTGCAAGAAAAAGTTTGAACCCTTTGCAATTACCTGTTTTTCTGCATTGATTACTCATAAAATGTGGTCTGATCTTCATCTAAGTTGCAATAGTAGACAACCCCAATCTGCCTAAACTAATAATGCACAAAAATTGTACTGCTTCTCGTCAATACTGAATACATCATTTAAACAATCACAGTCGAGGTTCAAAACAGTATGTGAACCCTTGTATTTAATAACTGGTAGAAACTTGTTTAGCAGCAGTAAACTCTATCAAACATTTCTTTTAGCTGCTGATCAGACTTGAACAATGGTGAGGAGGAATTTTAGACTATTCCTCCATGCAAAACTTTCAGTTCATCAATATTTCTAGGATACCTCACCTGAGTAGCACTCTTGAGGATCCCACAGCATCTCAATTGGGTTAAGGTCTGGACTCTGTCTTGGCCATTCCAAACCACAAACTTTTCTTCTTTTTAAACTACTATGTTATTGATTTACTCTTGTGTTTCAGATCATTGTCTTGTTGCAACATCCAACTACTATGAAGCTTCAGGTGATGGACTGCTACCTTAACATTCTCCTGTAAAATGTCTTAGTACAATTTTGAATTAATTGTTCCCTCAATGACTGCAAGCTGCTCAAATCCTGAGGCAGCAAAGCAGCCCCAGACGATGATGCTCCTTCCTCCATGCTCACAGTTGGGATAAGGTTTTGGTGTTGATGTGCAGTGCACTTTCTCCTCCAAACATAGCGGTTTGCATTTCTGCCAAAAAGTTCAACTTCTGTCTCTTAAGTCCATAGAACGTTGTCCCAGAAGTGTTGTGGAACATCCAGGCAGTCTTTTGCAAACCTGAGTCATGCAGCAATGGGTTTTTTTTAGAGCAGTGGTTTCCTTTGTGGTGTCCTTCCACGAACACCATTCTTGTTCAGTGTTTTTCCTAAGGTGAACACATGAACAGAGACTTGAGCAAGTTGTAGAGAGATTTCTGAGATCTTTTGCTGTTACCCTTGGTTCTTTTTGACCTTCTTCAGCATTGCATATTGTCCTCTTGGTGTGATCTTTACAGGTTGCACACTCCTAGGTAAAGTAGCAACTACTGAATTTCCACTATTTGTAGACAATTTCTCTTACTGTGGACTGATGAACACTCAAGTCTTGTCAAAGTCAAATGCTTTTGTAGCATTTTTCAGCTTCATGAATCTCTACAGTTCTTCTTCTGAGGTCCTCTGAAAGTTGTTTTGATTAAGGCATGGTGCACATTAACAATTCTTTTTTGAGAAGAACAGGCTCTGTCAGCAACCTGACTTTGTGCCTGTGTGTTTTTTTTTAATAGGGCAGGGCACTTCTACAACCTTATCTCATTGATTGGAGCACCTGATAAATAGCTTCAGTGGAAGCCATTACCCTCAGGGGTTCTCATATTTTTTTGAACCTAGACTATGATTAAGTGGCATACTCATTATTGACAAAAAGAAGTACAATTGCTTGTCTGTTATTAGCTTAGGCAGATTGTGTTTGTATTTGACAGATGAAGATCAGACTGTGGCAACCCATTTCCCGGCACATCCGAACCGGCTCACAATTAGATAGCCTACGGGGGTTTGCGAGCACAGAGCTTTGGAACCTCTGCGCCATGGGGGGCAGGTTGAGGGAGGCTTAAAAGTGAGGCTGAAGATTTCGAATAAAGTTTTTCCTTCGACTGCAGTTACCGACTCCGTGTCGTAATTTTAGCGCTGCATGTAGCACACCGCTACAATTGGTGACCCCGACGGTCCAAACGATTTTTGGACCAGAAATGACCGATGCCGCCTCTGTTCATGCGGTTTCGTTGAAACTGCCGGGTTTCTGGACACGGCGACCGAACCTATGGTTCCAGCAAGCTGAAGCCCAATTCCACGTTCGCCAGATCACCTCAGAAGACACCCGCTACTACTACGTGGTGAGCTCCCTCGACCAGGACACAGCGGCCCTGGTCGCGGAGTTCGTACAGTTGTCCCCGGTAGACGGCAAGTACATGGAATTCAAAGCCCTGCTCCTCAGGACTTTCGGACTCTCACGGCGCGAGCGGGCTGCCCGTTTACTGCACCTGGATGGCTTGGGAGACAGACCTCCATCGGCTTTAATGAATGAGATGTTGTCTCTGGCCGGAGGATACAAGCCCTCCCTCATGTTTGAGCAGGCATTCCTGGAGCAGCTGCCCGAGGACATACGCCTGCTGCTGTCCAACGCGGATTTCAGTGACCCCCGGAAGGTGGCAGCCTGGGCGGACTTGCTGTGGAACGCCAAAAAGGTGAGCGAGGCGTCCATCGCACGGATCTCCCAGCCACGCTCCCAGCAGCAAACCAGTCCAGGCCCGGCCGCAGAGCCCGCCAACCCCCGGCCCAATGAACACTGGTGCTTCTACCACCAGCGGTGGGGCGCAGAAGCCCGCTGTTGTCGCCTGCCCTGCAAGTTCCCGGGAAACGCCAGGGCCAGCCGCCGCTGATGGCTACGGCGGCTGGCCATCGGGATAGCCTCCTGTATGTGTGGGATAGAAGGTCGGGACGCCGGTTTTTGGTCGATACTGGTGCCGAGATCAGCGTTTTACCTCCAACGAGTTATGACACCCACAGCAGGGCACCGGGTCCCCCCCGAGGGCCGTGAACAGCAGCACAGTAAGGACCTATGGCACCTGTCAGGTGCAGCTACAGTTCGGCTCCAGCCAGTTCACGTGGGACTTTACACTGGCCGCCGTAGCCCAATCGCTTCTGGGTGCGGATTTTTTGCGGGCTCACAGCCTACTGGTCGATCTGCCCAGGAAGAGACTGGTACACGCCGAGACCTTTCAGACGTTCTCCCTGGGTGCAGCCCAGTTGCCAGCTCCTCACCTCGGCTCCATCACGCTGTCCGACAACGACTTCACCAGGGTCCTGGCGGATTTCCCATCGGTTCTGGCACCACAGTTCACAGCGGCCATGCCCCGACACGGCGTACAGCACCACATCTCGACCCAGGGACCACCCCTCCACGCCCGCGCTCGGCGGCTTCCCCCGGACAAGCTCCGACTGGCGAAGGAGGAGTTCCAGAGGATGGAGGAATTGGGGATCATCCAGTGGTCCGACATGGGCCCATGGGCCTCCCCCCTGCACATGGTGCCCAAAGCGATGGGAGGCTGGAGACCGTGCGGCGACTACCGCAGGCTGAACGAGGCTACCACACCGGACCGCTACCCTGTGCCGCACATTCAGGACTTTGCAGCAAACCTGCACGGCGCACGGATCTTCTCCAAGGTAGACCTCGTCCGAGGGTACCATCAAATCCCGATGCATCCTGACGACGTCCCCAAAACGGCTCTCATCACCCCGTTTGGCCTTTTCGAGTTCCTCCGCATGCCGTTCGGCCTGAAGAATGCCGCACAGACGTTCCAGCGGTTAATGGACGCGGTGGGACGGGACCTGGACTTTGCGTTCATCTATTTGGACGACATCCTCATAGCCAGCAGCAGTCATCAGGAGCATCTGTCCCACCTCCGTCAACTCTGCGCCCGACTGAGTGAGTACGGTCTTACAATCAACCCCACCAAATGCCAGTTCGGACTCGATACCATTGACTTCCTGGGCCACAGGATTACTAAAGACGGAGCAACCCCTCTGCCCGCTAAGGTAGATGCGGTCCGCCACTTCCCCCGACCCACCACGATCAAAGGCCTTCAGGAATTAGTAGGTATGGTCAATTTCTACCACCGCTTCCTCCCTTCAGCTGCCCGGATCATGCGCCCCCTGTTCGCCCTGATGTCGGGTCCGAGCAAGGACATTACCTGGGACGAGGAGTCCGCCGCCGCTTTCGTTCAAACAAAGGTAGCTTTGGCGAACGCCGCAATGCTAGTACATCCCAGAATGGACGCCCCTACCGCCCTCACAGTGGACGCATCTAACACGGCAGTCGGTGGGGTGCTGGAGCAACTCATCGCAGGTCGCTGGCAACCCCTGGCGTTATTCAGCAAACACTTGCGGCCACCCAAGCTCAAATACAGTGCTTTCGACCGGGAACTGTTGGCGCTCTACCTGGCAATCCGGCATTTCAGGTACTTCCTAGAAGGTCGGCCCTTCACCGCGTTCACGGACCACAAACCGCTTACCTTTGCGTTTATGAAAGCGTCCGACCCCTGGTCATCCCGCCAGCAACGCCACCTGTCCTACATCTCTGAATACACGATGGATGTCCGGCACGTCTCGGGTAAGGACAATGTTGTGGCTGATGCGCTCTCTCGCCCTACCGTTCATGCCCTTTCCCAAGGGGTAGACTTTGAGGCACTGGCAGAGGCACAGCAGGCAGATGAGGAGATTCCGAGTTACAGAACCGCAGTCTCCGGTTTGCAGCTCCAGGACCTCCCCGTGGACCCGGGTGAGAGGACCCTACTCTGTGACGTCGCCACCGGCCAGCCCCGTCCCGTCCCGTTGTCCCGACAGCCTGGCGGCGCCGTGTTTTCAACTCCATTCGTAACTTTGGCGCATCCCTCCATCCGGACAACTGTCCGGATGGTTTCCAGCAGGTTTGTTTGGCACGGACTCCGCAAACAGGTCAGTGAATGGGCCAAAACGTGCATGCACTGCCAGGCGGCCAAGGTGCAACGGCACACCAAAGCCCCACCGCAGCAGTTCCATCCCGCCCACCGGCGTTTCGACCACATTCATGTGGATATCGTGGGCCCCCTGCGCACCTCCTGACTATCGTGGACCGGTTCACAAGATGGCCAGAGGCGGTCCCGCTCACCGACACCACCTCCGAATCTTGCGCCCGAGCCCTGATCACCACCTGGATATCTCGCTTTGGTGTACCGGCCCACATTACCTCCGACAGAGGTGCCCAGTTCACCTCCAGCCTGTGGTCAGCTATGGCCAGCCTATTGGGGACTCAGCTGCACCACACAACTGCCTACCACCCACAGTCGAACGGGCTAGTGGAGCGTTTCCACCGTCACCTGAAGTCGGCCCTCATGGCCCGCCTGCGAGGAGCCAACTGGGCGGACAAGCTTCCCTGGGTCCCACTCGGCATCCGCACAGCGCCCAAGGACGACCTGCACGCCTCGTCGGCCGAGTTTGTTATTGGCGCGCCCCTGGTCGTCCCCGGGGAGTTCCTACCAGCCCCACGGGGGCAAGAGGAAGATCCCGCAGCAGTCCTGGGCAGACTACGCGAGAATCTCGGTAACCTGGCCCCTATACCCACTTCACAGCACGGGTGGAACCCAACCTGCGTACCCAAAGACCTGCAGAACTGTAAGTTTGTGTTTGTACGAAGGGGCGGGCATCGGCCACCGCTGCAGCGGCCATACGAGGGGCCGTTTATGGTGCTCCGGAACAACGGGTCCACGTTCGTGCTGGACGTTGGGGGGAAAGAGGAGGTTTTCACGGTGGACCGACTCAAACTGGCCCATGTGGACCTGGCGCAACCGGCCGAGTTTCCGGCACCTCGGCGCAGAGGCCGACCTCCCAAGCAGGTTCTGGCCCAGACTGTGGACATTGGGGGGTGTATCGCCGGTTCTGGGGGGGGGGGGGGGTTATGTGGCGACCCATTTCCTGGCACATCCAAACTGGCTCACAATTAGATAGCCTACGGGGGTTTGCGAGCACAGAGCTTTGGAGCCTCTGCGCCACGGGGGGGGGGGGGGGGCAGGTTGAGGGAGGCTTAAAAGTGAGGCTGAAGATTTCGAATAAAGTTTTTCCTTCGACTGCAGTTACCGACTCCGTGTCGTAATTTTAGCGCTGCATGTAGCACACCGCTACAAGACTACATTTTATGAGTAATTAATTCAGAAAACCAGGTAATTACAAAAGGTTCACAAATTTTTTTCTTGCAACTGTATTTATATTTATTATGTATTTTTTTATTAATATGTTCTTTATCTTGCTGTGTTTTTTGTGCTGCATCAGATCTGGAGTTACAATTATTTCGTTCTCCTTTACACTTGTGTACTGAAAATGACAAGCAATCTTGAATCTTCACAGGTGAAAGATAAGATTAATGCAGTCCATGCTTCTAATTACATAATGGATTCAGCTGAAGTTTAAAAAGTGTAATTCTCCATATTCATAAATAAGATCATTTGAAAATATAAATGGATTAGCATACGGACAAAGTTCTGCTATTTGTGAAATCTCTGATAAGTGTTTTCAGGGTGTTTTATGAGAGGGCAGTAATAGTGGGGAGGGCTTCCCCAGGAGGTGTATCATGGGGAAGAAATTAACTTTGTGTAAAATATCAATGGGAACATTGTCTCTAGATGGGTTAGTGATAGCAGTATTTTGTTGCTGGCTTGTATAACAACTGTTCATGCTAAAGCTGGTTAAAAGTACAAGAAAATCTATCTTACATTGCAAAATTAATTAATGATGCGTTAACATGAAAGTGCTGTTAATTAACGGGATTAATATTTAGTCTCAGGACCAAGATTACTGTTCTTGTCTTTCGTACTACATGCGACTTATGCCACATGAACAAGTCCATTACAGACTTCATTGTCAAGTAAAATTAATAAAGATGAAGTGCTCAGTATTCCAAGGAAAATTTCGCCTTTCATCACTTGGCACGTATTTGTAGCTTTGCAGTGTTTAATTTTAAAATCTAAAGAAATCTGCTTACAATTAGTAAGTGGCATGAAAAGGCTATCGGGCTTAATTATTTGCAGAATTACAATTTTCTGGTTAAGCAAAGTTGAGGAAATTAAAACAAATTTAAAACATTTAATTAAGCAAGTACATTTTGTTATAAGTTAATTTCTGCAGAACATTTATATAGACGAAGATAATTCCTTAATATGTTCAAATGGCAAAATTGATATTTTATTTCTTGCCTTTTTTCCATATTTTCTCTCAGGTGCCACTGGAGATGTCCAGACCTATCAAATCCGTACCACTCCAAACTCCACTACTGGTCCAGGAATGGTAATGGCATCATCCCCCATACTTCAGAGTCAGCCACAGAATGCTGAGGAAACCACTCGCAAACGAGAAATCCGCCTCATGAAAAACAGGTAGTTTTAGAACATAGAACAGTATAGATCCTTTGACCCATGATGTTGTGCTGATCTTTTAACCTACTCCAAGATCAGTCTATTGCTTCCCTCCCATATAGTCCTCCATTTTTCTTTTTATCAATGTGTCTATCTAAGTGTCTCTTAAATTACCCTAATATATCTGCCTCTTTCACAACCACTGGCAACATGTTCCACTCACCCACCACTGTGAAAAAACACATACCTCTGACATCCCCATTCCAGTACCCAAGTTCAGTCCTGATCTCCTGGTGTGTCCATTGAGCTTGTATTTTCGGAGATTGATATTTATGTATTTACTACGTGTGCAGTGAAATGCTCAGTTGCATGAACAACAACAGAAACTGAGGGCAGTTCACAAGTGTCACAACACATTCTGGCGCCAACATAGCATGTCCACAATCTGCAGGATGTTGAACTGCTAGACCCTCCAGAATATAGTAAAAACCAACAAGAGGAACACCAAAGTCTCCTCCCACCTCCCCCCCCTTTTGTGACATTTACCTGGACTGTTGCAGACAAAGTGCCCAAAGCATTGTTGAGGATACCTACCACCCAACCTGCAATCTCTTCCACCCACTGCCATCAAGAAGGAGATACAGAAGCATCAGGACTGGGATTGCCAGACTGGGTAAAGCTTCTTCCCTCAGGCTGTGAGACAAATGAATACCTTACCACCACCAAAGCCTCATCACTAGGACAATGAGATGTTTACTGTACTGCTTACCTGTGCTACATACTTCGCATGCATTTTGTATCAGAATCAGGTTTATTATCACCAGCAGGTGACGTGAAATTTGTTAGCTTAGCAGCAGCAGTTCAATACAATACACAATATAGAAAAAGAAAAAAAATTGCAGTATACGCAAAATCGTGCAAAAACAAATAGTATATATTTAAAAAGTGAGGTAGTGTCCAAGGGTTAGGAATCAGATGGCAGAGGGGAAGAAGCTGTTCCTGAATTGCTGAGTGTGTGCCTTCAGGCTTCTGTGCCTCCTACCTGATGGTAACAGTGAGGAAAGGGTATGTATGCCCTAGGTGCTGGAGGTCCTTAAAAATGGAAGCTGCCTTTCTGAGACACGGCTCCTTGAAGATGTACTGGGTACTCTGTAGGCTAGTACCCAAGATGGAGCTGACTAAATTTACAACCCTCTGCAGCTTCTCATGGTACATCTATAGAAGTTTTTCAGAATCAGGTTTATTACCACCAGCATGTGATGTGAAATTTGTTAACTTAGCAGCAGTAGTTCAATGCAATACATAATCTAACAGAGAAAAAAAATAGAATGAAAAATAAGTAAATCAATTACACTATATGTATATTGAATAGATAAAAAAGTGCAAAATCAGAAATACTGCATATTTTAAAAAAGTGAGGTAGTGTCCAAAGATTCAATGTCCATTTAGGAATCAGATGGCAGAGGGGAAGAAACTGTTCCTGAATCACTGCGTGTGTGCCTTCAGACTTCTGTACCTCTTACCTTATGGTAACAGTGAGAAAACGGCATGCCCTGGGTGCTGCAGTCCTTAATAATGGAAGCTACATTTCTGAGGCACCACTCCCTGAAGATGTCGTGGGTACTCTGTAGGTTAGTACCCAAGATGGAGCTTCTTTCAGTCCTGTGCAGTAGCTTCTCCATACCAGACAGTGAGTCTATTTGAGTATATTTGTTGACATACCAAATCTCTTCAAACTCCTAATGAAGTATAGTCGTTGTCTTGCCTTCTTTATAACTGGATCAATGTGTTGGGACAAAGTTAGATCCTCAGAGATCTTGACACCCAGGAACTTGAAACTGCTCCCTCTCTCCACTTCTGATCCCTCTATGAGGATTGGTGTATGTTCCTTCGTCTTGCCATTCCTGAAGTCCACAATGGGCTCTTTTGTTTTACTGAAGTTGAGTGCCAGGTTGTTGCTGCAACACCACTCTACTAGTTAGCTCCTGTACACCCTCTCCTGTCACCACCTGAGATTCTACCAACAATGGTTGTATCATCAGCAAATTCATAGATGGCATTTGAGTTATGCCTAGCCACACAGTCATGGGTATATAAAGAGTAGAGCAGTGGGCTAAGCACACACCCCTACGCTGCACCAGTGTTGATCATCAGCGAGGAGGAGATGTTATCACCAATCTGCACAGATTGTAGTCTTCTGGTTAAGAAGTCGAGGAATAATTTTGTTTATGTGCAGTGTGAGATACATGTTTCGTTGGGTGTAACATGGTCCAGAGGGACGTAGTTTCATTTGTTTGTACAGTATATATGTACAATCAGATGAGAATAAACCTGAACCTGATCCCTCACTCCCTGCAGTGTTCCGAAAACCGTCTCTAAAAAATAATGAAATTTGAGCCTCTCCCTCAACAGATGTTGCATCTGGTCACCATCTTGACCAGAAGCCTTTGCAACCATTTGGGCTTTCCCCCATGTGGTCTGATTTCTTTCTACATTTGAAAGATGTGCTGATTGATAATTGACCAGTGTAAATTGCCCCAAGTGTAGGTGGCTAGTGTATTTGATAGGAATGTGGAGAGAATATAGATTAGGGGATCAATTTATAGGTAATGGGATATGCTCTCTGAGCTGCTATTGACTTAATTGGTTGAACATCTTATTATATTTTAAGGAAATATTTCAATATGGAAGGGTCCTTGCTGTTTAATCTATCTTGACCACAAATAATTGTATATACCCCAATTAAATTTCCCCATTGTAAATAAAACAGCCTTGCCTGGACAAGTTCTTCTAACTCAAATGCTCCAGCCAGTTAATACTCTTGTAGATCACCTCTGATTCATTTAGAGATACAGCACAGTAATGGGCCCTTCTAACCCCATGAGCCCACGGTGCCCAGTTACACCCATGGGATTCATTAACCTACTAATCTATACTTCTTTGGGATGTGGGAGGAAACCGGAGCATCCAGAGGAAACCCACTTGGAGAACATACAGACTCCTTACTGACAGTGGTGGGAATTGAACCCAGGATGCTGACGCTGTAACAGTGTTATGTTTGCTAAGATGTACTGGTTGGTGGGTTAATTGGTCATTGTAAATTGTCCATAAATTGTCCTGTGGGTTAAATCAAGGTGTTGCCTGATAGCAATGCCTATCCACATTGTATCTCAATAAATAAATAAACAGACAAACAAACAAACACACACACAATCCTTTAGATATAGTCTGTTTAATGTTGTCTGAAGTTCTTTCATCGTTTCCACTTTTACATTCCATTCTTCAGCCAGAAAGAAAGCAAAAAAAATGACTACATGTCTCTGTAATGACCGTATTCACCTATCTTTCTGCCCACATAAATCTGTAAACATGCAGTCCAAGATCTCTTTCTCCTTTTTCACCCAGTATCCTCTTTGTTATATTCCATTTCATCCTTTTGTTCTCTCCAAATACATTATTATACTTCTGGGTTGAATTCCATTAAGTGTTTTTTGTTTAAAGTCTCTAACCAGTCAGTAGATAGCTGCATGCAGACTAATTTTCTTCTTCAAAGCCACAACACCATCAATTTTATATCATATTCAGAACAGCATAGAAATGGATCCTTCAGTCACTGAATCTGCAACCATTGCCACGTACCCATTTGTACAAATCCTGCAGTAATCTTGCTTTTATTCTGTCCAGATTCCCACCACTCCCTGTAGATTCTTCCCTCAGCTATGCAGTGAGAGCAATTAACACTGGCCAATTAACAAGTCCCTGAAATATGGGAGGAAACCAGGACAACTGGAGAAAGTCTGTGCTATCACAGGGAGAACATGCAGATCCCAGACAGACAGCCCCTTAGGTCATGATTGAATCCAGGTAGATGAAGAAGAAAAACATCATCCTTGTTTGGTGTGCCACTCCATCTTCAAATATAAATGCAATTTTTCTATGTCCAGATTATCAGTGATCTGGAAAGTAAAATAAAAAATCTAGTATTGCATACACACAAAATGCTGGTGGAAACCCTTCATTGACTGTACTTCCTATAGATGCTGCCTGGCCTGCTGTGTTCCACCAGCATTTTGTGTGTGTTGCTTGAATTTCCGGCATCTGCAGATTTCCTCATGTTTGCGTAGTATTGTATACTTTCTTTTAATCAATGCAACTACTGTTGACCACATGACTTTCTGGCATTAAGTCAGTATTGTATCTGTCTTGCTACTCTTGGATTTCATTCACATTTACTTTTCTGATCATTTTAGCTTTTGGATAATTGAGAAGTTCCTTTTGTAATCCATGTGCAGTAACATCAAATACATTGCACTTAATGATTCGTTTTATCCCTTATCAAAGCCATGCTAGTCATCCTTGCTGAAACTGCCTTTCTAAATGATTTTATTCTGCCACTCAGAATGTTTTTTCAGTAATGCTGATCATGTACATGATGCCAACAATTTGCCATTGATGTTAAGTTTATTCATCAGGATTTGCTGCTTTCTTTAAACATTGAGAAGAAAAAGAATGATGCAGAAGTAGCTTCCTCCTCCCCCACCACCAATTCTCTGTATAGCTTTCAATTTGCCAAGTGGTAAATCTTCATTTCTTGGATTAAAAGGGTGTTTCATTCATCTATGGATAAAAATATAGCTGGCCGTTAGAGGAGTTTGATGCCAACGAGAACATGTTCTAATTAAGCAGCCATGTGGTTCAAGATTTCCCAAGACATTTCACAGGAAAGGTATTTTAACAATATTCCATATTAGCCACACAAGGTTATGAGCAATTTGGGTGAAAATTATAGATTTTGCGGAAGAGTTGAGAGGAAATGATGAGGTAGATAATTAAAGAGTGAAATTAGAGCTGAAGGCCCGGCAGTAATGGTTGGTTGAAATGTGCAAGAAACCAGAGTTGAAAGAGGATACAGAACTTCTGGATAGAGGTGTTGGGAGAGAGTATTGGATGCAGCAGTTGCGACAGCATGCATCTTTGCTTAAGGTGGGATAAAGAAAGAGTTTGAGAAAGTTGCTTGTGAGGACTGATGACATCTTCATTCCATTTCAGGGAAGCAGCAAGGGAGTGTCGTCGTAAGAAAAAAGAGTATGTGAAATGTTTGGAAAACCGGGTTGCTGTGCTGGAAAATCAGAACAAGACGCTTATTGAAGAACTCAAGGCACTCAAGGACTTGTACTGCCATAAATCTGACTAGCACGCCCCTGTCATTCTTGTAACTGAGAAACAGACTTGCCCCAAAAGACGATCGGCATGAGCTGGGCGACTCTGCTACCTTTTCTAATTTCTCTCCTGCACAGGAGAAAAAAAAGCAAAACTGCACGGATGCAGTTCAGGCAGCTGCATGCCCATGCACCAGGAATCGCGTATTGGATCGCAGGATCAACCTGGTCTCATCTATCTTGTTTGGAACTCAAAACAACCTGGAGCCTGGTTTGGACAATTGGTTTTTTTTTCCACATGAACGATTTTATATAAAGACTAACTTATTGGTACAAAAAATTATTGTCTAGTGTGACCAGGAAAAATCACAAGCAAAATTTTAGTTTAGTGTGATAATTTACCCGAACATACCACTTCATATTTTCCTTCTCCTCGTTGATTAGAGCACAGTGTTTTGCAATCATACCTTCAGGCAAAGTATTATCTTGCATCTTCAGCCATGGCCTTGTCTTTGAAGCACCTACAGGCCAATGTTATTCAAGGTGCACACTTTTGAGGCAGAACAGATGACTATATTGTCCCTTACTCAACTGTGCCACTTGTAGAATACTTGATTGCAGCCCAGCAACAGTATAAAACCACACCAAGCAATTTGGTAAGCCCACGCTGAGGCTGAAACTCCTTTTTAACCAGAGAGTAGTGAATGTCAAGCGCCTTAACTGCTTTGCTTACCGGCCGTTTCAATTAGTCTTCTTTTATTTTTAAAACTTAGTATGAATTTTAAGAGTTGTTGGTTTGCATTATGTATCTATTATAGATCTTTCTCTTCCTTTCTCTTTCTCTTTAAATGGTGGTGTGATCAAGCCAGACTTTTCTGTCAATGAAATTGAACTGACTGAACTTAATGGCCAAAGGAAGGTGAGGCTAGAAGGAATGCTAGTTTTGTATTTATCATTCAGTGAAGAAGTATGTGATGGATCGAACCATAAAACCAATTAATACTGTAAAGCAATACCCATGGTGATGTGGGTGGAACGAGCTGTTTATTTTGAGCAGGGTGGGAAAGAATAATTATGTAAAACTGGTCACCTTGTTGAATGCCTTTGCACTGTATTAGTAACACTTTACATTTTTATACTGTATATATATTTCTATAAGCAGTGTGAACTCTGCAAGGGAAAAGGAAACTAAAATAAGACCAAGGACTTATGCAAATCTGTGGATGCACTCTGTATGGAGAGCAATGCTGTTCTGTTAATCTAAGATTCAGCATCTTTTCCCCACTCCGTCAAATAAATTAGTCCAGTGCAAGTTTTAAAAGAGTGATGTGCTTCTTCAAATATTTCTTTTTAAAGGTTCAAAGTAGAATTTTATTATCAAAATACTGTACTTATATGTCACCATATACGACCCTGAGATTCATTTTCCTGTGGACATAGCAAATCTATAGAATAGTAACTGTAACAGGATCAATGAAAGATCAACCAGAGTGCGGAAGACAACAAACTGTGCAAACGCAACTATAAATAAATAGCAATAAATAAAGAGAACATAAGATAAAGAGTCCGTAAGGTGAGATCATTGGTTGTAGGAACATTTCAAGGAGGGGAAAGTGATTGTAGTTATCCTTGTCTATTCAAGAACCTGATGGTTGAGGGGTTGTAACTGTTCTTGAATGTGGTGGTGTGAGCCGTGAGGCTCTAGTACCTTTTACCTAATGGCAGCAGTGAGAAGAGAGTATGAGGTTGGGGGGGGGGGGTGGAATTTCTGATGATGGCTGCTGCTTTCTGATGACAGTGTTTCATGTGAATGTGCTCAGCAGTTGGGAGGGCTTTACCCATGATGTACTGGGCCAAATCAACGATCTTTTGGAGGATTTTCCATTCAAAGGCATTGGTATTTCCATACTAGACTGTTGTGCAGCCAGTCAATATACTCTCTACTACACATCTATAGAACTTTGTCAACATTTTAGATGTTATGCCAAATCTCTGTAGATTCCTGAGGATGTCAAGATGCTGCCATGCCTTCTTCGCAATTACACTTCCATGCTGGGTCCAGGACGGGTCCTCTAAAATCATAACACCTGGGAATTTAAAGTTACTATCCCTCTCCACTTTTGACCCTCTGATGAGGACTGGCTCATGGACCTCCGGTTTCCTCCTGAAGGTGATGTACAAATTGGATAAACCATGTAATGCAAGGTATTGAATGAAAAGACTCGTGCAACAGTCCATACAAACTTAAGTGTTCTGAGCAGGCATGCGTTTTTGTCATAACAGTTCATCAATGTCTTGCTACTGGACATGACGTTAGCATGTTCTAATTATGCAATTCTGCTATGTAAAGAGGAGTAGCTTTGACTAAGGACAAAGTCTACCATAAACTTAACACGAAGCAGTCAGTCTTGGTATAGTTAGGTTTATTGTTGGCCACTACATGACTTGAAAATGTTCAAACTACTTTAGTGTAGAATATTTAAACTGTTCTATGAGAAAATTGCAAAAGGAAAAAAATAAAAGATTAAGCATGCATTATATAATATCATCTCCTTGGGGCAATGACCTAAGTGCTTTATGCAGTCAATGAAGTACTGTGCTGAAGTATAATCATTGTTTTACAGGAAAAATCTTGCAGCCAACCTACTGAAATATGATAATGACCAGGTAAATTATATTAGTACTATAGATAAAGGGATGAGTTCCTTAGTGAGAAATCCCTTTTCAAATAATGCCATGGGGTTTTTTGTTTGCTATCCTGATTGAACCTCTGTTTAATACATTAGTTGAAAGAAATTATATCTGGCAACAAAGTATTATAACAGTATGGCAATGCAGTGTCAGTTTAGTGTGTGTGTTATGTAGTGGGATGTGAGCACATGACCTTAGGATTCAAGAATAAAGATGGAACCATGAAGCTGTGACTGACTTCTGCAAAACATTTAAGTTTGGGCACTAATCTTGATGGGTGTGTATTGACAGGATATTGGGAATACATCTGATTTAGTTAATGGTAACGGTATAGGATTGTTTGCACCTCTTTAAGAGGGTAACAAATGTATTGATTTAATTTATCTTTTGAAAGTGGCACTGCTATGTACTATTTTTCATTCTATCATTTTCCCTGGGATCTCCTGAATTCACAGCATTCTGAAAATATTAGTTGCTGAAATACAGCTGATACATTTTGGAGCAATTCAGTGATGGAGAAGTGAGAAAGAGACAGAGTAATGTCAAGAAGACATGGTTGGGGGTGATCTTAACAGGTTTGGAATAGTGCATATTAAGCTCAGTACCTCACACAAAGAACTCCTTAATCTCTTCTCAGAAGCCAGTCCAAATGTGAGCAATTACCTTTGCCTTCTTTAACACTAGCTGGGGGAAAGTGTTGAACATTCTTTAAAATTCATTGCTGCAGATCTGCATTTTAGAAATCCATGACTCAGTGGCTTCATTGAACCTATTTTCTGCATCATAACAACCTGCCGCTGCCCCCTTTTCCTCCCTTTCTCCCATACACATACCAAGAGTCAAAGTTTACAACAGTGTAAACTGTTTACTGTAAACTGAGTAAACATCACTCCAACAAAGCCAAGCACAAAAATTAATCTTCATCTTGTATCAGCCACTTATTTAAAATGGAATAAGAGACTGTCATCTCAGGCCAAGTCACTTAAGTGTGAATCAACTACTTTTAAAATACAGTCATTTTGTAGTTAGGCAATTTAATCTCACTAAATGGTGGTGTCAGCATTGCATTTAAATGTGATGGTTTATTTTTTAACAATACAGTATTAACTTACGAATAGAATTCAGAGACTAAGTGGGATAATGCCATCAGTTAGTAGATTGTAGATAGATGTACAAAAGCATAAACAGAAAAACATTGTAAGGTGAATCTTATAAGAGAGAAAATGATATAGGAATGGAATATCAGGGCTTACGATCCTGGTAAGGTCATCAAAAAGGAACCATTCAAACTGGGGATGTATAAGAGGCTATCCGTGGAGAAAAGCTATGACCACTTTTGGTTTCTCGGGCTGGAGAAGTTGGAGGTGGAATTGAGTTTACCCCGTAAGAATCTGTAACCAAAAATCAGAATCTTAAAATAGAGTTGTTGAAGTGGTAGTCAGTGAGCCCAAAAGTTTGAAAAGAAGACCGCCATATCCAGCGGGCAGTGGAGTGAGAGGTAGCAGAATGCTAGGGCATTGGCTCAACACGCTTAGGTGGAAACGGGATGAGGCAAGGTAGGCTTACCTGTGTTAATTGAGGAAAGGTATGTGTGTGAGGCCGGTTTTCTGTGCTCAGTGTCAGATGTGGGAGGTCCTGGAGACTCCCAGCCTCCCAGATGGCCAAATCTGCACCAGGTGTATCGAGCTGCAGCTCCAAAGGGACTGAATCGGAACTGGAGATGCAGCTCAATGACCTTCGTATGGTCAGGGAGAGCGAGGTGATAAAAGGAATTCCAAGCAGGTAGTCACACCGGGGCCACGGGAGACAGACAGGTGGGTCACAGTTGGGAAGGGGAAGAGTCAGGTACCAGAGAGTACCCCTGTGGCTGTACCCCTTGACAATAAGTACTCCTGTTTGAGTACTGTTGGAGGGGGACAGCCTAACTGGGGGAAGCAACAGTGGTCATGCTTCTGGCACAGAGTCCGGCCCTGTGGCTCAGAAGGGTAGGGAAAGGAAGAGGAAGACAGTATTGATAAGGGACTTTATAGTTAGGAGGTTAGACAGGCGATTCTGTGGACGCAAGAAAGCAACTCGGTAGTTTGCCTCCCAGGTGCCAGGGTCCGGGAGGTTTCAAATCGCATCCAAGATATCCTGCAGTGGGAGGAGAACAGCCAGAGGTCGTGGTCCATATTGGTACCGATGACATAGGTAGGAAAAGGGAAGAGGTACTAAAAAAAGACTACAGGGAGTTAGGAAGGAAGTTGAGAAGCAGGACACAAAGGTAGTAATCTCGGGTTTACTGCCTGTGCCACACGACAGTGAGAATAGGATGAGGTGGAGGATAAATGTGTGGCTGAGGGATTAGAGTAGGGGGCAGGGATACAGATTTCTGGATCATTGGGACTGCTTTTGGGGTAGGTGTGACCTGTACAAAAAGGATGGGTTGCACTTGAATCCCAGAGAAACCACTATTCTGGCGGAAAGGTTGGTCACCAGTGCAGTGCCTCAGGGATCTGTTCTGGTACCCTTACTCTTCGTGATTTTTAAAAATGACCTGGATGAGGAAGTGGAAGGATGGGTTAGTAAATTTGCTGATGACACAAAGGTTGGGGGTGTTGTGGGGTATAGTGTCAGAGGTTACAGCGGGACATTGATAGGATGCAAAACTGGTCTGAGAAGTGGCAGGTAGAGTTCAACCCAGGTAAGTGTGAAGTGTTCGTTTTGGTAGGTGAATTTTGATGGCAGAATATAGTATTAATGGTAAGAGTCTTGGCGGGGGGGGGGGATGTCGCGTGATGACGTAGGATTGAGACGTTGGGAATCCAGCTCCCTCGTAAAGAGTAATGAAATAGGGTTTAAATGAAGAAGAGTTAACAAATATCTACTAGAAACTATTTTTAAGTAACTCAGGATTATCTTTTGATATGGCTCCTAAACCGAAACAGAAGAAAGCTACTACTTTGAAGACTGCACAAATCGGCGGGGAAAAAGGCCTAACAGTATCAGCGAAGCCTCAGACTCAAGTTGGATCTCCTCCTGGAGAAGTGCATGGCACTTCTGATGATGCGGGACAGGAAGTTGCAGCAATGTCGGCGGTCTCTAAAAAGAAACGGCAAGAACAACGCATGCGCGAAGAAACTAGTATGCATGAACAGATATTAACAAAAGTAATAAAACTACAAATTTTGCGAGTTTCACGTGTACAATCATGGCGATTGCCATGACCGGTAAAATGGACGGGGGTAATGTTGTGTTTTTTTTATTCGCGACATTAGTGGGGGGGGGGGGTGTTTTTTTTTCTTATATATTAGTTATCTTTCTTCTATTTTTCTTCCTTTTTGCCTGGATGGTTCGGGAGAAACTCATAGCAACATGGAGAATTTTAAAGAGTTCCCAAGGTATAATGAATGATTAATTTACTTAATTTTTTAAGTTTTAATGTTAATGGAATTAATGGAACTGTGAAAAGAAAAAGAGTTTTAACATATATTAAGAAAATGAAAGGAGATATAGCTTTTTTACAAGAAACACATTTAACAGAACCGGAACATAAGAAATTAAAGAGGGATTGGGTTGGAAATGTCATTGCAGCTTCATTTAATTCAAGATCGAGAGGAGCTGCAATTTTGGTTAATAAATCTTTACCAATTAAAATACAAAATGTAATAATTGATTCTGTGGGGAGATATGTGATTATACATTGTCAAATTTTTTCAGAATTATGGACTTTTATGAACATTTATGCACCAAATGAAAATGATGCAAAATTCATACAAGAAGTTTTTTTGAACTTGGCTGATGCACATGATAAAATATTAATAGGTGGAGATTAGATCCAGTTTTGGATAGGTCAACTAAAGTTACTACAAAATCAAAAGTAATAAAACTAACTTTATCATTAATGTAAGACTTAAACCTGATTGATATATGGAGAAGAATTAATCCAAGAGAAAGAGATTGTTCATTTTATTCAAATAGACATAAAACTTACTCAAGGATTGATTTTTCAAAAAATAATCAAGATAGAGTGAAAAGTGTGGAATATAAAGCAAGAATACTGTCAGATCATTCCCCCTTGATAATGACAATGATAATGATGGATAAGGAGGAATCGATTTATAGATGGAGATTTAATTCAATTTTATTAAAAAGTGAAGATTTTTGTGATTTTATGAAAAAACATTGTTTTTGGATACAAATTTACATTCAGTTGAGGATAACATTGTATTATGGGAAGCGATGAAAGCATATTTAAGGGGTCAGATTATGTTATACATCTAAAATTAAGAAGGAATACATGGCAGAAATAGATCAATTGGAAAAAGATATAAAGTTAGAAAAAGAATCTCAAAGATATATGACAGAAGAAAAACGAAGACAACTTGTTAATAAAAAACTACAATATAATACACTCCAGACATATCGTACAGAAAAAGTAATTATGAGAACTAAACAGAAATATTACAAATTAGGCGAAAGATCACATAACATTCTTGCTTGGCAGTTGAAAACAGAACAGGCTTCTAAAACAATAAATGCAATTAGAACTAGTGTAAATAAGGTAACTTATAAACCTTTAGAAATTAATGAAACTTTAAAAAAAATTTATACTGAACTATATCAATCAGAATCACAAAATAAGATTGCTGAGATAGATAAATTTTTATCACAAATAACCCTTTCAAAATTAAATTTGGAAGAACAGAAAGGAGTAGATATGCTATGTACATTAAAAGAGGTTGAAGAAGCTTTAGGATCACTTCAGAGTAATAAATCCCCAGGAGAAGATGGTTTTTCTCCTGAATTTTATAAAAAATTTAAAGATTTATTAATTCCTCCTTTTATGGAATTAATATACCAAGTGGAAAGAATGCATAAACTTCCCCAATCTTAATTAACAGCGATCATAACAGTATTGCCAAAAAAAGATAGAGATCCTTTAAAACCAACATCATATAGGCCTATTTCTTTGTCGAATACAGATTATAAAATAATAGCAAAAATTTTAGCTAATAGAATATCTAAATATTTACCAAAATTACTACATATGGATCAAACAGGTTTTATTAAAAACAGACAATCGTGGATAATATAACCCGGTTACTTAGTATAATTCATTTGGCACAAAAAAGAGAGGGAATGAGTGTGGCAGTTGCTTTGGATGCAGAAAAAGCATTTGATAGTTCGGAATGGGATTTTTTATTTAAGGTATTAGAAAAATATGAGTTAGGAAAATCTTTTATACAATGGATTAAAACCTTAAATACTAATCCTCAAGCTAATATAGTTACAAATGGTCAGATTTCAACACCATTTTGCTTAACGAGGTCAACTAGACAAGGCTGCCCATTATCACCTGCTTTATTTGTATTGGCAATAGAACCATTAATTAGAACAGATTCAGACATTGGGGGCTTTAGAGTTAATCAAGAAGAATATAAGATTAATTTATTTGCTGATGATGTTTTGATTTATTTAACAAACCCATTGCAATCTTTGCAAAGATTATCTTTTAGATTGAGAGACTATGGGAAAGTATCAGGGCAAAAATTAAATTGGGATAAAAGTGAAATTTTACCCCTTACCAAAGGAAATTATAATCAATGTCGATTAGTAACTCAATTTTGATGGTCAAAAAATGGGATAAAATATTTAGGTATTAGAGTTGATAATGATGTAAAAAATTTATATAAACAAAATTATTTGCCATTATTAAAAAAAAGAGGATCTTGATAAATGGATGATGTTACCAATAACATTAATAGGTAGTTAATGCTGTAAAAATGAATATATTTCCTAGATTGCAATATTTATTCCAAACTTTACCAATACAATTACCTCAGATGTTTTTTCAAGAACTGAATAAATATGTAAGGAAATTTCTTTGGAGAGGAAAGATGTCAAGAATATCATTGAAAAAATTGACATGTAAATTTGATTTAGGAGGGTTACAACTTCCAAATTTTAAGAATTATTATAAAGCAAATCAACTTAGATTTATTGCATCTTTTTTTGATGAAGAAAAACCGGCGTGGATTAGAATAGAATTAGATAAGATAGGAGAAAACATACCAGAAGATTTTATATATAAATGGGAATCCAAATGAATACGGGAAAAAAAAAGAATCTCCTATATTAAGACACTTGATTGATTTATGGAATAAGGTAAATGTGGACGATGAGATAAAGAAATCTTTACTAGCAAAAAGAACTTTAATTCAAAATAGACTTATTCATTTTACAATGGATAATAAACTTTTACATAATTGGTTCCAAAAAGGGATTAAATATATAGGTGATTGTTTTGAAGGAGGTATATTGATGTCATTTGATCAATTAAAAAATTAATATAAAATATCAAATAACACTCTTATGTTATTTTCAATTAACGGCTTATTTACGAGAAAAGCTGGGACAAACAATGTTGATGCCAAAACCTAGTGAAATAGAAATATTAATTCAAAATGGAAAAATTTTAAAATTTACATCTTGTATGTATAATTTGATTCAAAAGCAGACAATTAAATCAGGAATTCATAAATCAAGACAAAAATGGGAATCTGATTTGAATGTTAAAATTGATGGAAAAACCTGGTCAAGATTATGTTCTGATAGTATGAGAAATACAATAAATGTTTGACTTAGATTAATACAATATAATTTTTTACATCAATTATATATAACACCACAGAAAATAAATAGATTAAATTCAAATATGTCTGACCAATGTTTTCGATGTAATCAAGAAATTGGTACTTTTTTACATTCTACTTGGTCTTGTTTTAAAATCCAACCATTTTGGATAAATCTAAGACTTTTATTGGAACAAATTACTGGAGTACAACTCCCACATAGTCCAGTATTATTTTTATTAGGAGACATTGAAGGGACAATACTGAAACTTAAATTGAATAAGTATCAGAAAAAATTTATAAAAATTGCATTGGCAGTAGCCAAAAAAGTTATCACAGTTATTTGGAAATCTGATTTATATTTAACTATGGATCGTTGGAATAATGAAATACATAGTTGTATTCCACTTGAAAAAATTACATACAATCTAAGAAATTAACAATGATATATTTTTGAAAATTTGGCTCCCATGCCTACAAAAGATAAGATTAAATACATAGGTCCTTTGAAGATAAAATTATAAAGTAATTGGGGAAAGTAAAAATAAATATTAAAATTATTTTGAACTCCATGGAGCATGTGGGGATCCTCCGATATCCAGGCAATCTTTCTCTTCTTTCTTTCTTTAGATAAGGGTTAAGGGGGAGGGGGAGGGTTAATATTATTTTTCTCACTATTTCATCATTCTTTTATTCTTGTAATTTTCTAAAATTTAATAAATAAATAGAGTCTTGGCAGGGTGGAGGATCCAAAGGATCTTGGGGTCCGAGTCCATAGGATACTCAAAGCAGCTGCGCAAGTTGACTCTATGGTTAAGGAGGTGTATGGTGTACTGGCCTTCAATCGTGGAATTGAATTTAGGAGCCAAGAGGTAGTGTTGCAGCTATATAGGACCCTGGTCAGACCCCACTTGGGTACTGTGCTCAGTTCTGGTTGCCTCACTACAGGAAGGATGTGGAAACCATAGAAAGCGTGCAGAGGAGATTTACAAGGATGTTGCCTGGATTGGGGACCATGCCTTATGAAAACAGGTTGAGTGAACTTGGCCTTTTCTCTTTGGAGTGACAGAGAATGAGAGGTGACCTGATAGAGGTGTACAAGATGATGAGAGGCATTGATCGTGTGGATAGTCAGAGGCTTTTTCCCAAGGCTGAAGTGTTTGCCACAAGAGGACACAGGTTTAAGGTGCTGGGGAGTAGGTACAGAAGAGATGTCAGGGGTAAGGTTTTTACTCAGAGAGTGGTGAGTGTGTGGAATGGGCTGCCGGCAATGGTGGTGGAGGTGGATATGATAGGGTCTTTTAAGAGACTTTTGGATAGGTACATGGAGCTCAGGAAAAATAGAAGGCTATATGTAAGCCTAGTAATTTCTAAGGTGGGGACATGTTCAGCACAACTTCGTGGGCTGAAGGGTCTGTATTGTACTGCAGGTTTTTTATGTTTCTAAAATTAAACAAAAGGAACACTGCAGCTAAAAAGTAAACTGTTACCTATCAGAAAGGTAACAGTTAATCTTACGCAAGAGTAGAAGTCTGCATGGACAGGAAATTAAAATAAAACAAAGGTTTGGGAATACTGAATGGCTCTAGCAATATTATCTCACTTTACTGCAACATTGGGTATTTAGAAGTAGTTTGCTTAATCAGGGACTTGAGAGACAGAAGATCAGTAGTGGCGGTGGGGAATGAGTAAAATCAGAATAAACAATAATGAGTTTGGTGAACAACTATTAGCTTTTCCTTGGAGGAAGATTGTCATCTTATTACACAGCACAGAGGGTGGCTATATCACCCATACCTGTGTCACCACTGAAACCTCTCCCGTTGGTTTCACTTCTCAGCTTTTTGCCTGTAGTCCAGACGGATTATTTTTATTGCAAGTACTATTAAACTCTCTTGCACTGTAGATTTTCATAATTTCAGATTGTATTGTTACACCTGCAGCCCCCTCCTTTGTGAGAATCGCAAGATCACTATTGGGTTGGGTCAGACCCAGGAAATGAGAGAGAGATTTGTGGAATGTCTCATTCCCCCGGCGATATAAAGCTATGGGACACGGCCATTGTCTCTTGAAGACGAACTTGTGGATTGAAATACTGTGCTACGTGGAAGCCCTCAGGCAAAGTGGGCTGGTTGAGGGAGGGATTGCATCACCCCCAACCTGATTGACATCTGCGACCCTGTGAGTCAGGATAAAAGAGGGTCTGTGGGAACAACCCCTCAGGCGCACCAGAAGAAACGCTAGCGATCCCATAATAGCGGAAGCCATTGGAAGGAGGCCACGTGCGTTCGGTTCCGTTTGCCTGGAACTGGTGGCTTGTACCACAGAAAATGGCTTTTAGCTAACAACGGGGAAACCAACTCCCCACGACTCGAAGGATTGGCATCATAAAAGACCTGGGCAAGTTTAACCCATCTCTCACTTAAACCCAAAAGCTGCAGCTTGAACAAACTAACAGTGACTTTTATATTTCCATCGGACAATACATTAACCCCTAGACAACGATAGAGCAATTTCTTATTGATTATTATTATACCCGTGCTTTTAGATTTAGTATTGACAACGTATATTATCTGTATGTTTGCATTAATCTTAATTTTGTGCTCCTTTATCAATAAATACTTTTAAAAATAGTACCATCAGACTTCAACGGACCTCTCTATCTTTGCTGGTAAGTGACCCAGTTACGGGGTTTTGTAACAGTATATATTTTTTAAAAACTCATCTCCCCTCTAGTTTGAACACGAGATAATCCGCAGATACTGGAGATCCAAGCAACACACTCAAAATGCTGGTTGAACTCAGCAGGTCAGGGGACATCTACGGAAAAGAGTAAACAGTTGACGTTTGGGCCAAAATGTTTCATCAGGACTGCTGAAGAGTCTCTGCCTGAAACATCGACTGTTTACTCTTTTCCATAGATGCTACCTGGCCTGCTAAGTTTCTCCAGAATTTTGTGTGTGTTCCCCTCTAGTCTGATTACTTGGTTACTGACTTCAAGGAAGTCTTTGTGTGCTTTCCAACACTGCATTTTACTCAGCTATCTTTGCCTTGTTTATCATCACTGTCCCTTATTACTCCAGAAGGGATTATAGTCCCTTACATTGGAAGTTTTCAGGTTCTCCGGTGTTCCTTTGAGTTTATTGGTAATGTTTGGAATTTAAATTTCACCAATGTTGATTGTAGTGATAGGGAGGAGGAGTTTGTGAAATATATTTAGAAGGATTCTTTGATCAAGTTGCTTTCAACATTGTACAAAGGACACTTTGGTCCAGTGCTGGGTAAGAAGTGGGTCAATTAAGATAATATATGGGAAATAATAAGCATTGGATAACAGTTGGATTAATAATGGAGAAACAGGGAGCCACTTTAAGTTGAAGGAGGGCGAACTAATGGATCGACAAGGAAACATGCAGGGTAAAGTGGAATAAATTTCGATGGTAAAATTATGAAGAAATAATTACTTCCAGGGAGCTTTTCTGGGCTTACTTACACAAGGGAGAAAGGCTGGGGAGCTGTAACCAAGATTCATGGTTGATATGAGAGAGAGAAGATAGATAAAAAGTTATGAAGCATGTTAGGTGGACAACTCTAATGGAAAACAGTCTAAATAGTAATATTTATCATTTTGAAAATTCACTGTTTATTATTGACCACAACTTACATTGATATACCATCTTTAACATCCAAAGACACTTCACAGAGAAGCTGTCAGAGATGCTTGATTAAAAGTGTTAAAATCTGGAGTGTTTTAAAGGAAGGTACGAATGTAGCAAAGAAGGAATCTGTGGCTTAGAGACTTAGCGGCCAATTACTAGTCAGCCAATGATATTGCAATTAAATCCAGGAGTGTTTGAGAGTCCAAAATTGGAAGACTAAGAAAGACAAGATGAAAGAGTCCTTCACCTTCCACCTACCAGGTGGGACTAGAATTCAATATGAAAGCTTTGAATAATTGCCTCTTCTGTGACCAGTAATATTCTTTCTGTTATGAACGTGAAGCAACTCTTGAGGGGCCAAAGGGTACAAAGTCGCCCCTTCCTTTTTGAGAATCGCAAGATCGCTATTAATTCGGGTCTGAGACCCAGGAAATGAGAGAGAGACGTCCAGAATACACAAGGTTTGGAATGTGGCCTGACATCAGCGAAACGGAACCACGGATAATGGCTATTGTCTCTTGGAGACAGAATTGTGTATTGAGTACTGTACTATTCATTGTAACCCCTCGGGACAACCAGGGTGGTCTGGTTGAGGGATTGCATCATCCCAACCTGACTGACATCTGAGACCCCGTGATTAAGGATAAAAGAGGGTCTGGGGAACAACCCCTTTAGACGCACCAGGAGAAATGCTAGAAATCCCATGATAGCATTTTAAAGCGAACGCCGGTGAGAGCTAGTGTACGTCCTCCCTTGCCGGGGTGGCAGGCTCATCACGGAAGAACGGTGTAGCTAACGGAGAGGCCACAAGTGAACAGCCACGACAACGAGACTCCTGACGGATTGAAATCATAAAAGGAATCGGCAAGTTTTTCTCCCAAATCTCTCTCTCTCTCCAACCATTGCAACCCAGCGGTCCCCAATGGCTACAGCCTGCATGAACTGAGTGAACTTTATATTTCCATCAGACAATACATTATCCCCTAGACAACGATAGAGCTTATTTCTTATTGATTATTATTATACCCGCACTTTTAGATTTAGTATTGACGATGTAGATTATCTGTATATTTGCATTGATATTATTTTTGTGTATTTTTACTAATAAATACTGTTAAAAATAGTATCATCAGACTTCAATGGACGTCTCCATCTTTGCTGGTAAGTGACCCAGTTACGGGGTTCGTAACATTTCAAAATCACTGCAGGCAAATACAACTGTTCCTAAAGAAAAGTTATTTCAAGGCCAAATCATGAATGGTGATGCTCAATAGGTGACAATTTGAGACATGACTGCATGAAATTTATTTCACTTAAGATCAATAAGCTGCTCAGAGGCAGCTATGGTAGCATCTCAATATGAAAGTGCAGAAATTTAGTTTAATCATGTTTTAGTTCAGTTTACTCTCGAAACAGCAAATGAGTATTATCCTAAGAATTCTCAAAAGGTTTTCAAAGGATATTGTGAAGAGATTGACATTTTAAAGACATGAATTCTTTCAAAAAACAACTTTTCAGTAACCAAACAGCTGAACTTTATTTTGGCAACAATAAACTACAAGGAGCTTGGTTTTGGTTGTAGCGATGTACTACATACAGAGCTAGAGACAATGACATGCAGTTGGTAAGTCGTTTTGAGACTAGTTTATTCAAACTTAGCGGCGCTGGCTTCTAATCCTTCATTCCCGCCCTCCCCTGGCGGAATGACATCAGAGGTGCATTACCAAAGTCTCTTCACGCACGCGGGCTACTTGTGAGCCGGTTCGCCTGCGCAGAAAGTGGGTCGCCACATGGCAAGAATTTAGTTTTCTGGGAATTCTTGCTTATTTTAAGTTTTACACCTGCTACTATTGAGGTACCTACACTGCTTTAAAACTTCCATGGTATTTTTACAGTTGGCTGTACAATACCAAAGCCTGTCCACCACAGGATGAGGGGAAGCAGAGCCTGTAACAAGATTAATTCCCAAATACTTACTGTATTTTATTTAGTGATATAGTGTGGAGCAGGCCCTTCCAGACCAATGAAACACACCACCTAGAAACCCAACTATTCAACCTTAGTTTAATCTTGTATATATCATTGTAATATTTACAATGATCAGTTAACCTACTAACCAATTAACACTTTCGGAATGTGAGTGGAACAGAGACCACCCAAAGGAAAGCTACATGCTCACAGGAAGGATGTATAAACTTCTTACAGATGGTGTCCAAGTTGAACTTTGAACTCGAATGTCGAGCTGTAACAGTGTTGCACAAACTGTTACACTACCATGGCCCCTCATATCTGAGAACAGTGAAAGTACTTGTGAACAGTAACAGTAAAAATTCTTGACTTTAGAATGGATTTACTTAAGTGTCACTTGGTACTATTTTTTTCAATAAATTACTCTTATTTATAAGTAAATGCTGCTGTCAATTGACTTTTAATGTGAAAGCAGTACTGAAATCTCTCAGAAGAGGAAACTGGCAATGTAAGTTGTTTCCTGTTTTAAAAAAATGTTTTGTCTTCCGTTTCTAATTTTAGCTAAAGTGCCAGATCTGAAAGCTTCTCAACATCCTACTCACTTTAAGCACCTTTAAAATAAAACGCTTCGATGATTTCATAAGTGCTTAACCAAACACAATTTCACAACTTCGCATGAAAAGATTTAGTGTACATAAAGAAGAGTTACATCAAACAGCGGTAAATCAAGGCACTGGACTTGCTGTGTTGTCCAGAAGAAGCCTCTATTGCTATACTGTGGTGACCCACTTCCTAGCGCACTCGAACCGGCTCACAAATAGCCAGCACGCCGGCATAAAGGCCAGTCCCAAAAGGGCGCTAGGTCTGCTTCACCAACAAAGGGAAAAGCCTGCACGGGATTGTGAGTACTTGCCCCTACAGCATCTGCGCACGTGGAGGACGGGATCAGGGAGGCTTTAAAGCAAGGCTGTGAAGTTCAAATAAAATCTTTCTTTAACTGTAGTTTACCGACTCCGTATTGTTATTTTAGTGCTGTGTGTAGCACACCGCTACAATACCTTTAAACAACTCACGGAGTTTATAAACTGGAAGACTAACCACTGTGTATCAGAGCCTCTTGGATGAGTGACAAAACATCTAGACAACATGCCAGTTGTCCTGACTTACTACTGCTTGATAAACAATGACCTGGATGACTGAGAACCTTCATAGACCTTCAAAGAAGAACCTTCAAAGAAAAGTTATGATTTTGCCAAGAGGGACTCAGGAACTGAGGAGTTTAGGGCCTACATAACCAAATGTGCAACTATCTGTTGATGGTGGGTTAAGGGAAATATACAAGGCTAGGCTAGGATTTCAAGAACCCTGTTTATAAGAATATTAGAGTAGGAAGTCATTGTAGAGTTGAAGAGGAGTTTCACGACGAGCTTTGCATCAAAAATGAAAACAGCAGAACTTCATCATTTTGGAAAGCAGTTCCACATGATGATCTGCAATGTGTCATGTTGGAGGGGCTCCAGTGTTTTCAAGGGCAGGTGGCAGATAAATTCCCCCACCACCTACAAGGTGGTAACTATAATACAATTAGCAGGCTGTATCATTCTAATATTGTCTCTAATTTTTTTTATGGTTCAGTCAACAGAGATTTGTCATATATAACTGAAAGGGCAGCATAGAGGCAACAGCTTGCAGAACTTGATCTAGATTCACTCTTGACCTCCATTCTTATCTCTATGAAGTTTGTACGTTTCCATGTGATCACATGGGCTCTGCCCTAAAACTATCAGAATCAGGTTTAGTAACACCAGCGTATGTCATGAAATTTGTTAACTTTGCGGCAGCAGTACCGTGCAATACATGATAATAGTAAAGAAAACTGAATTACAGTAATATATAATTCAGGCTTCTGTACCTCCTTCCTTCATGGTAGCAATGAGAAGAGGGCAGGTCCTGTGATGGAGGTCCTTAATGATGGACACCGCCTTTCTGAGGCACTGCTCTTTGAAGATGAATACTATGTAGGCTAGTGTCCATGATGGAGCTGGCTAATTTTACAGCTCTGCGGCTTACATCAATCCTGGACAGTAGCCCCACCCAGCATACCCCTCCCTACCCAATACCAGACACTAATGCAGCCAGTTAGAATGCTTTCCACCATACATCTGTTGAAATTTGTGAGTATTTTTGGTGACATATCAAATCTCCTCAAGCTCCTCATGAAATATAGTTACTATTTTGTCTTCTTTATAGCTGCATCAATATGTTGGGTCCAGGTTAGGTCCTCAGAGGTATTGACACTCAGAAACATGAAATTGTTCACTCTCTCCATTTCTGAACCCTCTGTGAGGACTGGTGTCCGTTCCCTCACCTTACCCTTTCTGAAGTCCACAATATCTGAGACCACGTAAGAGCTTTTGATCAACCCCTTCTGCTGGAGGGAGAGCTCTGCATAGTTTGGAATCTTGACCAGATTATGACCTTAGCATTGAACTTGAGAATGGAAAGATCCATGACTATGGTGGGTGGACAAGTCCTGCAACTTTCAGGAATCTGAAAGTGCTTGAATCTCATGTTCCTCATCATTCTTAGATTACTATAATTTATTGCATGTTCATTTTTCCCTCAACCCCATGAGAAAACCATTAACTTTTACCTCTCCATTTAGAGTTCTATCTGCCATAAAGGAAGCTGTGAGGCTGGAATGGAAAGACTTTTCATTCAAGATGCAATACAGGGAAATGGTCATTATTATTCGTATTGCTGTTCGAGGGAGTTGGCTATGGTACAGCGTTGATTACTCTTCATGGTACAGGCCACCCCTGGTTTATGAATACCCTAGATATGAATGAGCTCTCATAATTAAATTTGAAAGTCCAACATGTATGCTTACATACAATATGTTCCAACAAATGGCAAAATTAGTTTCCTCTCTCCACTTGTAGTATTTTTTAATCAGTCTTGTGTGCTTTTGAATTCTTTTGTTGCATTACTGTGGGGGTTACCATTTTGAGTGGTTTTAATGTATTTTTTAACTAATGGACAAAATTGACTTACAAGCATCTGTGAAATAGAACTCACTCATTAACAGGGGACAGCCTCTAGTGCTTGGCTAACAGTAAGTCCATTGTGGTTTCTGAATGCTTTCGCTGCTGTTATAATTCAGATTATTTTTATTAACATAGTATACTTGTAAAGTTTGTTACTGTCATAAACCTTGCACACTTTTGAAGAGACTGCTGAGGCCAAAACAAATACTCATTTGTTAGTCTTGGATATCACTTTCTACAACCATGTCAGATTTAGTTTTCCAGAAGTACAGAGTCATTCCCAGTTGCATAGGCAAACTGCTTGTGAGACCAGTCACAGAAAAATGCATTCTTATCAACAAATAGAAGTTCCATTCACAATTCCCTCATATTAAATGAAGAAAAGGATTAAACTGAGATAAAGCTATACAGATAATTAACAGTTATGCTCTTGGGTGGCGTACTGCAGAACCATTAGTTCAACTGTTGGCCTGTGCTAACTTAAATGACTTCCCACTGGTTATGTCCTCATGGTACTGTTCCTCATTTTAATATGCAGTTACCCAAAATGTGTTCCCAATGGAGTGCAACCTACAATGATGGCATATAACGCAGTGGAGTATATTGTATTTGGAAAAAGTGCAAATGAACTACTGCTTTACTTGCAATGACATTCTGGATGCCTGGTCAGTTGGAGGGTATGAGGTAAAAGTCAAGACAGTGCATCAGTTTTTGCATGGGAACAAGCTCCAAAAACAGGGTGATTGGTGGAGATGGAAAATCAGAGGAAATGGTCCCTTTGCAATTCAAAAAGGGGAGGAGAAGTTGTGTTTGGCTGTGAAGCTCTTCTGAAGGTATCAGTAATTATGGAGTCTGGTAGTGTGGAAAGTGAGAATAAGGAGAACCACATCCATTTTTAGGTAGGAGGAGAAGGGAGTGAGCTCAGAAGTTTGGAAATTAGAGATGTGATTAAGAGCTCCATCCATTGTAGTAGAATGGAAGCCATCGGTAAGAATAAGGGAGGAATTTCAAAAGTGCTGTTGTGGAATGTTCAATTATCAGAACTAATGCAACAGCGGAAGAAATTAAAAGAATGGCATCAAGACCTTGCAGGAGGAGGGTGGGAGCAAGCATTGTCAAGTAAGTTATTGGAATGAATAAGAATCAGGTTTATTATCACTGGCATGTGTCGTGAAATTTGTTAACAGCAGAAGTTCAATGCAAGACAAAATATAGAAAAAGAAAAAAATTAAAATATAAATAAATTACAGTATACATATAATGAATAGATTAAAAATTGTGCAAAAACAGAAATAATATATATTTAAAAAGTGAGGTTGTGTTCACAGGATCAATGTCCATTTAGGAATCAGATGGCAGAGGGGAAGAAGCTGTTCCTGAATTGCTGAGTGTGTGCCTTCAGGCTTCTGTACTTCCTGCTTGATGGTAACAGTGAGAAAAGGGCATGCCCTGGGTGTTGGAGGTCTTTAATAATGGATGCTACCTTTCTGAGCCACTGTTCCCCAAAGATGGCCTAGGTTCTTTATAGGCTAGTACCGAAGATAGAGCCACTAAATTTATGACCCTTTCTAGTTTTTGTTCAGTCCTGTGCAGTAGCCCCCCCCCCCCCAACCCATACCAGACAGTGATGCAGCCCGTCAGAATGCTCTCCATGGTACATCAACAGAAAATTTTGAATGTTTTGTTGACATACCAAATGTCTTTAAACTAATTAAGTATAGATGCTGTCTTGCCTTCTTTGTAGCTGCATTGATAGGTTGGGACCAGGTTAGGTCCTCAGAAATCTTGACACCCAGGAACTTGAAACTACTCACTCTCTCCACTTCTGGTCCCTCTACGAGGATTGGTATGTGTTCCTTCGTCTTACCCTTCCTGAAGTCTACAATCAGCTCTTTCATCTTACTGACATTAAGTGCAAAGTTGTCACTGCAACACCACTCTACTAGTTGGCATATGTTCCTCCTGCATGCTGTCTCATCTCCATCTGAGATTCTACCAACAATGGTTGTATCATCAGCAAATTTATAAATGGCATTTGAGCAATGCCTAGCCCCACTGTCATGGATATATAAAGAGTAGAGCAGTGGGCTAAGCACACACCCCTGAGGTGCATCAGTGTTGATCGTCAGTAATGAGGAGATATCACCAATCTGCACAGATTGTGGTCTTCCAGTTAGGAAGTTGACGATCCAATTGCAGAGGGAGGTTGTTACGTACACACAACCCTGTAAAAGTATCAGCAACAATAGAATGCACCTGGAGTCTGGTGTTGCTGTTAACCAAACACTAGACCTCACAGCTGCCATATCTTCCTCTCAATTGCCTCTGTCTTTCTGCCTCGTAAGCCTCATACTTCCTCTGCCATTCTGCTTCATCAGCCTCAAGCTGTTTTAGTTGCAACTCATGTTGTCTTTGCCTATCCTCAGTGTCCATTTTGAATTTTTCTAACTGGAGCTGAAGCTCAACCTCAGTAGGTTTACCTTCAGCAAACATTTCCAACACATCCTCATTAAACTTTCCTTTGGTTATAAAATGCTGTGCTATTAACGTCTCCATTTGAGCCTTCCTCATTTTAGTGTTCACCTTAAGCTTTAACTTTTGAGCAATTTCCCACAGCACAACCCTCTTAGCATCCTCCAATGCTTCAAGGGTTGGTTCTGCCAGAAACCTATCAACTTCAACCTCCACTGCTGCTGATTCCCTACTCAAGCAAATTAAAAGGGATTTTCCCCAATCAGATCAACCATTAATCAATCAATTGAGCCTCCAACAATTTTTAAATGGCTCCAAACAATTTGTTCATATCCTGGATGAGCCCCCAATTTATGTTACGTACATACAACCCTGTAAAAGTATCAACAACAATAGAACAGACCTGGAGTCTGGTTTTGCTGTTAACAATACACTATTTTATTAGAAACTAAGTCATACAGTAACTTAAACCAGGTAAATCAAGAGTTAACGGTGTTATGCATATATAGGTGTAAATATACAAATCCCCAAACTTCTTCGAGCTTAGGTGGTAAGTGATACAGTTTTAAAATGGTATATAAGAAAATTCAGTTCAGATGCACAGGTTACTTAATGCGAGATGTTTGTAATCCAAAAGTGAATGTTGTGAGAAGGCAATTACATCGATATTCCACAGATTCCACGGCAGCAATACAAAATAACAATAGCAGTAGGCTTTATCTCTGAAGTTGTTCCACCCCACACACGAAGTATCACCAACAGTGATCTTCAATGAATTATCTTTCAACACAAGTGGTCCCACACCCAAACTGAGCTATGGGACATCCCAAAGTGGTGGCCACAGGATATTCAAACAGAACCCACGTATGGATTATCATCAACAGTAGCTTATCACAAGGGGGACCATCTTCAGGGGAACCACCACCCTGGCATGGGTCAACATACCAGCAGATTCCACAAGGTTACCCCAATCACACACAACGTGATAGTCACTTATCCAGTTCCACGACATATGAAATAACTCCAACAGTGATTTTCCACAGGGGTGCCTTTCTTCAATGAACTACCACACCCAGACAAAAGGGTAAACACACACTTGGTATTTAGAAGGGTTTTCCCCTCACCAGAGAACCCACTCCTGTGGACAATCACGCTTTCATATCCGAATGGAAACAGACTCACCCCTTACGGACTACTTGGGGAGAGAGAGTGCAAACAGTGATCTCTTCATCACTAGGTTTCTTCCGTTTCAAACCTTCCTCCTCTCTACAAACTTTTTCTTGTGAGAGTCAATTATCAATACTCGATTTCAACTCACCCCTTTTGGGCTACTGAAAGTTTAAACCAGCGACCAACTCACTGGTATCTTCCATTGACTGAATCCATCTTGACTCAGAACATATGTGTCTGTGTGTCCCTGTATTTTCAAAACAAGCCACAGGAAAAATGTGAACATTCATTGTCCATCAAATAACTACTACTCTCTCTCCCTTCTCTCTCTCTCTTCTTTTCTTTCTCCCCCCCCCCCCAAACAGTGTCCAAAAGTCAGTCTCATTCTCCTGATGTTTTAAAATGACAGTCCACAGAATAAATGAACCCAAGGGGTATATAACAAGGTACAGAGGCTCAGGTTCTGTAACTTATCAATTAGGATTGTGGGATTGATGGTATTAAATGCTGAGCTATAGTCAATGAACAGCATCCTAATGTAGGTGCTTGTGTTGTCCAGGTGGTCTAAAGCCGTGTGGAGAGTCATTGAGATTGTGTCATCCATTGACCTATTGTGGCAATAGGCAAAATGCAATAGGTCCAGGTTCTTACTCTTATCATTTCAGCTAATATCTTAGTGCATTTTCTCAGCTGCCTGGACTAAGGATGGGGCTCAAAAGACTCACTGAGCTCTGTAATAAAATACAGAAAAAACTCTGGATGGAGTTGCTCATCTTTGCCATTCACTTCCATTTCTCTGTATTTGCAATAATTACTGTTTCATCATTACCATTAATGGCAGCGTTTTAGGAATGGATTTTGGATCACAGGAAAGCATAGTGAGTAAAAGAACTTCCTTGTGTCTTTCTGCCTATTACCTGAAATCTGTGTAATCTGGTTGCCAACCCTTGTGACACTGGAAACATTTTCTTCTTATTTACCTTCTCAGCTCCATTTTGAATCTCTTTAGGGAGAGCAGCCCCAACGTTCTCCAGTGTCTTCAAATAATTGCATACAATAACTAAACCGGAAGAATAAATAATTATTCGCTAGGAGACTGGAGCAAAACCATCAAATGCCTGGCCTATAGTAGACTAATAGATATCGAATTGAATTGATGTTATTTCTTACATCTTTCACATACATGAGGAGTAAAAATTGTTACATTACATCTCCATCGAAATGTGCAATCATAGTAATTTATAATAATTTGTAATAAATAGAACAGTCAATGTAATATAGAGTACACTCAAGTCAACATGAGTTAATCAGTATGATGGCCTGGTGGAAGAAGTTGTGTTGGAGCCTGTTAGTCCTGGCTTTTATACTGTGGTACCACTTCCTGGATGGTAGCAGCTGGAATAGATTCTGGTGGGGTTGACTTGGGTCCCCAGTGATCCTACGGGCCCTTTTTACACATCTGTCCTTGGAAGTGTCCTGAATTATAGGAAGTTCACAACCACAGATGCTCTGGGCTGTCCACACCACTCTCTGCAGAGTCCAGCATTTAAGGGAGGTACAGTTCCCATACCAGGCAGTGACACAGCCAGTCAGGATATTCTCAATTGTGCCGCTGTAGAAAGTTCTTAGGATTTGGGGGCCCATACCAAACTTCATCAACCATCTGAGGTGAAAGAGGCACTGTTGTGCCTTTTTCACCACACAGTCATAAGTACAGACCACATGAGATCCTCGGTGATGTGGATGCTGAGAAATTTAAAGCTGTTCACTGTTTCAACCCCAGATCATTGATGTCAATAGGGCTTAGCCCGTCTCCATTCCTCCTGTAATCCACAACCAGCTGCTTCGTTTTTGCAACATTGAGAGAGATGTTGTTTTCTTGACACCACTGTGTAAGAGAGATTACTTCTTCCCTGTAGTACACCTCATTATTATTTGTGATAAGGCCAATCAATGTAGTATCATCAACAAATTTAATTAGCAGATTGGAGCTGTGGGTGGCGATACAGTCATGGGTATACAGGGAGGAAAGGAGAGGACTCAGTACGCAGCCCTGAGGGGCTCCTGTATTGAGAGTCAGAGGGTTAGAGGTGATGAAGCCCACTCTTACAACCTGTTGGTGATCTGACAGGAAGTCCAGGATCCAGCTGCACAAGACAGAGTCAAGGTTTCTTGTTGAGCCTAGATGGAACTAAGGTGTTGAATCCTGAACTGCAGTCCAAGAACAGCATTCTCAAATAAGCATCCTTCTTCCCTAGATGTATAGGGACAGTATGTAGAGCGGTGGCTATTGCGACATCTGTCGACCATTTGTGTCAGTAGGTGAACTGTAGGGGGTCCAGTCTGGGTGGTAACAAGCTGCAGACGTAAAGAGGGATGTTGGGATTTGAAAATGGTAATGCTTTGCACAAATTAGTGAAACAGTAAAGAACAGCTTGCTTTCTCTGCAAGACCTTATGATAACAAAGTCTATCCACAAATAAAATTAACATAACTCAAGCCATTCCAGGTCTTTGGAGAATACCCCCAAATCTCTTCTGAGATTGCTGTTTTAAGTGGTATGACCATACTGGTAAAGTTAGCATTTAATTGACATTGAAAATGTGGTAAATTGCCTTAGTTCTCTCTTTTAGTTTTTGACATGCATTCTTCAGAGCAGTATTCTGACATTAATATGATTCTCAAAATAGAGGCTTAACCAGTGATTAAATTTATCATAACTTCCCTGCAATATTAAGCTAAAAATGTAATTTACTTTTTCAAAAACTTTCAGTTTGCCTTAATACCTTCAGCTATTTGTTTACAAATACCCCAGGTCTCTCTGTTCCTAAAACCTCTTTAAAATGTACTGTACAATCTTATTTTCATTGCCTCTAATTCTTCTTACCTAAGTGTATAGTTTCTCATTTTCTTTGGTGTCATCTGCCATGTTCAACTTGAGTTTTTATGATGCCTCACTAGACAACAATTTTTTTCAATACTGGTCCTTCCTCAGAATTTATTTTTGTTTATGATAGACTGCTTGAAGCTGAATGCTAATATAATTTCAGACTACTTGTATCACATAGGAATTTGGAGAAACAAGAAATTAACTTTTATTAAATATGATGTGTTTAATTGCATACATTCAACTGCACTAAAAATAGTCAACTGAGTCCTGATGAAGGGTCTCAGCCCAAAGCGTCGACTGTTTACTCTTTTCCCTAGTTGCTGCCTGGCCTGCTGAGTTCCTCCATGATTTTGTGTGTGTTGCTTGGATTTCCAACTCCTGCATGTTTTTAACGTGTTTGTGCCATAGAGGGGAAGCTGGTTTTGTAAAGTTCTACAAAGTACACAATTCTCTTTCTATGGTGTATCTGTTCAGGGTCAATAGGAACATGTAAATTTTCAAAGTCATTCCTTAGCCTTAGAAAGTAGATGCACTGACGCTCTTTCTTTGCCATAGCCTGTACGTGGTTGGAGCAGGATAAGCCATTGGTTATGTTTACACTTAAAATTCTTAACTCTCTCCATCTCAGCACCTTTGATACAGACAGGGGCATGAGTTCCACCCCACTTCCTGAGGTCAGTGACCAGCTCTTTTATTCTGACATTGACTGAAAGATTATTATCTTTGACGCCTTGCTATTAGCCGCTAAGCTCACTATCTCCTTCCTGTACTCCATCTTATTGTTATTTAAGATACGGCTCAGTACATGGTGTCATCTGCAAATGTAGACAGAGTTAAGAAGAATCTGGCCACGCAGTCATGAGTGTATAGGGAGTAGAGTAAGGAACTGAAGATGCAGTTCCAACAGACTCTCACAGCTACCTGGACTATCTCTCATCCCACCCTGTTATTTGTAAAAATGCCATCCCCTTCTCTCAATTTCTCCGTCTCCGGGACATCTGCTCTCAGGGTGAGGCTTGTTACTCTAGAACGAAGGAGATGTCCTCCTTTTTTCAAAGAAAGGGGCTTCCCTTCGTCAACCATCAATGCTGCCCTCAACCGCATCTCTTCCATTTCACGCACGTTTGTTCTTACCCCAATCTCCTGCCATGCTACCAGGGATAGGGTTCCTCTTGTCCTCACCTACCACCCTACCAGGCTCCGCATCCAGCACATAATTCCCCAGAACTTCTGCCGTCTCCAACTGGATCCCATCACCAAACACATCTTTCCTCCCCACCCCACCCCTTTCTGCTTTCTGCAGGGATCACTCCCTACACAACTCCCTTGTCCATTCATCCCTCCCCACCCATCTCCCTCCTGGCACTTATCCTTGCAAGCAGAACAAGTGCTTCATTTGCCCCTACACCTCCTCCCTCACTACCATTCAGGGCCCCAAACAATCCTTTCAGGTGAGGCAACACTTCACCTGTGAGTCTGCTGGGGTCATGTAGTGTTCAGTGCTTCTGATGTGGCCTCTTCTATATTGGTGAGACCTGACATAAATTAGGAGACTGCTTCGCCAAGCATCTAAGCTTCATCTGCCAGAACAAGCAGGATCTCCCAGTTGCCACCCATTTTAATATCACTTCCCAATCCCATTCCAATATGTTCATCCATGGCCTCCTCCATTTTTGGGATAAGGACGCACTTAGGTTGGAGGAACAACACCTCATATTCCATTTGGTTAGATTCCAACCTGTTGGCATGAACATCGATTTCTCAAACCTGATGCCTCCACCCCCCCACCCCTTCACCATTTCCCACCCCTTTGTCCCCCTCTGATGTTATCTCCTTGCCCAGCCTTCACCTCCCCATGGTGCGCCTCCCCCCCTCCCTTTCTTCTTTCTTCCATGGCCTTCTGTCTCTTTCACCCATCAACTTCTGAGCTCTTTGCTTCATCCCTTCCCCTCCAAGTTCCACCTATCACCCGGCGCATCTCTTTTCCTTCCCCCACCTTTCAAATCTGCTCCTTGGCTTTCTTTTTCCAGTTCCACCGAAGGGTTTCTGCCCAAAACGTTGACTGTACCTTTTCCCCAGGATGCTGCCTGACCTGCTGCGTTCCACCAGCATTTTGTGTGTGTTCAGATTTCCAGCATCTGCAGATTTCCTCCTGTTTGTGAACTGAACATGCAGCTTTGCAGGACAGTAATGTTGAGGATAATCTTGGCAGAGGTGTTGCTGTCAGTCCTTGCTGATTGTGGTCTGTTAATCAGGAAACCAGTTGCAAAGGGGAGTGCTGAGTGCTAGATCTAGGAGTCTGGAGCTGAATCTGTTCGGAGTCACGGTACTGAAAGCAGAATTATGGGTCAATAAATGTAGGTGCCATTGTTAATCAGTTGTCTAGAGATGATGGCTGGGCCAGGAAAATAGCTTTCACCACGGATCTGTTTTGGCAGTAAGTGAATTGTAGTGGGTCAAGTTGCTGGGAGCTGAAGCTGACAAATGCTATGACCAGCCTTTCAAAGCACTTTGTGATTGCCAGAACCACCTGGCAAATCATCAAGGCAGGTTTCCTTACTTTACTTCGACGTTGGGATAATAATAGTCTTCTTAGAGCAGGTAGGAACCTCACTGGAGTTGGAAGAGGTTAAAAATCCTGCCAGCTGATCCACGCAGGATCAGATGTGGACGTGACTGCAGAACAGCCAGATGCTTGCTGCAGGTTCACTCTCAGAAAGACTGATCTGACACCAGCAACAGTGGCTCTGGGCCCTGATGCATTGGAGTAAGAGCTGGTGGCATCATTTCACTATTCAAAATGTGCATAGAATGGTCTGAGTTCATCAGGCAGAGATGCATTGTTGCCAACCCTACATCGTTCTGTAGCCCATCTTAGCAGTTAAGCCTTGCTGATTGGACTAGGACTCTATCTCGGACTGGGGTTGTTTCTTGGATCTCTAATAGCTTTAGGAATGTAGTACCTACATACGTCAGTGTCACCCAGTTTGAAAGCTACAGACCTGGACTTCATGAGGGAATTGATTTTATTTATTTATTTATGTATTCAGAGATACAGTGTGGAACAGACCCTTGTGTGGGACAAGCTGCGTCGCCCAGCAACCTGCCTATTTAACCCTAACCTAATCACAGGAGAATATACAATGACCAGTAAGTCCTGATAAGTGTCCCGGCCTGAAACATCGACTGCTGATTCGTTTCTATAGATGCTTCCTGACCTGCTGAGTTCTTCCAGCATTTTGTATGTGTTGCTCTGGATTTCAAGCATCTGCAGAATCTCTTGAATTTTTGAAATGAGGCAGGAAACCAAGGCACCTGGAAGAGCTTATGGGGAAGAATGTGCAAGCTCCTTCCAGGATGACACTGGAATTGAACTCTAAACTCTGTGCTGTAAAAGCTTTATGCTAACTCCTATACCACTGTGGTGCCCTCTCAGTTCTCTTGTGAATCTCTCGGTTATTCCCTGATTTCCAGTTGGAGAACAATCTGATTTATCTCTTTGCTATACTGTCTTCTACGCACTTGATGATATACTCTTTGATGGCATACTCATGAAAGTTGGCCGCTGAGTCCTTGAATCTGGGCCAGTCTACTCATTCAAAACAGTTGCGAAGAAATCCATCTGTTTCCTCAGACCAGCACTTACATTCCTGTTTGTACAAAAGGAGGAGCAGAAGAGCCAGAAGGACTGATTTTCAAAAAGGGGGGGTGGTGGAGTGGATTTGTAGATGTCTTTAATGGTTGTGTAACAATTGTCAGGGGCATTTGCATCCCTGGTGGGACAAGATTCATTCTAATACTATTTTGGTTTGACACTCATGAAGCTGGCCTGGTTGATGAAACCAGCTTTGATGAAGAGGACTTCAGGGTTACAGCCTTTCAAGGCTATTGATCATAGAAAAGATCATCGAGTACAATCTTCAGAACCACTTGGTAAAATGTAAGCTCTCATCAGGACAGCTGAAGTGAATACCTGTGGCAGGTAGTACAGATGGCACTTCACCATTAGATTTTCCAAGCAGGAATGCATTGAGACAATCGAGTTCAAGTATCACAGGTCCATGGGGATATATTAATTTTAATATATTATGCAGAGCAGTGCTCTAGATACTGATAAATAATGCAATGAAAAGGAATCATTATTTTCTGTGCCTTGAGACAGTTTTGTCTCTTGTCACTGCCCCTTTAATCCAATTGTTTTAATATTCGAAGTGATTTTCAAATGAGAATTGTTACTGTCAGTGTTCACATAGGAATGATGAGCAGTACTACTGGAGTAACCCGACGATAGGTCATTAATTGGAAACATTGACCCTGTTTCTCTTTCCATAGATGCTGCCTGACCCGCTGTTTTCCGGCATGTTCCAAATCTTCAGTTTTCCAGTTTTCCAGTTTTGCTTTTAGCAGAGGACTATTTATTGTGCAGTGCCATTTTGTCACAGATGATGGCGCTGTTGCATTTGTTCATGGCAGCAATAACCACACTGAATTGAAAAATCAAAAATGATTTGTTTATAACATACTTCACAATGCAAAACTTTTCCATAAGACTTAGCAAAAAGTGAAGTACTTTTGCAATGCAGTCACTCACAAATGGTAATGGGAGGAAAAACATAGCATGTTGGATGTAGACCATAAGACATACGAGCAGAATTAGACCATCTGGTCCATCAAGTCTGCTCCACCATTCAATCATGGCTGATCCTTTTTATTGTTGGTGGAAATTATTATTAGCCAGGATTCTGGGGGAGCCTTGATTTTCATTGATTGCTGTTAAAATGATTCTTGCAGCACCTGTTAAGGTCAGCATTAAATTTGCCTTGAGAAGGTGATAATGGGCGAAGCTTCATAATGAAAGTGCTTCCAGGGTGCTGTTTGATAGAGAGTTCCTGTGTTTTGACGTAGTGGAAATTATAGGAACAGCCGTATACTTCTACAAGAGGATGGCAGTGAATAGGAATTTCAGGGTATTTCCATCTGCATATCGCCCTCGTCCTCCTCAGTGGTGGCGCTTGGGAAGTTTTGAAGGGTTTTCAAGTAAACTTTGGCAAGTTATTGCAGTGAATCTTGTTTTTTTTTGTGCTGCTCTGGATCTGGAGTAACAATTATTTCATCCTCCTTTACACTTGTGTACTGGAAATGACGATAAACAGTCTTGAATGGTTAGCGTAGTTTAAAGGACCAGAACATCAAGTTTATTTGATACCCTAAAAAGAGAATAACCATTATCCAATAAGAGTCTGTTAGTAATCTTGGATTTTCTCTTTGATTTCTGCCCTATTTGAGACCCAGATTCCAACCCTAAACAGTTTCATAATCAAGATTAGTTAATAGCACATAGCTAAGAGCTGAAGGTCAGGATCAGTGACTCAGTACTGATATTCAAACATCAGAAGCAGCTGTAAGTTCTAACCATACTTAAGAAATTTCAGGTTCACTCCCGATTTCAGTATTGAGTGCTGAGCTATGAAAGTTGTACTCTTTCAAAATAGAAGCCAAAGTCCAGTACTGTTTTCCTGCACAAAAGGTCTTGCAGCAGGGCAGAGTTGGAGATCTCTCCGATGTGTTCTGGCCAATACCTAACCGCTCATCAACATCTCTTATGCAGGTTACCCAGCTAGCTGATTAATGAATTGCTGTTTGTGATGAGCAATCAACGGCTCCTGCATTTTCTTCTTTGCACCTATGGCTGCACTTCAAGATGTACTTCAGCTGTGAAGAACATTTAAATGTTTTAATATCATGAAGATGTGAGTTTTATCTTTGGAGTCTTTCTGTTAGCAGACTGTGTCAATATGTTATAAATAAGCATACACTAAAATATGGGATGCATGCTTAAGAGCTGTGCTTGAAATCAAACCCGTTTCAAACTAATAGGTTAAAATCTGCTCCAAGAATAAAGGATCAGGAATTGACAAAATTATGGTTGGTTTCTAACCTAGTTCTATATTTTCACTTTTCTCCTATCACTTCATCCTGCTGTTGACAAAATCCTCGCAAGGCTTTGATTTTTAATTAACAATTGAGCTGCTGCTTGTGAAACAGCATTCCAGATTTCTATCATTCTCTATGTTTAGAAATGTTCCTTAACTTCACCCTTGAAAGGCCTGTCTATAATTTATAGACTTTTTCCTCTAATCTTGCACTCCTCATCCAGTAGAGATCATTTCTGTCTACCTGATCAGTTGTATTCATTATCTTAAAAAGAAAATAAAACAATTTTTTTCAGCCTTTCAAATTCCATGTAATGCAACCCTTGTTTCATTAGTTTCTCTTCATAATTGAACCTGTTTTTTTTTTCAGAATGTTTCAGGACATCAAGCTGCAATTGCGCTAATATTAATAGATCTTCCTTGCAGTATGTTCTACAGAACTGCTCATAGTGCTTGGTTTGTAGTTAAACCATAGCTTTGTAGACCTGCACTAAAATTGAGCCTACCTATTCCATTTTAATATAAAGACCTGTGGTCCATTAACTCTGGATAATTTGAAAACTAGCTGCTAAGATACTGCAGCAAAGTTTGTGAATGGGTCCTCAGGATCTCCATGGTTTTTAACTTTTGGACTTTGCTACCTTTTTTGTCTTTTCTGTCTAAGTGAATAATTGTTCTTTTGCCTACATTGAAATCCATTTGCTCTGTTTTTTTTCCTGTTCACTCAATCTTATGAAATGTTTTTGCAGTATAACGCTTTTTGTTTAAACTCATTAAAATTCTTCCTAATTTTGTGCCATTAGCAAACTGTACATGTGTAACACTCTCAAAATGCTTGAAGAACTCAGCAGTTCAGGCAGCATCTATGGAGAGGAATAAACAGTCGATGTTTTGGGCATGACCTGGTATAGTTGCTGCCTTAGTTCCAGAGACCTGGGATTAATCCTGACCATGGGTACTCTCTATGTGAAGTTTGCACATTCTCCCAGTGGCTGATTGGGTGTCATCTGCATGCTCTGATTTCCTCCCACGTAGCCATGGAGCAATGTAGCACAGAAATGGGCCAGTCAGCTCTACTTGCCCATGCTGAACAAGTTGCCTAACTGAGCTAGTCCCACTTGGCCCATATCCCACTAAAACTTTCCAATCCATGAAACTGTTCAAATGCCTTTTAAATATCATAAATGTACACGTTTCTGCTATTTACTCGGGAAATTTGTTCAATATAATCACCACCCTGGTGATGAAAATGTTGCTTCTCAAATCCTTTTTGAATCTTTCCCTCTCACCTTAAACCTACGATCTCTAGTCTTGGACATTCCTACCTTGAGGAAAAAATTTTGGCTATTCCCTTTATCTATGCCCCTCATGGTTTTGTAAACCTAAATACTTTTCCAGGGACATGCAGATTGGCAGATTAAATAGACACTCTGAATTGCTCCCAAGTGTGTAGGAGAATGGTAGAATCTGGGGCAAGATGATGAGAAGGTAGGTAGCATAATAAGTGGGACCAATGTAGGAATTGCATATATGGATAATGGACAGAGCAGACTTGATGGGTTGAAGGGCATATTCTGTCATGTGTCTCTCTAGGACTCTATAAATGGTGAATAGCTGCCGTTCTACTGCAGGTCCTCACTGGTACCCTATTAGCTGAATCCTGCCAATTTGAGTCCTTAGTCATTTTCCCTGCTCTCTGACTTTTGTTTAACCAATTTCCAGGCAAAGTCAATAATTTGCTTTCAGTTCCAAGAGCATGATGAAAATGTAATGCTTCAAAGTGAGTATGGGCCTAAACACCAGTGCCATTCTCTTCTGCATTCACAGTGCCTGGGCATCAATCTCATAGGCCATGACTGGCTAGTCAGAGGAATGAAGTGACAATGTGCTGCCAATGAATTTACCAGGAGACAATGTTGGAGTACACAGTTGTGGAGAGACCTAATTTAACCCCAGTGAAAAAGAGGGGAAGGAGGAAGAAAACAGTTATGACCTGGAATGCATTTCTGGTAGCATTGAAGAAAGCAGAGTCAGGAGTATCTTTGAAAAGTAACTTGGGTATAAAACTTTGCAAGGCTCTTTAAAAGAAAACAGAGCATTGAATATAGGATTTGGGCCATTGTATTGTATTTGTACAAAATGATGAGGCAGCATTTGGATGACTGTGGATTGTTGTGTAATAGGAAAGACAGTAAGACAGCTGGAAAGGGCCAGTTTAAATACGATTACTTTATAACTCTAAATGTGATAGCTATTGGAAGACACTGCCTTTGTCTGTAAAGTCTTATTCAGTGACATGGGTTGAGACATACAGTGGCACGGGCACTGGTGGGAAGACTGAATTTCTTAATGGAACAGTTTTGCTTGTTCTTTTACTGAATGATTCAGTCTTGATTTTACATCGGATTTGAAAGAAGTTCAAAGGAAATTTATTATCCAACTATGTCTATGTTGTTATATACAACTCTGAGATTTATTTTCTTGTGCTGAGTCACAGTATGTACAAGAAACACCGAAGAATCGGTGGAAGACCACACTCAACAGAATGGCCAACAACCAATGTGCAAGCGAAAACAAACTGAACAAATACAAAAAATAAGAGGAAAAAATATAGAAATGATAGTCATAAATAAGCAATTAGTATCGAGAACATGAGATGAATCCTTGAAAGTGAGTCCATAGGTTGTGGGAACAGTTCAGTGAAGGGGTGAGTGAAGTTATCCTCTCTGGTTCAAGAGCCTGATGGTTGAAGGGCAATAAGTGTTCCTGAAGCTCTTGGCATGGGTCTAAGGAATTTAAAGTTGCTGAGCCTCTCCACCCTTGATCCCCCGATGGACCTCTGGTTTCCTCCTCCTGAAGTTCATAATCAGCTCCTTGGTCTTGCTGACATGAGTGAGAAGTTGTTGTGGCACCACTCAGACAGATTTTCTATCTCCTTCCTTTATGCTGATTTGTCACTACCTTTGATCCAGCCAGCGACAGTGGCATCAGTGGCAAACTTAAATATGTCATTGGAGCAGTACTTAGCCTCACAGTTATAAGTATAAAGTGAGTAGAGCAGGGACTACAGATGCAGCCTTGTGGTGCACCTGTGCTGAGGGAAATTGTGGAGGAGATGTTGCCAATCTGGACTGACTGGGGTCTGTGAGAAAATCGAAGATCCGATTGCACAAGGAGGTATTGAGGCCAAGGACTTGAAACTTGTTGATTAGTTTTGAGGGGATGATAGTATTGAATGCTGAACTGTAGAAGGACAGCCTGATGGGTGCACCTTTGCTGTCTAGATGTTCCAGGATTGAATGAAGAGGCAATGAAATGGCATCTGCTGTTGACTTGTTGTGATCCAGGTTGTTTCTCAGGCAGTTGATGTGTTTAATCACCAACCTCTCTCAAAGCACTTCACAGTAGATGTTAAGTGCTACTGGACAACAGAAGGAAACCTCCATCAAGGCAGCACTCACTCCAATGGATTTTGTGCTCAGGTCTTTACAGAGTCATGAAGCTGAGGTCTTCAGAATGAGAGACAGAGCATGCAGCAGTGGGCTCAGCACACAGCCTTGGGGGCACCCATGTTGAGGATGATGGAGAAGGAGGAGCGGGTGTGCATCCTGACTACCTGAGGACAGCTGGTTGGCAACTACACCAAACTGCTACCGTTTAATAAAGCTTCCCATTTTCATGCAGGAACATTTTCACCTCAATAAATACACATGCAGGACCCCTAGGTAAGTGATCCTGTCTTTATTTAATAACAGAGTTAAAATATTACCAGTTCAAAACAGAAGATTAAGTTGTCAGTCAAGGGTAACCACATGAAATAGCAATATTAAGATGGAATGTTGCCTCAGTGATTAGTGTATGCTGAGCCACAACTTCTTATTCTCAGGATCTATGCCCATTGAACTGTGACATACTGCCTCGAGATTATTCTTATTGTTGCAAATGGCTTGATTGATTGGTTCTGCCAGTCTAGTAGTCTCCTAGCTCCATCTCAATTACTTTGTATGTGACAGGATTTCATAAGATTAAACAAGAATGCAGCAGATCGACACAGTACAGTGCTACATATAATACTCTGTGTGTGTGTGTGTGTGCGTCCGCGCATGTGTTTATAAAAGTAGTGCAAAAAGAGAAAAAAGATAGTGAGTTAGTATTTATGGGTTCATTGTCCGTTCAGAAATCTGATGGCAGAGGGGAAGGAGCTGCTCCTAAAACATTGAATGTGTGTCTTCAGGCTCCTAAACCTTCTTGATGGTAGTAATGAGAAGAGGGCATGTCCTGGGTGGTGAGTTTCTTAATAATGGATGCCGCCTTTTTAATGCATCGCTTTTTCAACATGCGCTTGATGATGGGGATGTTAGCAGCCATGTTGGAGCTGGCTGAGTTTACAATTCTGCAGCTTTTCCCAATCCAGTTAGTATGCTTGCCACTGAAATTTATCTATTTATCTGATTGAAATGTCTGTCATGTATCAAAATAGTTCTGTGAGTCCTTTTGTGGGAAATGACCACATAATCTGTTTTAGTGTCAGTTGAACTTAACATTTGAACTTTGCTGCTCTGCTTTGAAATGGTGCTATTTCCACGGGGTGGGGTTCTAGGTTTTACAGTTTATTTAAAATGAAACACTTTAAAGAGTAGTTTTCCCAGGGTGGAAATCTCAAATAGATTACATTAAGATGAGAGGGAGAAATTAAAAAGGTTTATAAGGGAAGTTTTACAGGGAGTAGTAGATGCCGAGAACACAATGCTAAGGGAGATGAAAGTTTACGAAGCATTTAGATAGACACATGAACAGGTGGGGTATGGAGGGATCTATAGCAAGTGCAGATGTGCAGTTTCATTTCAATTGTCATCATGATTGACACAAACATCATGCAAGGAAGGGTTTGTGATGTACTGTTCTTCTGCAGAACAGCACCCCTTCAATATTATATTTTGTGCTCTCTCTGCATGAGACTTGTATCCATGATTTTCTCACTTTCTGTTAGGAGTACCACCTGATTCAGGGCTGAGTTTTAAATTCCCAGCAGCCCAAGTGGAGAAATGTTCCAGAACACAGCAGAATTCGGGTAAATGGACACATCTGAAAACAAGTCTTTCCTTGAACCACAACACCAATTGCATTTTTGCTTTTAAATCTATTTTTGACATTAACTTTTTTCATTATGTATGTTTCCCAATGACCTTAAGAAAATCTGAGTGAATGAAAAAATTCACGTGACAGTGTAAATATATTAAATTTGTATCCCAAGTGGTTACCGCACTAATTGTTTGGAGAATTTAAGAACATTTGTTCTTATTAACAGGATTTGTCACCAGTTTTCATTTATATATTTAAACAAAATGGTGCTGGTAATGAAGAATAAACAAAAAAATTAAGGAATCGAAAGCAACACTGCTTTTGTTTTCTACTAAATTATTCTAGTGAAGCAATTATATTAAATCATATGCCCAAGCCATGGAAGTCTAATGGAGTGAAACTGCTACTCCAGTTGTATAATTAACAGTTAAGTGGTCATGTTTCTTGCTTAATTTAAGTTTCAATTGTAGGTGACATGCAGTGTTTAAAAAAATAATTAAGTTTTTTCTATTGGGAACAAGGCATGTTTATGGTGATTGTTGAGGGCAGAGAATGGGTAGTGGAGCTGCTTGTGATATTGCACGTCACACCTGTTATTTATAATTGGAAGTTACAGTACTCTGCACAAATTGTTCAGACATGCTATAAATGAAAATAAATGAAGTGGTAAGACTTAAAGACCAACATGCTAATTCCTTTGTTATTAACTCCTCTTTATCCACTAAAGTGATATCTCCAATACAGATTGTTCTTTTCATTCCAGATCTTCTTTTTCGAAGGTGTTGAATCCAGCTGAAGTGTAGTTTCACTTCTGTTAAGGAACTACTATCTCAAATAAGAGGTTATCGTTCATGCTTCTGTCCAGCATTTAGTTGTAGTCATCGCAGTGTGAGGAAATCACTGTAGCAGTTACTTCGGCAGAGCCCTAAGCTCAATAACACTACTCCATCAGAAGATTAGACATGTGGATGTTCACATACAATTTCACAGTGTTCATTTCAATAGTCAATGGCTACATGCAGCACCATGTGGACAACATGACAACTTAATCACATCCCTGAGGAATTACCTTTGCCAAAGCCTGACCCCATTAATTGCCTTTTCCACATTAATGAATTATTTCAAAAATACAAGGTGTTTTACATAATGTTGTGAGTCACTTCCCAGAAATGCTATCAGAGACTTGACAGAGATGTAGTGTGCTGAGTACCTGGATCCCCTTACACAGCTTGATGTTTTGCTGCTGGAAGTAAGCAACTCTGAGTATTGCTAGAAAAATCCACTTCCAGGAATATTCAGCAGGTTAGGCAGCATCTGTGGAGGTAGAAACAAAGTTAATTTTTCAAGCAGATAATCATTCACCAACTTTGAAATATGAACTTTTCTTTATCCACAGGTGCTTCTTGCTGTTTTGAATGTTTCTAGATATTTGCATTTTTATTTTAGATTTCCAACATCTGCAGTATTTTGCTTTTGGATAAATGTGACTTGGAATGCAGGCATATTTTATTATGACTTCTAGCTGTGTAATCACATGCATGTTGTTCAAGAAACCAGTGTGAGAGGGCTGACTTTTCTTCTTTTTTTTTGTTAAGTTTTGTTTCCATAACTATACGCAGCCATGTTCTCCCTGTTTGAAAGTTTCTGTTACTTGCACTTGAGTGGAATTGTCATTCCAATGCTTTGATTAGGTCTTCTGATCTGATGCATGGACCCAAACGCTACAATATCATTGGGGCTTAATATCAGAGTGGTGAGACGTAAATATACTTTGTGATGGCTCATGAAAGATGATACTCAGATCCCACACAGTGCCTCAGTTTAACATCTTACCCCAAAGATAGCATCAGTCAGTACAGCACTTCTTCAATACTTCATCAAGATGTATGCCCATGTCCTTTTCACTTGTAGACTAGCATATTAATAAACTACTAAGAATCATGATAAGCATTGTAAAAAAAAAAGATTCACATTGGCAGAACATTATCTTAAACAGAAGTTTCTTTATTAGATTTCTCGCAGTGAGCCCTTTGACACCAGCATATTGCTTGAAAATGGGTTCCAAAAAGATGACATGCCCCATTCTGGATCTAAAAAAAAATCAGAGCATTTACTAAATAACAATAGAAATGATGGTGGGGATGGAATATCAGAGATTTAGAAGTCCAAATGAAAGAAAAGGATGAAGGCGGCCTATGGAATGTTGCCTTTTTTTGCTGAAATACACTACATAAAGTATTGAGAGATGTAGTACAGAAACACGCCCTTCATCCCACTAAATCCATGCCAACTATCAACCAGCCATTAAGACTAATCCCATTTTTATTGCCCCATAGTTCCATCAATTTCCCCCCCCCCCCCCTCAGGTTCTCCCACTCACCTACACACTAGGGCTAATCTGCAGCAGTAAGCAAATGACCTGTCAACCAGCAGGTTTTAGGAATGTGGGAGGATTAGAATCAGAATCACTTTATTGCCAGCATGTGAAACACACCAGAACTGATTGTGGGTTGGTGCCAAACATAAAGATCAGGAAGCTACCGTAACAGACAACACAATAGCAACCAAGAATTTATAAGACAATAGTGCAAAGAGCAATGAGCATCAACAACTAGCAGAACTGTCACAAGCACAAATGTCAATAATCAAACTTAAATAAATGTGAAAATATCAACAGACTCCATAATTATCAACAGAACAAGGAGAGCAGGAAAGACCATCTAACAGATATTATGAAGTGACAGTTTATTACACTGGGCAGGGTATTATACCTGAGTGAGTTTTGTTGAAAAGCAGGATAGCTACAGGAAAGAAGCTTTAGAGATGATGTGTAGTCCTGGTGGTGATGGACATGTGTCTCCCTGATGGCAATCTGGTGAATAGGTGACTGCTAGGGTGGGTGGAGTCAGCAGTATTTTTTTCAGCTCTTTTCTTTGCCCTGCTGATGGACAGATCTCTTAAATCCAGTAGCTGAGAGCCAAAGATCTCTGAGTGGGCTATTCACTGCAACCTGGACTTGGAGGAGGTGGCAGGAAACCAAATGGTGATATGGTTACAAAACTTTCTATGATGGATGAGTAGAAATTCATCAGGATACGCCCTGAGATGTTAAGTTTCCTAAGCTGGCAGCAGAAGAACAATCTCTACTGTGCTTTCCTAGTGGTGAGCGTAATGTGCTTGCCCCCCTTCAATGTATTGGTAATGATGGTCTCTAGGAATTTGAATGGTTCGACTACAGATACAGCCTGCTCATTGGGAGATTGTGCAAACTCCACAGAGACAGGAAGCGAGGTCTGTGGTGCTATGAAACAGTGACTTGATGAGCTATGCCACTCTTCGTTACCCCCAAAAGCCCACCATCTCAATCCCACTGAAAATTCTACAGTGGAAGTCATTTCTGGCTATTTAAAGGTTTTCGGTCAGGTGTAATAATATTCCGACTTGTGAGTGTTGCACAGAGTCTCCGGAATCAAGAGGGTTAAATTGTGAAGGCATTGCAGATTGGGGTTATAAACCCTTAAGTGCAGCAGGGTAATAGATAATCTAATTAAGGTTTTTAAGATGATTAAAGGATTTGATAGTGTGGCTGGAGATCAGTTATTTTCTGTGATGGGGATGGGAAGTTTGTGACAAGGGCAAGGCCATTGAGGACTGAGGTCAGAAAGTACTTCAAACAACAGATTGTGAAAATCAGGAACACACTCCTCCACAGTGCTGTTGAGCTAGGCACCAAATGAAAATTTAAGTACTGAAATGGTTAGCTATTTCTAAAAGCAACAAAACAAACCTGCACATTCAATAAAAATAGAAAATGCTGGAATTACTCAGCTGATCAGGCAGCAGCTGTGGAGGGGAGGGGGCGAGAAACTAAAGTTAATGTTTCAGGTTGATGGTATTTCATCAAAACTAATGAAGGCCCTGACATCTTTTCTATGTACAGATGCTATCTCCAGCATTTTCTGTCTTTCTCTGCTCTATCCCGAATAAAGGCATGAAGAGGTAAAAAAAAAGTCAAAGTTGAAATGTAGAGCAGGCTTGAGTGGCTAAAAGGCTTCTTCCTGTTCCTTTATAGACCTAATTTGTAATTACTTTTCCCTTAGAGTTCGTCCTTCAGCTTCATTTTCTGTGCCTTGTAAATGTGAACATCCCTCTCGCTGTCGTAATGGACTCTCTCCACTGTGAAGTGATCTTCGAGCATCTTCAGAAAGCTGTGGTCCCGCTTGTATCGGATGCGGCAGGACAGCAGTATTGTGGTCCTTTCAGAGCTGAGATATTCCAGAGTCTCCAGCAAGGCTGGGAATGTCTCCTCCAGATAAACCACATCAGCCCCCAAGATAACATCATAGCTGGCGGGCTCAAACTGGCTCAAACTGACCCCCCAGGTCAGTTCCTTGATCCATGCCATACTCTGAAGGTCATGGGGGATGTTATTTCGGACATTGGACTCCAGGAACTGTAGAGCCACCTCTTTATCAGTGATCGTAACATTGGCACCTGGATTAAGTCCAACAAAAAACAAAACTGTGTTAAAAGACTGGTGAGGGATTGGGAATTATACAGTTATATTACCTAAGTAAATGTCATCAACACAGCAGTCTACATTTTGTGAGGTTAAATAATACAAGATGTTCTGACTCAGAAACTGAACAAGTTGGTGGTTAGCTAGCCAAAGATGTGGTCAAGGCTACTGTGGAAGATGCTGACACTTGAGTCTTTGAGGAACTGCTAGAGTCAAAATTTCCACCACAATGGTGACCTGAAGGTCACTCTCTTTGTTCTGATGAGAGATAATTGACTTTAACAATGAGCTCAGACTCTTAGTTCTCTTATGCTACCTTATCTACTAGGTAATTTCCAGTATTTTAAATTTATTTTTGATTTCCAGCATTTGCAGTTCTGAAGATTTAGACCCACATTCCCCCAGTGATGCTAAACATCACTCAAATTACAGCATAAATGAGATAGCAGCAAAATCAAAGAAGCATTCTGCTGGTTTGTGGGTTCCTTCATGAACTATGAAGTGGTTTTGATAAGGTGGAACTAAAGATCAATAGCAATCCAACACCTACCTAGAAGTGCTGCAACTATTCCAACCAACCCAGTTCCTGCTCCAAGTTCTATAACAGTGTGGTCTCGTAGCTGGACTACTCCCATTTCTAGATATGTGCACAGTACAATGGCCTGAAATACAAAATGTTTTATTTCCTTAATCTCAGTTGTGTTCCAAGTGTTATTATATTGTCTTTAATTTTTCTTTAAAAAGAATGTTCTTGGGCTTCAGATTATTTTGATGATAGAATTCAGTGGTCCATTCAGTGGTTGCTGATTATTTGTCAAAATCATTTGGATGTGTTTTGTTAAATCTGTTATCCCCTGCACCTCTTCTGTACAGCACATCTCTCATTAATTTTTCCATCTCTGTGCAGCACTGACAGTTCCTAGCATTCAGTTTTACCACCAGTCTGCCCATCTTGCATGTTTTTCTAACTCTTTTCTAGTTTTTGAGTTGCTAGTTTTCTGTTTGCTATCTTCTGAGTTGTGTTTCTTTAGCGATAACTATGACTGCACCTTGGAAAGGCACGGAGAACAAGAGAACATAGGTGCTGAAACCTGGTGCAAAACACCAGCTGCTGGAATAACTCAGTGAAATGAGCAGCATCGTGGTGGGAAATGGACTACCAACATTTTGGTTAAAGGGTTTGACCCAAAATATCAAATGTCTGTTTCCCTCCATAAATGATGTATGACCTCCAGCAGCTCATCTTCTAGAAATACATCTTGAGCTGTAAAGTATTCTGGGTGTCTTAAGCAGAAATGTGAATAGTGATGCAAAGAAGCCAAAGCTAGTGGGAAGACAGAGGATTAGGGAGCTTTTAAAAACTTGCTGAATGAAACTAAGAAGGTCATTTGGAAGGAAAAGATGAATTATGAAAGGAAGCTGGTAACTAATATCAAAGAAGATACTAAAAGCTTTTTTACATATTCAAAGGGTAAAAGAGAGTTGAGGGTAGATATGGGACCAATAGAAAATGACGCTGGAGATATTGTAATGAGAGACGCAGAGGAACTGAATGCGTTTTTTGCATCAGTCTTCACAGTGGAAGACATCTGCAGTATACTGGACATTCAAGAGTGAAGTGAAGTATGTATGATGAAAATTACGACTAAGAAGGGGCACAGGAAGCTTAATGGTCTGAGGGTGGATAAATTTCCTGGACCTGATGGAATGCACCCTTGGGTTCTTAAGGAAGTAGCTAGAGAGATTGCAGAGGCATTAACAATGATCTTTCAAGAATAAATAGATTCTGACATTGTACCGGATGACTGGAAAATTGCAAATGTTACACCGCTATTTAAAAAGGGTGGGAAGCAGCAGAAAGGAAACTATAGACCTGTTAGCCTGACATCAGTGGTTGGAAGTTGTTGGAATCGATTGTTAGGGATGAGATTACGGAATACTTGGAGGCACATGACAAGATAGGCTAAAGCCAGAATGGTTTCCTGAAAGGAAAATCCTAACTGAATAACCTACCGCAATTTTTTGAGGAAATTACAAGCAGGGTAGACTAAGGAGATGCAGTAGATGTGGTGTACTTGGATTCTCAGAAGGCCTTTGACAAGGTGCCACACATGAGGCTGCTTACATGGAATTACAGGGGAGTTAATAGCATGGGTGGAGCATTGGCTAGTCAGCAGAAAACAGAGCATGGGAATAAAGGGATCCTATTCTGGCTGGCTGCTGGTTACCAGTGTAGTTGCACAGGGGTTGGCATTGGGACCACTGCTTTTTACAATGTATGTCAATGATTTGGACTATCAGATTAATGGATTTGTGGTTAAATTTGCCGATTATACAAAGATAGGTGGACAAGCGGGTAGTGCAGAAAGACTTGGATAGTTTAGGGGAATGGGCAAAGAAGTGGCAAATGAAATACAATGTTGGAAAGTGTATGGTCATGCACTTTGGTGGAAGAAATAAATAATAATAATAGGCATCCACAGATGACCATGGATTTACGCCATGGAAAGTTTCCAGGGCGCAGGCCTGGGCAGGGTTGTATGGGAGACCAGCAGTTGCCCATGCTGAAAGTCTCCCCTCTCCACGCCACTGATGTTGTCCAAGGGAAGGGCATGGGCCAATACAGCTTGGCACCGGTGTTGTTGCAGAGCAACGTGTGGTTAAGTGCCTTGCTCAAGGACACAACACACTGCCTTAGCTGAGGCTCAAACTAGCGATCTTCCGATCACTGGACCAACGCCTTAATCACTTGGCGTTGAAATAAACGGGCAGACTATTACTTAGATGGTGAGAGAATTCAAAATGCAGAGATGTAAAGGGACTTGGGAGTCCTTGTGCAGGATACCCTAAAGGTTAACCTCCAGGTTGAGTTGGTGGTGAAGAAGGTGAATGCAATGTTGGCATTCATTTCTAGAGGTAAAGAATATAAGAGCAAGGATGTGATGTTGAGGCCCCATAAGGCACTCGCGAAACCACACTTGGAGTATTGTGTGCAGTTTTTGGCTTCTTATTTTAGAAAGGGTATACTGACATTCGAGAGGATTCAGAAAAGATTCACGAGAATGATTCCAGGAATGAAAGGGTTACCGTATGAGGAACATCTGGCAGCTCTTGGGCTGTATTCCCTGGAGTTCAGGAGAATGAGGGAGGATCTCATAGAATGTTAAAAGGCCTGAACAGATTCGATAATGTCAAAGTTATTTCCCATGGTTGGGGATTCTAAGACAAGAGGGCACAACTTCAGGATTGAAGGACGTCCATTTAGAAAAGAGATGCGGAGAAATTACTTTAGTCAGAGGGTGGTAGACCTGTGGAATTTGTTGCCATGAGAGTCTGTAGAGGCCAAGTCATTGGGCGCATTTATGGCAGAGATAGATAGGTTATTGATTGGCCAGGGCATCAAAGGGTATGGAGAGAAGGGCAGGGGAGTGGGGATGACTGCAAGAATTGGATCAGCCTATGATTGAATGGCAGAGCAGAATCGACAGGCCTAATGGCCTACTTCTGCTCCTATGTCTTATGGTCTAAATGCAATTGTGCATTCCTGGTTTAGTATTTTCTGTACATTTTGAATATTGTACTCTGATTGTTTTGGTCTTCTTGGACCAAACCGTGAGGTAACACACTAGGGTTTTATTCTTTCCCCATATTCAACATAATTCCTCCAACGAGAAATATTCCAGAGCTTTCTCCTGAATTTGAGATTGTGTATTGTTGGATTTCTCCAATTCAACAGGGTGCCTCCATCTCAGAGAAGTCAAAATATGTACTGAGGCAGTGTTTTCATGGAATGGGAGATGGCTGGGATCTAAAAGGGCTTTTCTTTCTTTCTTTCTAAATCTTTTTATTAATATTAGTAATATGGACAGAATACAAATGATATATTGATAAAGAAATTACCAACATATAAATTCCATTGCATATGAAAAAAAATACATAATAGTTACAATATAAATGAGTTTACCGAGACATAAGCCATAAAATATATGTATGAACATAGTAAGTCTAAATATTTCATAATATATGATATAAAGAAAACAGAAAAAAAGAAAGAAAAAAAAACAAAAAAAAATATAATGCAAAACTAGCTAATCTAATCTAATAACTAATATAAAAGAAAAAATAAGCAAAAAAAAGAGAGAAAAAAAAGGGGGCTGTTTATAATATCTCACAAAAATAAGTATTCATCAATGCCGTCACTTCCGGTCCTCTCAAAATACATAAGCTAAAAGCTGGGAAATCAAATGAATTTGGCACAGGGTCATATTACATTATATGAAAATGTTGAATAAATGGTCTCCATAACTTTTCAAATTTAATAGAAGTCTCAAAAGTACCACTTCTAATTTTTTCTAAATTTAAACATAACATAGTTTGAGAGAACCAATTAAATACAGTGGGAGGATTAATTTCTTTCCAATTCAACAATATAGATCTTCTAGCCATCAGAGTTAGAAATGCAATCATTCGACGGGCAGAAGAAGATAAATGCAGTGAGTCTAAGATTGGTAAACCAAAAATTGCGGTAATAGGATGAGGTTGTAAATTGATATTCAAAACCGCAGAAATAATATCAAAAATATCTTTCCAATATTTCTCCAAAAACGAACAAGACCAAAACATATGAGTTAAAGACGCAATTTCAGAATGACATCTATCACAAATAGGACTAATATGAGAGTAAAAATGAGCTAATTTATCCTTGGAGATATGGGCCCTATGTACGACCTTAAATTGTATTAATGAATGTTTGGCACATAACGATGATGTATTAACTAATTGAAGAATTCTATCCCAATTCTCACTAGAAATATTAAGACTAAGCTCTCTTTCCCAATCCTTTTTAGTCTTATAAAGAGGCTCTGAACATATCTTCATAATTATATTATAAAGTTTTGAAATAAGCCCTTTTTGAAAAGGGTCTAATTCAAATAAACTCTCCAAAATATCTGAAGGCACAAAATTTGGAAACGTAGAGAGTACAGAACTTAAAAAATGTCTGATCTGTAAATATCTAAAAAAATGAAATCTAGGCAAGTTATATTTGTTGGATAATTGCTCAAAAGACATGAAACAATTATCTAAAAATAAATCAGAAAATCTTAGTAATCCCTTAGTTTTCCAAGCCGAATAAACTTGATCTATAATGGAAGGGTGAAAAAAACAATTAGATACAATAGGACTATTTAAAACGAATTGAGTCAACCCAAAAAATCTCCGAAATTGAAACCATATACACAAAGTATGTTTAACTATCGGGTTGTCAATTCGTTTCGGCAATTTAGAAAGAGCAAAAGGGAGAGAAGTCCCTAAAATAGAACCCAGAGCATAAGCTGATACAGATTTAGTTTCTAAACTCACCCAACAAGGGCCAAAAGATCCACCCCCATCTTTCAACCAACATAACAAATATCTAATATTAACTGCCCAATAGTAAAATCTGAAATTAGGTAATGCTAACCCGCCTTCCTTTTTTGTTTTCTGTAAATATGTTTTACCTAACCTGGGATTTTTATACTGCCATATATATGAAGAAATTTTAGAGTCAACATTAGTAAAAAAAAGATTTCGGGATAAAAATTGGTATCGCTTGAAAAATATATAAAAACTTAGGTAAAATAACCATCTTAATAGCATTAATCCTACCTATTAGGGATAAAGATAAAGGTGACCACTTAGTAAACAAACCTTTAATCTGATCAATTAAGGGTAAAAAATTAAATCTAAATAAATCTTTATGGTTTTTTTGTGATTTTGAACCCTAAATAAGTAAAAGAGTCATTAACTAATTTAAAAGGTAAATTTCCATAAATTGGGACCCATTTATTCAAAGGAAACAATTCACTTTTATTAAGATTTAACTTATACCCAGAAAACTCACTAAATTGAGCCAATAATGATAAAACTGCTGGAATGGATTTCTCCGGGTTAGAAATGAATAGTAATAAATCATCTGCATACAAAGATAACTTATGAATATCTGTCCCACGATTAATACCCAAAATATCCTGTGATTGTCTGATGGCAATTGCCGAAGGTTCTAAGGCAATGTTAAATAGTAATGGACTAAGAGGACATCCTTGTCTAGTGCCCCGAAATAGGCGAAAAAAGGGAGATCTTTGATTATTGGTAAACACTGAGGCTACTGGAGTATGATAAATCAATTTAATCCATGATATAAATATCGGACTAAAATTAAACTTCTCCAACACATTAAATAAGTAAGGCCATTCAATTCAATCAAATACTTTCTCCACATCTAATGAAATCACGCATTCTGAAGTGTCATGTGAGGGAGTATAAACAATATTCAACAATCTCCTAATGTTAAAAAAAGAATAATGCTTTTTAATAAAACCAGTTTGATCATCTGAAATAATTTTGGGTAATACCTTCTCCAATCTAGATGCCAGTAACTTGGAAAAAATCTTGGAGTCTACATTCAATAAAGATATAGGTCTATAAGAAGCACAGTTAGTAGGGTCTTTATCTTTCTTCAATATTAAAGAAATGGAAGCTCTATAAAAAGATTGTGGCAAATTCCCCAATCTAATGGCTTCCTCAAAAACCTTACCTAACTAAGGGGGAAGAGTAGCGGAAAAAAATTTTAAAAATTCAACTGTATAACCATCCGGACCCGGTGCTTTCCCAGAATTCATTGAGGAAATAGCCCCCTTAATTTCTACATCCGTAATAGGAGTATCCAATATCAAAAGATCATCAGATGATAATCTTGGAAAATTTAATTTCCCAAGAAAATCAGACATGGTATTATGATCTTGAGGAAATTCAGATTGATACAGGGAGGTATAGAAGTCTTGAAATGCCTTATTTATCTCATCATGATTAACTGTCAGATTCCCATTCTGCTGACCAATCTTAGTGATTTGACGTTTAACCAGAGCATTCTTCAATTGACTAGCTAACAGTTTACCAGATTTATCACTATGTATATAAAAATCAGATTTAGTTTTCATTAATTGATTTTCAATCGAGGATGTAAGTAATAAACTATGTTCCATTTGAAGTTCAACCCTTTGTTTGTAAAGCTCCTTACTGGGAGCAATCGAATATTTCTTATCAATCTCTTTAATTTTATCAACCAATAAAAGAGTTTCCATCTTAGTACGTTTCCTCAAACCAACAGAATAAGAAATAATCTGTCCACGTATATACGCTTTAAAAGTGTCCCAAAGTGTTCCGCAGGAAATATCATCTGTAGAATTAGTTGAAAAGAAGAAGTCGATCTGCTCCTCCATAAATTTTATAAAGTCAGAGTCTTGCAACAAGGTAGAGTCAAATCACCATTGTCTAGCATTAGAAGCTGTATCCGTAAATTTCATAGAAAGTAATAATGGAGCATTATCAGAGATAGCTATAATATCATAGTTACAACTGATTACCAATGGAATAAAACAAGAGTCTATAAAAAAATAATCAATTCTCGAATAAGAGTGATAAACATGTGAGAAAAAAGAAAACTCTTTGTCTTTAGGATGCCGGAATCTCCAAATATCAAAAACTCCATTGTCAGTCAAAAAAGAGTTAATACAAGTGGCCGACTTATTAGGTAAAGTCTGAATAGATAAAGATTTATCCATCAGAGGATTTAAACAACAATTAAAGTCTCCACCCATTATTAACTTATATTTGTTTAGATTGGGTAAAGAGGTAAATAAAGACTTAAAAAAGTCAGGACAATCCACATTTGGAGCGTAAACATTAACCAAAGCAACCTTTTTATTACAAAGTAAACCCGTAATTAACAAAAATCTGTCATTCGGATCCGAAAAAATATCATGATGAACAAATGAAATAGAGGAGTCAATAAAAATTGAAACTCCTTTTACTTTAGCATTCGAATTTGCGTGATACTGTTGACCCCGCCAAAATCTAAAAAAAACAAAATTTGTCCTCCTTCCTCACATGAGTTTCTTGTACAAAAATGATATGAGCATTAAGTCTTTGGAATACTTTGAAAATCTTCTTTCGTTTAATTGGATGATTTAAACCATTAGTATTCCAAGACACAAAATTAATGGTCTGAGCCATAATTCTAAAATCAACCCTTTGATATAGAAAGGGTTAACCAACTTATAAACTCATGCACCCGGAAGAGGAACAAAAGTAAAGAGAAGACCCGGAAGTGATGACAACACAGACATATTTGAAGTTCAAAAACAGCCCAAATTAAAAAACTAACACAAACTGGTACAAAAAAAATAGAATTAGAAAACAGACCATCCCCCCACCCCCCAAGAAAAAGAGAAAAAGCCAAAATATGACTTAAAAAGGGAAAAAGTAAGACTAATCCTACCCCCATGTCAGCTGAAGAACACTCCATATATAAAGGATATATATAAAAGAATCACCCCATCTTTAAAAATTAAAATCGCTATAATAAAAACCATATTTCTAAGTACAGTTAGTTGTAAAAAGAATAAAAATATAATCACTAAAAAAATTATAAATCAGGCTCTAGCCCAGACAAAACAAAAAATATTTAAGCTATGATAAGCAATGCATTGTAGGAAAAAGGCGAAAAAAGTAAAAACATAACGCCATCTTAAGCAAAACCAAAAATCTTTTTCAAAAAACCACCATCTTAATCAAAGAAAAATTCACCTTCAAAGAATTAAAAATATACCTTCGAAGGAACAAAGTTAATGGACAAGTATGTAGTTAAATGATTAAAGTGTATAAGGCAAAACAATTAATATGACGAAAACACACTTTAACTTAAGTATAAAGTGTAGGATGAACCTACACCAATAACCAGATTTTAATTCTGGTTTAAGAGATCGAGAACCATCTTACACGATCAGAATCGTTCATTTATTAGAGACCGGTGTCTGTAGCAGTAGGGAAGTTCTCCTCCAGATATTTTCTCGCTTCTGAAGTTGAAATGAAAACCTGTCGTGGAGCATTCGACGGAGAAATTCTAAGCTTCGCAGGGTATAGAAGCGCAGGTTTCAGATTTTTCTCATAACATTCAGCCATCAACGGTTTAAAAAGAAGCCTTCTTTTTAAAAGGTCAGGACTAAAGTCTTCGACCAGGCGGAAGCAAAATTCTTTGAATTTAATCATTCCTGCTCGACGAGCTGCTCTTATAAGTTGTTCTTTGTCATGTACATAATGGAACCGGACAATTACCACCAAAGGTTTGTCTGTAGCACTCGGTGATCGACGCCGAATTCTATGTGCCCGATCCAATAAAGGAGGGTTATTCAGGAAAATCGTCGGAAACGCTTCTTTTAAAAGTTGAGCAAAATATTTCGAAGGGTCATCTTTTTCTATGCCGTCTGGAAGACCAAGTATACGTAAGTTCTGTCTTCTGGACCGATTCTCAAAATCGTCACTCTTGGCTTTAAGGGCTTCCATCAGCTTAATGGTTGAAATTAAATCCTGTTGCAGTTTTTCAATAGTCAAATCTCGCTTCCGAGCATCTTCTTGCAGAGACGCAATAAGAGCTTGTTGCTGTTTAATTACTAAATCCGTCTTAACCATGTACTCTTGAAAAGCCTTCATATCTTCTTTAAAAAATTGTTGTAGTTCAGCAAATTTTTTTATCCAAAACCTCCATAAACAATTAAAAAGTTAATTGAGTTTGTTGTGGCGGAGCCTGCTTTTTTCCGTTACCGTTCAGATTGCGTCCGGGATCCCGTCCCTTAGACCTGAGAGACATTTCTGTTTGCATATCTTCAAAAGTTCACAACAAACTCTTAGCAGTAAATCCAAAAAAAAAATTAACAAAGAAACTTTTGGTATAGGTAAAAATAAGCTGAATAAGGGTGATGAAAGGTTAAAAAAAGTAAAGGTTATGGAGCGAATCCAAAACAGTACTCACTCCATGAGCGTCTCCAGCTGACTCCAGGGCTGTATCTCTTCTTGCACGTGACCACTGTACTTGGCTGTATCCAACTCCTTGTACTACTTCGCTCAGGACACTGAAGCCCATGTTACAAGGGTAGTCGTGGCAGCTGTGGAGAAGGTTCTTCACCTTCTGTATTGACTAGTTAGCATGATGACAATGGCAAGCTTCACAAATTTTGTCTCATGTGTCACTTGTAACCAGATGATAGATACTATTATTAGCCTGACCTGAATTTCCATCTTGTTTAAAATCACTGATTTGAACAGTGCAAAATGCTTGAACAAAATATTCATGCATACTATCTGCAGAATCTCAATTTCAAACCTCTTTTATAGTACTAATCCTCTTGATTATTATGGTACGGGATTGAATTTAAGAGCAGGGAGGTTATGCTGCAACTGTACAGGGTATTGGTGAGGCTGCACCTGGAGTACTGCATAGTTCTGGTCTTTTTACTTGAGCAAGGATATACTGGCTTTGGAGGTGGTGCAGAGGAGGTTCACCACTTTAATTCCAGAGATGAGGGGATTAGACTATGAGGAGAGGTGAAGTCGCCTGGGACTGTACTCGCTGGAATTCAGAAGAACAAGAGGAGCTCTTTCATAAACATATAAAATTATGGAAGGAGTAGATAAGATAGAGGCAGGAAAGTTGTTTCCACTGGTAGGTGAGACTAGAACCAGGGAACGTAGCCTCAAGATTCAGGGGAGTAGATTTAGGATGGAGATGAGGAGGAATTGCTTTTCCCAGAGTGGTGAATCTGTGGAATTCTCTGCCCAATGAAGCAGTGGAGGCTACCTCTATTAATATATTTAAGACAAGGCTGGATAGATTTTTGCATAGTAGGGGAACTGAGGGTTACAGGGAAAAGGCAATAGGTGGAGATGAGTCCATGGCCAGATCACCAGGATTTTATTAAATGGCAGAGCAGACTCAACAGGCCAGATGGCCTATTTCTTATGTTCTTATGTCTCCAATTATGGGTTCAATCTTAATTTACAGTGTTGTATGCGCAGTTTATACAGTCTTCTTCTGGCCACTTGGGTGGTTTGGTTTCCTCCACATCCTAAGGCTGTGCAGGTTGTTAAGTTAGATGGCCATTGTAAATTGTCCCATGTGTGACTCATTGGAAGTCTAGGGGAAGAATAATAAGTGGGATTAAGGTAGGATGAACGTAGATGGGTGGTTGATGGTCAGTGCAGATTTGCTGGCCAAAGGACCGATTTCCGTGTTTATCTTTCTGTGATTCAATGCTGCAACCAGTGGTAGGGGCTGTGACGTATGTCACATGTCTCACTTCAGTGTGTTAAAGGAGTTTGCATTGTCAAAGTTGCAGTCTTTTCCAGATATAAATTAGCTCACATGTACATCAAAACGTTCCCTGTAATGTGTTGTTTGTGTCAACAATGTTCAAAGTAAATTTATTATCAAAGTACATAGATGTCACCATATACTGCCGAGATTCCTTTTCTTGTGGGCATTCACAGGAGATACAAAGAAACACAATAGAATCAATAAAAACACAGACAAAAGTGGACAAACAACTACTAGTGTGCAAAAGAGGGCAAAGTGTGCAGATACAAAACAAAACAAACATAAATAACAAACAAAGAAATAAATAAAACTGAGAACACGAGTTGCAGAGTCCTTGAAAGTGAGTCCATAGGTTGTGAAATCCGTTCAGTGTTGATGTGAGTGAAATTGCTCATGCTGGTCTTGGTTAATAACTGTTTATAAATGTTCCTGAACCTGGTGGTGTGGGACCTAAGGCTCCTGTACCCCCTTCCCAATGGCATCAGCGAGAAGAAGAGAGCCAGCCATTGGATGGTATGGTACTTGGGGCAGTACACCTTATAGATGTGCATAATGGTGGGGAGGGCTTTTTCGGCGATGGACTGAGCTGTATCCATTCTCATCTTTTTAGGCTTTTTTGTTCATGGGCATTGGTGTTCCTTTTTCAGGCTGGGATGCAACCAGTCAGGATAATCTCCACTGCACATCTACAGAAGTTTATCAATGATTTTGATGACATTCCAAATCTGTGCAAACTTCTAAGAAAGTAGAGGTGTTGTCATGCCTTGTTTGTGATGGCACTTACATGCTGGTCCCAGGACAGATCCCCTGAAAGTTACTGAGCCTCTCTGCCTCTGGTCTCCTGATGAGGACCAGCTTATGCTCCAGTTTCCTCCTCCTGTAGTCAAAAATCAGCTCTTTGGCTTTTTTGATGTCGAGTGAGAGAGGTTGTTGTCATGGTACCATTTGGCCAGATTTTCAATCTCCCTCCCACATACCAGTTCGTCACCACCTTCGATTCAGCCAACAACAGTGGTGTCGTCAGCAAACTTGAATATGGCATTGGAGCTGTACTTAACCTCACAGTCAAAGTATAAACGAGGATTGTGCTGGGTAGTCTGCAAGTATCGCCACTTTTCCAGTGCCAACGTAAAATGCTCAGAACTGACTAACCCTACCTGTACGTCTTTGGAATGTGGGAGGAATCTGGAGCACCTGGAGGAAACCCATGTGGTCATGGGGCTAACGTACAAACTCTTTAAGATAGCGATGGGAAGTGAGCCTGAGTTGGTGATCGCCAGCACTGCAACAGCATTGTACTAACCAAAATGCTATCCTGCTGCCCGTGACATCTATCTTTGAAATGCATCCTTAAGTCAGACCCTTTTGGAAGCATGCTGCCATTCTGAAGAGAACCTATGGAATTCTCTCACTATCCGGGCTAATATTTATCCTTCATCCAAATCAATAAAAGAAAGATTCTGGACACTAACATTAGTGGATCTTAGATAGCTCTATGTGCAATTTAGTTGCTATTTCCTAAAGCTGTGGTCATATTTGAAAGTAACGTCTTGGCTGCAAAGTGCTTCATGATGTATGGAAGTAAAAGCTTTTTAAGTCATGCCTGACAAATAGAAACCAGCCAGTCCTCCACTGACTGTGGCCTTGAACACAAATGATATCCAATACTTACTGCATCCCACACCACTGCCGCTACCCCAAGCTGCTTCCAGTTCTGCCTGATCACTATGTCCTGGTTGGCAAATCGGAAAGTTGCAGAGGCTTCATGGAATTTCCGGAGTTCTGGTATCATGGCAGCATCATACGGCAGTAGTGCCATTATGGTCTAGTCTGGATTTTCATGCAGACTGCAAAGGAAACAAAGGCTGGTGTTTATATAGCATTTTACCCACAACTGGAATAAGGAACATCATAACTTATTAAGTATTTTTGCCTCATGATTCGTTGTAATTTAGGAACTGAGGCAGTAAATCATCCCCAGAAATAGTAAAATGAAATTATTCAGGTTACCTCTTTTTATGATGGTGCTTCATGGTTAAGTATTATGGAGACATTGGAGAGAATGTTCTCAGTAGGATAAAAACAAATATATGCTGGAAAGACTCAGCAGGTCAGGTAGCTTCTGTGGAAACGGAGTTGACATTTGAGGTCAAAGATCCTCCATCACATTCTCAGTGAGATCTTTGGTGTCCACCTGAGAAAGGGAGTTGATTTAATGTCTCCACACTCTTGTGGTCTGGGCCCCTGAAGCATTAGATTCACTAAAAGTTTTTGATTATTCTCCTCAAAACAAATCAATCAATTAAAATAGATGAATTTGCATTGTTAACTGTTCATAAATGTGTATGAAATCTCTGGTTTGTAAAGTACTTATTGTTGATTCCTAAGTACAATTCTGCAGATAGAGTGTGAAACCTGAAAACTTTCAGGTTTGATTACATAAAAACAGAAAATGATGAACACTCTCAACAAGTCATCCAAGATCAGGATGCTGCCTAACAGACCGAGAACTATTTACCATTTTACTCTGTCTCTTCCAATATCTGTTGTCAGCCTTCTGAGGTTCTGTAAGCATAAGTGTTCTCTTGCATACCATACACAGCTTGACTACTGAGGTTGGGGTGCCCTTGATTCTGGAGAAGGGACAACACCATTTCTCGGCTGACAAGGCAACACAACCTTACTTGACGTTGGTCAATGCTGAGATTTGAACAGTTGTGTACTACTGGTTAGGATATGGAATTGAATGCCACAATTAAATAAATATAAGATGAAAATCAATTTCTGTACATAGTGATGTTTGAAGAGATTATCCCATAATTGCTTCCAACTAACGTCCTTAATCAGCCCGAAACGTCAACTGCTTGTTCATTTCCACAGATGCTGCCCGACCTGTTGTGTTGCTTTGGATTTCCAGCATCTGAAGACTTTCTCATGTTTAGTCTTAACCAGTATTCTGTAGCAACCTGTAACCATTCAGACCTCTCCATTACTCATTGTATGACCACCCATTTTGCTTTGTGCCCTTGTGATTAAATCACCCTTCGCCTCTGCCATGAGATCTTCCATTTTGTTTTTACTTGCCCAGCTGTTGCTTCTGCCTCCATGTTTCTCACATTGTACTGAATTTGAACCATGAAAATGTCTAATCAGATCATCCGGCCTGGTTACACATACCACTACTTCCTCCAAGATCTTAATCAATGATTTGTCCCATTTACTTATATTCCTCTCAACAGCCTAATTTGCCAGAGAGCTCCATGTGCTAAGAATAACCAAGTATTACAATCAGGTTTAATATCACTAGCATGCTGTTTCTCTCAAATGCCTTATTGCATTAAATAGAAATATTTCCATATGTATAGCTAATTATTTTGGAACTATAAATAGAAACAATTCTCTGCACTTACTCCATTGAAACCTACAAGAGTAAAAACCCTGTATCATAAATGGTCTGATCCATTGGAGAGTGCAAGAAAGTGGGGGTCTGGGGGGGGGGGGGGGGGGCAAGGGCACCTGGTATTGAAGCCAAGACTGGATCTACGCAACAAGGTAGAGGGTCCAACTTACTCTTGCTCCGATTTATGTTCCAAACACAACTGCCCCTTTCAGCATTTCCAACATTCACCATATTTTGTAAAATAGTGAGCTTGCAATCGCTAATTGATCAGACTTTCTCCTCCCATGCACTAGATTACGCTTTGGATCAGTAATGGATAATCAGATAATGGATCAGTAAATTTTTCTGTGGAGTTTGACAATAACTTTCAACTTTATACAGAATAAAGCCATTTAGCCTTTGATGACCATCTTTCCTCAGATTCATTCAACTCTAATCTCATAACCTGTTAATTGTTCTCTTCAAATATTAATTGAGTTTTCCTTTATCCTGTGCTTTGTTGTCATGTTATTTAAAACAAGAGTCAATCTCCTTAGACACTTGTTCAATTTTAAGCACCGTCTTTTCAATGAGATAGAAGAGAACAACTGCCAGTTGAGTTATTCCTTACAATGATGTCAGTAGTTTGAAACAGGAAGAAATATTTTATTTGAATTGGAGAGGAAAATAGACCATATTTTTGAGAGATCTGTATTTGTATAAGACATAACGAATTCCAATGGGCACAGTTGGAAATCTTCTTCCACTTTCTTTGGCGTTCTGAAGTGCAAGTTTGAATTAATAAACAAGGTTTATGGTTAAACTCTGGGTCAAGGTTCAATCTAATTATCTAGTTTAATCTAATGCAAACAGCATGATGTACAAGGATCCAACAACCACTTTAAAATAAGATGCCTGCCAAAGTTTAACCATGTCTAAGTTTGTATGTCATAATTAAGTATTAATGACAGGGTAGGCTCTCACTATGAGGTGTAGCAAATTACGAAAACAAAATAGGAGGGTTTAAAGTATTTAAGGCGCCTTTAATTCGCAATAATAAGATTGAATGATTGACCAAGTCCATGACCAATGAGGGACAAGTGCCTATGATTGATATACCTGACAGCAACCAATGGCAGTCGGGGTAAGGGGCGGGGCTTTCCGTAGGCGGGCTCGGTTGCCATGCCGGGCCCCAGACTCCAGGCGCCGCGCATCATGGCAGGGGAATTCTGCGAAGGCGGAAAGAGGCGAAGATTGCAGGGCTGAGCCTGGGGGGGTCGACATCATACAGATCCGAGTCGGAGAGCTAACGTTTGCCGAAAGTGGCCGGCGGACATTTCTTTTCATACCCCTCCCCTTACCTGCTCCTGGCAGAGGCGGCGGTGACAGCGACGTCGTACGTGGGCCGCCCTTTCCTTTCCCCCTCCCTGAAGCTAAACCGCCGCACTCGCCGAGCGAGTTTTCTTTATCTCTCAGCTCCCGCCTTCTCCCCGGGCTGTCAGAGGAGCGATGGGGAACACCTTGTCCTGCTGTGTATCGCCCGGAGGCAGCCCTACGCTTTCGGGGCGCAGTGGGCTTCGAGGTCAGGAGCTGCGGCACCAGGAGCGGATTGACGCCTATCGGGTGGAGGCGGAGCTCAGGGAACCCGAACACAGCCCCGGAACCAACCTGCAGCACATCAGCGACAGGGAAGCACCGGAGGGTAAGAGCAGTAACACTGCACGAGGGGCTCGGGGGATGGCAAAACTGTTGTGCTAGATGCTGGTGACTTACCGAGCTATTTATAGTGGCCGGAAGAGCTGGGGAATTGTGTTGAAATGAGGGATCTGTGGGCAGCAGGCATGTGACTCCTCATCCAATTGGGTGTCATCCTGAAGCCCATTTGCTCCTTGAAGTTCATGACGGCTGAGTAGCTGCAAACTAGCTGGACCTACTCACACTCTGCTTTTCTTTCCTTCTGCAAGTTATAGTTATTTCCTGTGCTCAGCTTCGTTTTGAATCTGCCTCCACCGACTACCTGTACTTGCTCTGTAAAACAGTTTTCCTCTTGCCAACTGAAAACTATGTGGTAAGCAGGTCATGGGGCATCTATGGGGGGGGGGGGGTAAGACTTATTCTTATGTTCGTTTTATTTTGTTTTTGCTAGTCTCCTTCATTTTATGTTCCCTGGTTCTACCCTCTGAGAGCCACAGCCAATGGGAGCAAATTAAGTGTGTTAAATTTTTAAAATCGTATGGCAGATCCCTTTGAATTCACCTTTTCCCATGAGAATATCACAATTTGTAGTGGGCACCTTGTCATGTACTCCTTGGAAAAGGTGTGTCCAAAAGGATCTGACATGGGATTGACAAAGCCTCCATAGCCCTACAGGGTTAAGAATTCTAAACATTAGCCATTTTAAATGAAGAAACATCTCCTTATTGTGGTCTTAAATGATCTAGCCCTTGTTTTGTTACCAACAATTCGGACTCCTTAGTCAGGCTAAACTTCTAACTTGCATTCCCTGCTCTATTTTAGCCATATACTTTATCTGAAATCCCTCATTTTTCTAAACTGCTTCTGCGTCCATTCCATTTTAAAGTGTTGTGACCAAAACCAGACAATATAGAGAAAGCAATATTTTATAAAGATTTATCAGGATTTCCACTCACTTGTATTTTCCTCTTTTTATAAAGTTGGATACACTTGCCTTGGTACTTTCAAAGTGCACGTTCTTCCAGGTCTCTTGTGTGCATCTTTTAGAATTGTTTCTGCTACTTGTATTGTGTCTTATTCTTCCCATTAAAATGTGATACATAGCATTTCTTGAATTCCCTGCATAATTGGTGTTAATGAAACAATGTTTTAAAGATACAGCAACAATCTTGTGTTTCAATAAAATCATAGTTGATCTAACTTTAAACTTCACTATGACCATTTGAAAATTACTGTTAACTCCTATATTGTCTGAAATTCTTAACCTTGAATTTAGACCATAAGACATAAGAGCTGAAATATGCCATTTGGCCCATTGAGTTTGCTCCACCATTCAATCATGGCTGATCCTTTTCTCCCCTCCTCAGCTCTCCTCCCCAGCCTTCTCCCTGTAACCTTTGATGCTGTGTCTAGTCAAGAACCTATCAAGATCTGCCTTAAGTACACTCATTGACAAAACTTAATAATAAGATTTGAAAAGAAATACACTCATTGACCTGGCCTCCACCGCTGCCTGTGGTTTAAAAAAAATTCCACTATTTCACTACCCTCTGGCCAAAGAAATTTATCTACATCTTTGCTGTGAATGGGCGCCCCTTTATCTCGAGGAAATGGTCTGCACATTTACTTCTGTTACGAAAGTGCATAATCATGCATTTTCCAACACTGTATTTCATTTGCCACTTTCTTGTCCTTTCTCCTAATCAGTCGTAAGTCCTGTTTCCTCACCTCTACCTGCCCATCCACCAATCTTCGCATCATCTGCAAACTTGGCAACAAAGCCATCTATTCCATTATCTAAATCATTTATATACAACTTAAAATGAAGCGGTCCCAACACCAACCCCTGCAGAGCACCACTAGTCACTGGCAGCCAATCAGAAAAGGATCCTTTTATTCCCACTCACTGCCTCCTACCAATCAGCCAATGCTCTAACCATGCCAATAACTTTCCTGTAATACCATGGGCTGTTAACTTGGTAAGCAGCCCCATGTGTGGCACCTTGTCAAAGGCCTTCTGAAAGTCCAAATATACAGCAACTGTATCCCCTTTATCTATCCTACTTGTAATCTCCTCAAAGAATTTTAACATGTTTGTCAGTCAAGATTTTCCCTTAAGAGAACCATGCTGACACTGCCCTATCTTGGCCTGCGTCACCAAGTATTCCATAACCTCATCCTTAACAATTGACTCCAACATCTTACCAACCACTGAGGTCAGGCTAACTGGTCCATAATTTCCATTCTGCTGCCTTCCTCCTTTTTTAGAGTGGTGTGACATTTGTAATTTTTCAGTCCTCCAGAACCATGCCAGAGTCCAATGTTTCTTGAAAGATCATTCCTAATGCCTCCACAATCTCTAATGCTTCCTCTTTCAGAACCCTGGGTCTGAGTGACTTATGTATCCCTAGGGTTTTCAGCTTTTTTGAGCACCTTCTCCCTTGTAATAGTAACCACACTCAGTTCTCTTCCCTCACACCCTTCAGAATCTGGCACACTGCTAGTGTCTTCTACTGTGTCTTATTTTCTCGCAGTCCTATATCCACTCTCATCTCTCTTTTATTTTTTACATATTTGAAAAAGCTTTTACTATCCACTTTAATTTTGTTTGCTAGCTTGCTTTTATATTTTCCCTCCTAATGATTCTTTTAGTTGCTCTCCCTGGGTTTTTAAAAGCTTCCCAATCCTTTATCTTCCTGCTAATTTTTGCTTTGTTGTATGCCCTTTCCTTTGCTTTTACATTAGCTTTGACTTCCCTTGTCAGCCATGGTTGTACTATATTGTCATTTGAATATTTCTTCATTTTTGGAATACATCCATCCTGCACCTTCCTCATTTTCCTCAGAAACTCTCACCGTTGCTGATCTAGCTGGGATGATAGCAGCAACTCCTTCCAATTTACTTTGGCCAACACCTCTCTTGTACCACTGTAATTTGCTTTACTGAAATACTGCTTCGTCAGACTTTACTTTCTCCCTATCAAAATCAAGTTGAGCTCAATCACATTGTGATCACAACCTCTTAAGCTCCTGCAGTTCATTGCATAACATCCAGTCCAGTATAGCTGATCCCCTAGCAGCTTCAACGACAAACTGCTCTAAAAAGCCATCTTGCAGGCATTCAACAAATTCACACTCTTGAGATCCATTACCAACCTGATTTTCCCAATCGACCTGTATGTTGAAATCTCCCATCTCATAACATTGCCCTTTTGCATGCTTTTTTTTATTTCCCATTGTAATCTGTGGTCCTCATCCCAGCTACTGTTGGGAAGCCTGTATGTAACTGCCCTTCATGATCCTTGCAGTTTCTTAACTCAATCCTCAAAGATTCAACATCTTCTGATCCTGTGTCACATCCTTCTACTGATTTGATGCCATTCTTTACCAGCAGAGCCACACCACCCCCTCTGCCTACCTTCCTATCCATTCAATACAACCTGTAAACTTGGACATTCAGCTCCCAACTACAGCCATCCTTCACCCACGATTCAGTGTTGGCCATAATATTCTTTATAATCTAATAGTACAACAAGATCATCCACCTTATTTCTTTTACGCTGTGCATTGAGATATAACACTTTGAATACTGTATTTGCTACCTACCCTTTTTAATTTTGCACCCTAAATTCACTGGTACTCGCCCTGCTGGCTGCAATTTTGTCATCTGTCTGTCCTTGACCGTCTGACTGCATGCTATCTTTGCCTTTTTACTATCTGCCCTATCCTGAATCCCTTCACTTTGGTTTCCACCTCCCCGCCAAATTAGTTTAAACCCTCCCCAACAGCTCTAACTTGCCTGTGAGAATATTGGTCCTCCTTGGGTTCAGGTGCAACCTATCACTTTTGTACAGGCAGGGCATACCACCACCAGAAGAAATCCTAGTGATCCAAGAACCTGAAGCCCTGACTTGCACCAGCTTCTTAGACATGTGTTAATCTGCCAGATCATTCCCTTTCTACCCTCACTGGTGCATGGCACAGACAGCAATCCAGAAATTACTACCCTGCATGTCCCACTTCTCAGCTTTCTGCCTAGCTCTCTAAATTCTCCCTTCAGGACCTCTTTGCTTTTCCTTCCTATGTCATTGGTACCAATATGTGCCAAGGCATCAGGCTGCTCTCCCTCCCTCCAAAGTGCTGTGGACGCGATCTGAAATGTCCCTGATCCTGGCACCTGGTAGGCAACATACATTTGTGTGTCCTGTTCATGCCCACAGAATTTCCTGTCTGTTCCCCGACTATTGAGTCCCCTGTCACTACTGCTTCACAACTTGAAGAAATTTTTATTGTCATCAAATGGGTGATTCTGTATTTGAAACTTTCCTTGCTACTGCAGATATATTTGTCTTAAAATATGCAGTGTGAACAATTTTTAGGTTATTTCCTCTAGTACGGTCCAAACCTCGTGGTTCAATTTTGTTTTGCTTTGGTTATGATACCATGAATTATCTTGCAACATTTTGCTCTATTAACCTAAAGTCATTAACTTTATGGCAACATGTGCTTTTTAGTGAGATCATGGCCGAGTCTAGTTCTTATTCAGTGTTATGCCTATCAGCCAGTTCTTCACTGCAGAATTGTGAAGAAAAATTGTGGTTGAAATTTTCCTGGCTTGGCTAACTTCCATATAGACAACATCTACTTCTAAATCGTTGAGAAACTGGGCTTTTTGTGTGGTTGAATCCCTGATCTTTGTTGATTGAAAGTATTGATTACTTTTTTGTGAGTTCTTAAAAATAATTACGTTCTTACAAATTCTTGATTATGTATTGTAAGATTTCATTAGTTGCATTCAGATTTTACCAAAATGCATTTCTGTCAAGTCAGGAGTAATGATATATTGTAGATGGTTTGTAATTAATTTTGTTTGTCAAGTAATTTTTTGTCAATTTTCAGCACTACATTCCTACTTACTGTTTTATATATGTTTAGATAATTACATTTTTGTGCACAAAGTGCCTCAATTTTTGATTTCGTATGTTCTTAAAGAATATATATTTTATTTCTTGAAATGAATGTGCATGTCTCATTTTACACTTTTGTGCAGTGGTAATAGTCCTGTGATTAGTCTCCAATCCTAATAGAATAGATGAACAAACTTTTTCTGTCCCACTCCTCTTTTTTCCCCAATTGATGAAGCTGCTGAGCTCAGCTGCAGTATGATTCCTTCCATCATATTCAAATCATCTTTAGGGCGGTCATTGACAAAGGCCAAATATGAATAATGGTCATTTGAGGGTGAGACGACAAAGGTGACTGATAACCATGAATTCTTATTAGCCAGGGCTGAGAAGTGATGGGTGAAATTTGAAAGCCAAATTTCTTTACTGTTCACCGGCTTCCTATTCAAATAGGTGATTTGTGTAATTGGAAATTCTCTAAGGTGCGTGGACTCCCAATGATCAAGATGCATTCTTGGCCCATGGAAAGCTCTTAATGGTAACAGCTGCTTTCTTTAGCAATGATTGCCCTTGGGATTTATCACACCTGGAATCCTGAAATGTTAATTTTAGACTGAGCTACTGTCAATAAACATAAAACAATTTCAAATCCTAATTTTGAGGTCCACATGTATCTATCACCCCTCCCTCCCCCACCTACCAAATAAATGTGATTTGCTGTTCTTTTAAATAATATTGTATTTAAATAACTGGAATTCCCAAATTTCAAAGAAACCCTGTTGTGTCACTACAGATCTTGTTTTCATTGATATCACTAATTTGCATAACACTTTGAACTGCAGACGTACGAAATATAAAACTGTTTTAAAAAAAAACAAGTAACATGGGTGCTGTCAAACAAACTGAAGGTTTCCAGCATTTATTGTTAAACACTGATAATAAGCACAGTTATATTCAAATTACCTAGTAATCTAATTTTAAAGATTGGTTAATGGATAAGTGGTGGCTCAGACACTGCCGAGAACGCCACTGTCTCCTTGTGGGACATTTAGATTTTTCTTTTGGAATAAATGGCATGGGATTTAAATATTCCCCTAAGAGGGCATACAGGGACTCAATTTAACGACTGTTGACAATTTTGTCTCCTATTAACTTCACTTGTTCAAATCACCTGAGAGCATTAATCTGTGCACTTCTCGTGCCATGCTGTCAGACATGTCATCATTTGAGTGAGGCATTTAAGCTGACTGCTTTGCCCGCTCAGTGGATCAAGAGATGGCACACTTCAGAGTGTAGTTCCTCCAAACCTGACCAAACTTCCCCTTCACTTAAACTCACTAAGAACAGATTAACTGATCATTCTTTCAATTTTTTTGTATGGGATTTTACAATTTGTATTGCGGATATTTGCAATTAAATTTTACAAGTAAAGCTGTCATGTTCCTATATATTCTGAGCAATTCAAAGCATGGTTATAACTCGAGTCTCAAAATGTAATTAGAATAGGAGATGTACGTATGAAAGAAAGGTAACACTGGGTGAAAATGATCTATATAGATTTTGAGTAATGTGAAGGTTTTGAAGTGTGTATTGCAAGTACCACATATTGATAAATTGAAAGACAAAAGTCACAATTTGGATGACATTAGCGAGTTTGCAGACAACACTGAAATTGCTGGTGTGGTGAACAGTGAAGGGTATTCTGACTTTACAAGAGAATCTTACCAACTAGGAAAAGAAGGGGGTGGGACAAAAATGGCAAATGAAATTTAAGTCTGTTAAGTGCAAGAGGTTGCATTTTGAAAAGAAAAATCTAGGGCAGGATTTGCATGATAAATGGTATGGCCCTGGAAAATGTTGTCAACAGAGGGACCTAAGTATATGAAGGCACAGACAGGGTAGTGCAGTGTGGCATGTTTGCCTTCATTGGTCAGGGCACTGAGTACAAGATTTGGGACTTCATTTTATAACTGCGCTTCTGTGTTCTGGTCACCTGGGTATAGGATAAGATGGTAACCTGGAAAGGGAGCAGCAAAAGGTTTACAAGGATGTTACTGGGACTGGAGGAGTATGGGCTGAGCCTTTTTTCCCTAGAGCTTGGGATGCTTCAGGGTGACCAAATAGGTGTTTGAGATCATGAAGGGTGTAGATAGAGATAATGGTCAGTCTTTTTCCCAGGATTGGGGAGGCTGAAAACTAGAGGGCATAGGTTTAAGATAAAGGGGGTAAGATTTAAAAGGGTTCTGAGGGACCACTTTTCCATAGAGGATCTGGGTATATAGAATGAGCTGCCAAAGAAATTTACAAAGCTCATTTATTCAAAGCAGAAGAGGGTATGGTTACATTCAAAAGACATTTAGACAGGTATGTTTATAGGAATATGGGCCAAATGCAGAGAAATAGAGTTAGTTCATATAGCCAAATTGGTCAGCACAGATGAGTTAGGCCAAAGGGCCTGTTTTTGTGCTGCGTAACTCATTATGATTCCATTTGATACATATTATTACAGTCAGATTCCTGTAATATAGTCCTCTTGAGTGCTGCAGCTGCAAGGTCAAACTACTGGTTGATGCAAGGCTGCTAGAGACCCAAGGATCATTTTATTGAACTTATAAGGGTAATAGAAATATTGTTTCTGAATAATCACATTAGGCTGCCGGTAGATGTGTGGGGAGAGATGAGAAAGCTGCAAGCATTTCTCTGTTGTTGAGGTGTTAAAAGTCAAGGACGGACTATTTTCTCATTTCAGTGACAGATACTCCTTTCCAAGTAACTTTATCCACTGTGTAATATTTCAGTCTCTGTAGCTAGTGTTGTGATAACCTCTGGGGAGGTTTTCAAATTGGTACCACTGCATACAGATAATTTCCATAGCAAAAACAGCTTTGCAGCTGGTTATGTCTGTGTGATAATAAAATTCCCAGGATGAAAAGATGCCCGCGTGACTGTGCTTAACTTTGGGCAGTTTGTTGGTGGGTGGTAAATGCAAATACATCAGCCACAGGAGATTTCTCGCATCAGTTTTGTCATCCAATGAGTTATTTATATTGATGCATAAGCAGGATTTTCAACCCTAGTAGTGTTGCTGAAGCAAGAACAGAAGATGATGGAAACACTGAATGTCAATAGGTAGAAAAACAGATTTGGAGTTTTTAGTTAAAGGCCCAAATTGGGAAAATGTGTTGTAATTGCAAAGGAGGAGAGAGATGTAAGGAGTAAGAGAGAATGTCTTCAATAGAATGGAGATCAAAGTTTTCAAAGTAATAATTACTTAACCTATAGTTTGAGATGGAAGAAAAGCAAGTTGAAACTAGGATACAACCACATCTGTGGGAGCTGGTAGGGGGAAAGGAATGATTACAGTACCTGAAGAATTGAGTCCTGAGATTGCAGCCAATCCAAAGGAAAAATCATCTGCTGCTTTCCTCAGGCTGATGTTAAGCATTGTTGATTGAGAATCATCAGAGGCTGAAAATAGACAAGTCAGAAGAGGCATGGGGAAAAAATAAATGGGAGGATTGGGATCACGCTTGGTTTCTTCAAAGTTCAGGAGACCACACTGTGAACACGGAAAGCAGTTCAGTTGTGACTTCAATTAGAAGGATTATTTAGATCTCTGGAAAGTGTAATGAAAAGAGAAAAGACAGGTTGCATGTCCATTGGTTGCATGAAAAGGGAACTGTTGGTAGAGATGGAAGAGTAGATCAGGAGTTCCAGAGGCAATTTCCATGCTGAATGCTGAAAGGGGAGGGGAAGATGTTCCTGCTCAGGGAATCTCAGTGGAAGTGGATGAAAATACAAATGTATTTCCTGTTGAAGACTTTTGAATTCTCTAATGCATTAATTGCATTATAATGCTTTGATAACCTTTCCCTTCTGATATTCAGCATAATTCCCAGCCAGGTTATCAACCTCATATGCTATAAATTCAAATTTTCTTGCCTCATGATCTTTCATTGTGCACTTGAGAGATTATAAGATTGTGTTACCCAGAGTAGCTAAGAAGAGAAATTAGTGTGAAATCAAAGGACAAGACTCGTGTAGTCAAAAAGGGAACTAAGGATTGGAATTTAGGACAAAAAGGCTAAGAAATTCATAAGAAGCAAAAAAATAGAATTTGAAAATAGTGCAGGACAGCAGTCATGAGCAAATTAACTGAAAGAAATTTAGAATTAGTTAATAACAAATGTATTGGAAAAGGTAATAGGACTGAGAGCTGCTTTAAAATTCTTAGGAACTGATAACCCCCATCGCAAGGCAGTAATGGTGGATGCGCTAATTGAATTTTTCAGGATTCCTTTCCCACAGTTTATAATATAGCAAATGTAACCCCATAGTTTAAGAAAAGAGGGAGAGCAATACAGAGCTCTACCAACCAGTTAGCCTGACTCAAGTAGCAGAGAAAATGTTGGATGATAATATAAGTGGTGATAAGGCACTTGGAAAATAATAATGGGATTAGGGAGAATCAGCATGAGTTTATAAATAGAGCATTATGTTTGATGTATCTGATTTTTTTCCTGAAATTATAATCAACAGAATAGATAGGGAGAACTAATGGATGTGATGCATTTCAGAAGAATTTTACCCTTCAAGGTACTACAGAAGTTATTTTTAAAAAATCTGTGCCATTGGCAGACCATTGATTAAAAGAATAAATGGTCTCCACACTGAAAATTATCTGTGATTTGAATGAAGGGATTAAGTGTAATAAATCCAAGGTTGTTAATGGTACCCATTGTCCCTTTAGGTTCAGTAATGTTTCCCATGCTCCCATGAAGCAGTTGGCTCACTGGCAAATTCATTACACAACTGGTCAAAAGATGAGCTAAAAGTGTGTCAGGCCATTAATGGGAAAGACATCCAGTAGTCTGGAAAAATCCACCAGTCTGGCTCCACCTAAAACAGAGCATGCTGAATTCTTAGAGTGTTATAACAATGTGGGGAAAAATACAAAAATCATTGACTTTGATAGAAAAATGTAGAAAAACAGTGTTTAAAAAGTTGTGACGGGTTGTTCAGATAGACCTTGGTGTCCTTACACATGAATTATTGAAGCACAACATGCAAGTATTGAGACCTTCCATTGGCTGGGGTTGACCATGAATGTTGCATCCCTGCTGTCTACATGATATGCAAGCCAGGGCAATACAATATGGAAAGCAAGCTGTTGCCCATGTAGTATTCTCCCACTTGCCATACAGCTGAAGAATTCATAAAAATGGCAGATACTGATAGTTTGGCACCAGCAGCATTGCAGGAGTTGCCAGTCAGTGTTTAACTCTACATTGGACTGCTTTAGTTTCGCTATGAGTGAGTGTAGCCACAAGGCAGCGGACATTTTAGATCAGAGTTTTCCTCCTAGATGAGCTGCTAACCACAGCTGACAAGCTCCATTTGCCCGAAGTGGCTGATTTAAAGGCATGAATAACCCACCTTTGCCCCCTTGTCAGTAAAAATGGTTCTGCCAGGCTTAGTAGCTAAGCCACACATGAAGGCCAGGAGCTAGACTTTGTTGTCAGAGGCTATTTGAGATGCATGCTATTGGCAGCATTTAATAGGTAATGGGAACTTATCCCCTCTACCATCCCCAGCTATAACAGCTTTTAGGAACCATGCAAAGATAACAAGTAGTTTAAAAGATAAAGCAGCTTAGAACAGAAATGGATAGTACCTAATCAGTTTTTGAGCCTCATCTCTGTGATCGCCCTTGCATCAAAAATCTTGTAACTGTTTGTGCTTATGGCTTATATATTGTCAGTTTGTTTCAATGTTTGTTGTCTTCTTCCTTAATGCAATATTAGATGAGATCAGTTTATTTTCTGTAGTATTACTTGCATTTTTCAGTTCCTTGTCCAAAATTTTTGATGCTGCATGTGTTACCATCTGCCAGATGCATTGATTTAACTAGTCAATTTATTCTAAGGAGTTGGTTCAGCTATTATAAAGCTGTGGTTTTTGTATGTAATTTGAATGGTGGTCTACATGGCCTACTCCTGTGTCATTTTTTATCTGTATATCAGCAGGTAGTCTTAACTTTTTTTTTCTGACTTGAATTGAAGGGTTGTTAGATGTTTTATGTATATTGACTCTTTAATTGTCTCTCAGCATGGACTTGATTGATTATGAATCAAAATCAGCAACCTTGAATGTTTGATTTAACTGAGAGCATCAGAAAGTCCTTTGAATTCTTAGAATTAACCAAATTTTTTTTAAAAGTTTGGCAAAGAGACCAACAGTCTTTCTAAAACCTAATGTCTGAACCACCTCAATGAAGCTTAATTAGCAGGATATGCAGGTGAAGGAATGGAAGAGCAGGTAGTAAATAAAGACTTCTGATTTCTTGTTTACAAATCCATTTGCATACATTCAGAAGTTACCAAATACTTAGAAGCATTTTTAGAGATATTTAACAGAGCCTGTTGTGAAATTATTATGATTGTAAAATTTAAACCTGTGTAGGTTTTCCACTCTAATTTTTTTGCACAAGATGTAAGCATCTTTTCAACTGTATCTATGGTGTCAAAGCCAGCATTTACTGTCTACTTTACCCTAACCTTTGACAATTGTGTGTCTTGGTAGGCTATATGAATAAAGCATTTACTTACACTTTAAGGGTCTGACTGGGAAAGAAAAAAAATCTTTATTTGGAATGTTCAAGCCATAAATGACTTGGATGAAGGCATTGAAGGTATGAAGTCAATTGTGCAAGGATGTAAAGATGCTATAAAGGACACGGGATGCATATGCTGGAATCTGGACCTAAAAACAGCTGGAGCAACTCAATGATACAGGCAGGATCTGTGGAGGCAGAAAAATAGCTAGTGCTGCCTGATCCTCTGTGTTCCTCTGGCAGTTTGATTTTACTTTAAGATTAACTGAGTGGGCAAAGATCTGGGAAGTGGATTAACATGTGGGATAAAGAAGCAATGTTGTCCATTTTGACAAATTAAAATGAAATATCTAAATGGTGGGAGATTGCTGGGCTTTGTGATTCATAGGATATGGGTTTCCTTTGGATGATTTGCAAAAACCTAATTTGTAGCCACACCTAGTAAATTAAGAAAAGTAAACATTACTATCAAAGTACATATATGATACCACATACAGCCTTGAGTTTCACTTTCCTGTGGGCATATTCAACAAAACTATAGAATAGTAACTATAAAAGGATCAATGAAAGATCAACCAGAGTGCAGAATTCAACAAACTGTGCAAATGCAAATATAAATAAATGTAATAAATAACGAGAACATGAAATAATAAGATAAAGAGCCCTCAAAGTGAGATCATTGGTTGTGGGAACACCTCAATGTGTGGGCAAGTGAGTATAGTTATCCCCTTTTGTTCAGGAGCCTGATGATTGGGGGGTAGTAACTGTTTTTGAACCTGGTGGTGCTAGACCTGAGGCTCTTGTACTTTCTGCCTAATGGTAGCAGCAAGAAAAGAGCATGACGTGGGTGGTGAGGATCTCTGTTGGATGCTGCTTTCCTATGACAGAGTTTCATGTAGATGTGGTCAGTGGTTGGGAGGGCTTTACCTGTGTGGTACTGGGATGAATCCACTACCTTTTGTAGGATTTTCCATTCAAAGGCATTGGTGTTTCCATACTAGGCCAGGATGCAGCCAGTCAATATACTCTCCACCACACATCTATAAAAGTTTGTCAGTGTTTTAGATGTCATGCCAAATCTTTGCAAACTCCTAAGGAAGTAGAGGTGCTGCTGTGCTTTGTTTGCAGTTGCACTTGCATGCTTTCTCCAGGACAAGCCCTTTGAAATAGTAACACGCAGGAATTTAAAGTTGCTAACCCTCCCCACCTCTGATTCTCCAATGAGGACTTGCTCATGGACCTCTGGTTTCCCTCTCTTTAAGTCTGCAATCATTTCCTTAGTCTTGCTGACATTGAATGAGAGGTTGTTAAAACATCACTCAGCTAAGTTTTCATTCTCCCACCTATGTGCTGACACATCACCTTTGACTTGGTCCACAACAGTGGTGTCATCAACAAACTTTAATATGGTATTGGAGCTGGACTTAGTCATGCAGTCATTGGTGCAAAGCGAGTAGGGCAGGGGGCTAAGCACACAGCCTTGTGGTGCACCTGTGTTGATGGAGATCATGAAAGAGATGTTATTACCAATCTGAACTGACTGGGGTCTACAAGTGAGGAAATCCATGATGCACAAGGAGATATTGAGGCCAAGGCCTCGGAGTTTATTGATTAATTTTTAGTGAATGATAGTATTAATTGCTGAACTGTAATCGATGAAGAGCAGCCTGATGTATACTTGTTTGCTGTCCAGATGTTATTTTTCTAAGTGGAATTAAATACATAAGTAAGGAAAGCATGTTCTTAGTGAGACCACATCTGGAATATACCTTACAGTATTGGCCCCCTTAGAAAAAGATGTGAATACATTGGAAACAGTTCCAAAAACATTTACCCAGTTCATACCTGGTATGGGTGGGTTGTCATATGAGAAAAGATTGGATAAGCTAGGTTTGGATTCACTAAAGTTCAGAAAAGTTAAAAAGCTTTTGAATGAAATATATAAGATTAAGGGGTTTGGTGGGGTGAATGTAGCGAGGATATTCCCTGTTGCGGGATAATCTGGAATGAGGAGACTGAAAATAGTTGCACGCTTCAGAGAGAGGTAAGGTAAATGTGGTCTCTGTCAGTCTCAAGATTTTAGAGTTCTGTTCCTCAAAGAGTAGTGATGTAGAATCCTGAAATATTTTTATGGATACTTGATCACTTGGGGGGGGGGGGGGGGGGAGGAGTTGAAAAATTATAGTGGAAATGCAGTGTTGAGATGACAATCAGATTAGCTATGATTTTATTAATTGGCATAGCAAGTTTGAGGAGCCACATTGTCTATGCCTGCTCTTATTTTGTATGTTCATGACTAAGTAACATTCATTTTACCTTGGTATAGAAAGACCGGGGGAAGGGTCATGATTCAGAGTTGCTATCCAGCTCAAGTTGTGGAGGAGCTGCCAGAGCAATTTTCTATTTCTGCGTAAGATTGGGCACAACTGTAATGATAGATATGATAAAATAGCCAAATAATACTAATCTTTATTCATGCATGAGCAACAATGAGTAACAGAAGTAATTGTTGGAAAATTGCTTGAGAATTTTCTATTTACATAGATTGAGTAAGTCAGATCTAGTCCATATAACCATATAACAATCACAGCACGGAAACAGGCCATCTCGGCCCTCCTAGTCCGTGCCGAACTCTTAATCTCACCTAGTCCCACCTACCCGCACTCAGCCCATAACCCTCCACTCCTTTCCTGTCCATATACCTATCCAATTTTACCTTAAATGACACAACTGAACTGGCCTCTACTACTTCTACAGGAAGCTCATTCCACACAGCTATCACTCTCTGAGTAAAGAAATACCCCCTCGTTTTTCCCTTAAACTTCTGCCCCCTAACTCTCAAATCATGTCCTCTCGTTTGAATCTCCCCTACTCTCAATGGAAACAGCCTATTCACGTCAACTCTATCTGTCCCTCTCCAAATTTTAAATACCTTGATCAAATCCCCCCCTCAACCTTCTACGCTCCAATGAATAGAGACCTAACTTGTTCAACCTTTCTCTGTAACTTAAGTGCTGAAACCCAGGTAACATCCTAGTAAATTGTCTCTGCACTCTGTCTAATTTATTGATATCTTTCCTATAATTGGGTGACCAGAACTGTACACAATATTCCAAATTTGGCCTTACCAATGCCTTGTACAATTTTAATATTACATCCCAACTTCTGTACTCAATGCTCTGATTTATAAAGGCCAGCGTTCCAAAAGCCTTCTTCACCACCCTATCTACATGAGACTCCACCTTCAGGGAACTATGCACTGTTATTCCTAGATCTCTCTGTTCCATTGCATTCCTCAATGCTCAACCATTTACCCTGTATGTTCAATTTGGATTATTCCTATCAAAATGTAGAACCTCACACTTCTCAGCATTAAACTCCATCTGCCAACGATCAGCCCATTCTTCTAACTGGCATAAATCTCCCTGCAAGCTTTGAAAACCCACCTCATTATCCACAACACCTCCTACCTTAGTATCATCGGCATACTTACTAATCCAATTTACCACCCCATCATCCAGATCATTTATGTATATTACAAACAACATTGGACCTAAAAGAGATCCCTGAGGCACCCCGCTAGTCACTGGCCTCCATCCCGATAAACAATTATCCACCACTACTCTCTGGCATCTCCTATCTAGCCACTGTTGAATCCATTTTATTACTCCAGCATTAATACCTAACGACTGAACCTTCTTAACTAACCTTCCATGTGGAACTTTGTCAGAGGCCTTGCTGAAGTCCATATAGACTACATCCACTGCCTTACCCTCGTCAACATTCCTCGTAACTTCTTCAAAAAATTCAGTAAGGTTTGTCAAACATGACCTTCCACGCACAAATCCATGCTGGCTACTTCTAATCAGATCCCGTCTATCCAGATAATTATAAATACTATCTCTAAGAATACTTTCCATTAATTTACCCACCACTGATGTCAAACTGACAGGTCTATAATTGCTAGGCTTCCTTCTAGAACCCTTTTTAAACAATGGAACCACATGAGCAATACGCCAATCCTCCGGCACAATCCCCGTTTCCAATGACATCTGAAAGATCTCCGTCAGAGCTCCTGCTATCTCTACACAAACTTCCCTCAAGGTCCTTGTCATTGCTCAAAGTCATTGCTAATGTTTATATTACACAAATTTCCATTTACCTGTTTAATTTTGTCTTAATGCCATATCCTTCTATTTGTTTTTCTCTCCCGTACCTATCTAGATTTTCCTTAAATTCCTGTGTGTATAGGTCATAATTATTCCATGCAGTACTGAGTTCCTTATTTTAACTGTGCTCTGGGTAAAGATTTTTCTTCTGAAAGCTCTATTGGATTTGATATAATTACAAATTCAGACAACTCCCACTTTTGTGGTTGGTGGAAAGTGATTGTGTTCTGAGAAAGTAGTCTAAATAGCAACTTCTCTGAATGCAAAATCTTGTAATTTGCTTATGCCTTAAACAATGTTAGTTGGAAAATAAAGAAACTTTCTTTATTTGTTTCACAAGTTCCATCGTGGCAAGTTTTATTCCATATCTCAAACTTTTGTGATTGTATCAGGATTTGTAACTTTTGTATGGGCAAATTTCTTTTACCCATATTGCTGTAATGAGGGATGTAGCAAATTCTGATGATTGTATTTTGTCTTTCCCCAGAGTTATAAAAATATCTTTGCAATACTTATCTTTTAGTGAGTCTTTTCTTTTGAATTTTAAGGCTTGGTGTATATTTGATTTCTTTCATTTCAATTTTTCCTCTGTCCTGTTTTCAGATATGAACTTTGAATCCAACCCTTCTGACCACCCAAGGGCCAGCACAATTTTCCTGAGTAAATCACAGCCAGATGGTGAGTAGATTTAAGTCAGATTAGCAGTGTGAGCTCTGCATGCTACTATTTCCTTTTACCTCCCAGAATAACTTTGTTACACTGAGAAATTCCAGCTGCTTCATGTTCATCATATAAACATAATAAATATAGACTCCATATTGGAACTGTTACTCATTTTGATAATTAAATATCATGCAGTATCATATTAAGGCATCAGTTTTTTTGTAAATAAAATGCTTTGCTTCATCAAATTTTAACGGTAGTGTTAGATTTTTCTATAAGCCTTTTAACCCATATATTCCTCTTAGTTCAAATTGCACTTTGGCTTTTTACTTCTCATTAAACATCTTTCTATCAAGTGCTGAACTTCACAACATTAAATGGCTAAGGAGAGAACTGATGCCCACTTTCATCCCTGTCAATTGCTGAAATATAATGTGAAGGTTGTTTTTCCTTATTTGCCTTTAGAGCTGTCTGTCACCCATAAGGAATGACCAGGACCGCAGGTTCCAATATGTCAGCAACCTGGGGGTCATGGTAACCAGGAACTCTGAAGGTAAAAAAAATCTTCACATTGATATTTCAGTAACTCATCTGAGTTGAGAGTGATTTAAATCCTTTTAACTCACAATCAGGTTTGTAGTGCAACAGTTGCTATTAAATAGCTTTTTAAGAATTTTTGATTGGCAGATTTTATTTGTAAATTTGAAAACTGAAGAGATTTTGTATTCCTCCTTCAGATGAGGTTGAGCTAGCCAAATACAGCACATGAGGCAGATTTCCATTTTTACACTGCCTTCATCTGCCTCCAAACACACTTTTGAACATAGAAATACAAGAAATTGAAGATACTGGAATCTGGCGTAACTCACCAAATGCTGGAGGAACTGAGCATCTAAGGAGGGAAATGGACAGTCAACATTTCAGGACAGAAGCAAATGAAAACCTCACTGTCCACTTCTCCCCATAGATGCTGTTTGACTCATTGAGTTCCTCCAATGTTTTGTGTATTCCTCTTTGGTATTTATCCTTTTTGATACATTGTCTTGATGGAATTCAGAAAGCATAACTAACAATTTTCACACCCTGAGGATGAAAAAAAAAATCAGGATGCAAATTATGCTCTGAGGTCACAGAGTGCATGTTAGAATGTCAATGTCTCAAATGAGAGATGGCACCTTTAATGTCACAGCACTCTGAGTACTACACACCAAGACTAAAATAATCTCCTCAAATGAGAGGATATGCCATCAAAAGTCCATATCTCAGTGTATCATTTAGGCCATTGTGTAGCTTACAAATGGCACTGAATATTATCTGACAAGATTAAACTGTAGTGTTAGATTGAGATAGGAACCCTCGTTATTCCCTCTGAGTCTTTGAGGTTTTCCTTTGAAAGCAGTGATTCCATTTCCATCAACCTTAAATACAGAGATGTTAGTTCATAAATATTCAAAATAACGTTTTTCTTCTCATGTACAACTTGTATGTTCTTCTGAAAAATTTAAATCTTGTGCTCACTGAGTCTCGAACTATCTAGTCACGATGGCATGGCATCTCTCTAACCACCCTATATACACCATTACCTTCTACACATTTAGCCAATCTCTTTTTCTAAGAGGAGACCCCAACTTCTCTAGTATCTTCTAGCTGAAACTCCTCATCATTCGAATCATTCTAATGAATTTTCACTCTAGAGCTTCACATCCTTCCAGTAATTCCATCTGATAGGCAGATATATCATGGAGTTTTTTTTTGTTTGATTCATTAAGCCAATATCTTGAGATGGTGTCGAAGAGTGCAAATTATTTACCAAGAACTGCCTTTCTTCCAACATCCTCTTGCATCTCTCTGCCACCCGCTTCAATGCATGAATGTTGCACACATTATACAGCTGATAAGTTTTCAATTGAACTGTCTGTACTTTGATTCTTGTGTGATGCAACAAGTGTCACTAAATTTTGCAGCTCCATGTGTATCCATAATGTCCCATCCAAAGTTAAAAGCTTAAAAATACTGCCAGTCAGTCCAGTAGCAGTGCTGTCCTTTGGTTCAGATACTCATGGACTAGTGCCCCCATTTTTAAATAGTTGAAACTTGTCTAGAAATTGCAGTACTGAGGTGCATGACAAAAATCCCAGTTTGCTATTCCATGAGTATGATGAACTCGTTTTCTCTAAGAGTAGTCAGTGCTAAAATCTTCATCACCTTTGAAAAGTGCTTGAATGATTACCCACAAAATCTACAAACTGAGAACCAGGAAAAGGATGGCCTTAAATGGCTTTTATGATGGACGTGGACATAGTGAGCTGAAGTGGTTCTTCTGCACTGTCATTTTCTGTGAAGTGATTTACCTCTCCATGAGCCTGTGAATTAATTTGTTTTCTCATTGTTGTTTCCAGCAACTTGTTTTGTGTAACTTGCCTGTCAAGCTTCCCTGTAAAATATCAATTACACCTGAAAACTATTTAACTAGTTATGAAGTCTTTTATGTTGTGTTGAAGACATTAGATAACACATTTGCTGTACTATCATACTATATCTGCTGTCCCAACATACAGTATAAATCATAATTTAAAAATTGGCTGTTTAATTTAAATTACTGATGTTTTAACTTTTTTTTATTTAAATTTATTTTTATTTAAATTTCTTCTTTTGTAAACAGTGAGGGAGAAGAGGAAGAGTAACCACATAAACCATGTAAGTGCAATTCCTGTAAACTATCTAGTGTTGTAGCCATTGGTTCTTTCAACAGAACTTCAGACTTTCTTTCCTAAAAATGTAGTCTGAAGTTCCACTGAAATTTTTATTATCCTCTTTGCAACTTTTAGATAATCCTGTGCAATTTTAATATTCTCTTTTATCAATTGGAATGAGTCATTTTTAAAATTTGTGCACAGTTGTGATGAAGAATGTCTTTGCATGTGATGCCTGCAAGGCAATGTTATCAAATTGACAATTGGAAGAACTGCAGATGCTGGAAGTTTAACATAAAAACATTAAATGTTAAAAATACTTAGCAGATCAGGCTGCATCTGTAGGAAGAAGGCAGAATTAACATTTCAAAGTCGTTATTGTCCAATGTTCAAGTATGTGTACTCACAGGTACAATGGAAAATTTGTAGCATCACAGGCAAATGGCATTCATGAGAAAAACATAAATTATTCAAAAAATTTACAACAAAGAACAAAAAAGAACAGAGGTCCATTTTTGAGCAAAATGATCAAGGTGGTCATAGTGTTGCTAAACTGTTGTAATTAGAGTTTACCCAAATGATCCAAAACTGAATAATTGAAGGAAGGGAAGTAGCAATTGTTCCACTACCCTGGCATTCTCCTGTAAAATGTCTGGATACAATTTTGAATGAATTGTTTTCTCATTGATTATAAGCTGTCCATGCCCTAGGGTAGCAAAGCACAATTAGAATGAGGCTTTGGTGTGGGTGTGCAATGTCCTTTTCCTCCAAACAGAGCAGTGTGCATTTCTGTCAAAAAGTTCAACTTTTGTTCTCGTCAGTCCACAGAACATTGACCCAGAAGTGTTGTGGAACATCCAGGTGGTCTTTTGCAAACTTGAGAAGTGCAGCAATTTTTTTTTGGAGAGCAATAATTTCCTCTGTGGTGTCCTTCCATGAACAACATTCTTGTTCAGTTTTGACAAGGAGTAGTACAGTTGTTTGTGTTATTCGTTTAGGCAGATTGTGTTGGTCTATTATTGTGACTTAGATAAAGTATGAGAAATTAATACAGAAAACCAGGTATTTGCAAAGGATTCACAAACTTGCAACTATATTCTTAAATCTGGTGATGCGGGACTTCATTTTTAAAACCTGACTTCAGGGACATAATTATTGTTATTTTCATGAATATGTGTTTATTAATTTTGATTTTTTTTTGTCAGTAGCGTGTAACTATCTGCATGATTTTCAATCCTAGGAGAAAAGGATTCAAAATATTTTTAATGTGTGTTGTGCTGGATATTCTGGCAAGCTTTTTGGTGCCACCTTGTGTCCAATGTATGCACTGGGATTTGCAAAGAAAACACTGATTTCTGCAAGAAACACATAAAATGGAAGATTTTCAAGTTGAATTGTTGACTGTTGAGTCTTGCAGACTGCAGAAATTGTACTATAAGGTATTAGCATAAGAATGCTTTACATTTTGACTGTTATTTTAATAAAGGTTTAATTCATTAATTTTGAAATGGATTGGCATTTCCACTGGAAAAATGTTTCAGAAGAGCGCAGGTATTCTTAAGCTAAAACAGAGTATCTCTCTACAGTTCAGTGAAATATATAGTATAATAAGTGAAACTTGGACAGCTAGATGTTTCAGTGACTTTCTGTACTGTTGAGACCGGCTAGAACAAAGAATCTAAAACAGCACAGGAAAAGGCCTTTGGCCATAGTGTCTGCATCAAGCACCCAATTACAGTCAGCCCTCCTTATCCGCAGGTTCCGCACACGCGGATTCAACCAGCTGCAGATCGGGAAAACACTGGAAATTCTCTCTCCAGCACTCGTTGTTTGAGCATGTAGACGTCATTATTCCCTAAGCAATACAGTATAATAACTATATACATAGCATTTACATTGTATTAGGTATTAGAAGTAATCTAGAGATGATTTAAAGTGTACAGGAGGATGTACATAGGTTACCGCGGATGGGGAATTGAAAAAAAACATAAGTTCTCTTAAGTTGGAACAGGTACATCCAGTATTATTTAGTATCAGTTAGTCAAACATTTGTCTTAGTATATAGTATATATCTTACCTTTCTATGTAAAATATAACCATATAACAATCACAGCATGGAAACGGGCCATCTCGGCCCTCCTAGTCCGTGCCAAACTCTTAATCTCACCTAGTCCCACCTACCCGCACTCAGCCCATAACCCTCTACTCCTTTCCTGTCCACATACCTATCCAATTTTACCTTAAATGACACAACTGAACTGACCTCTACTACTTCTGCAGGAAGCTCATTCCACACAGCTATCACTCTCTGAGTAAAGAAATACCCCCTTGTGTTTCCCTTAAACTTTTGCCCTCTAACTCTCAAATCATACTTAAACGTATGTATTTCAATAATTAAACCACTGCATTGCTCAGTAATAATTGTAGCTTTCATTGGGGTAGGGCTTTTCACATGCTCCATTATTCTCAATTTATCCTTTAAAATTGCTCCGACAATTGACTGACTGTAGCCTAATGCTTTTCCAATGACTGACGTTCCAGGTCTTTCTGATCTCTTTACTATTTCCACTTTATTTTCAATCGTAATCGTTTTCCGGAACAGAAACGCTACGGGCGGTGAGTCCCAAGCTCTGCTGGGTCCTAACATACACCAACTTGAGCATCCGCATTTTTTGGTATCTGCAAGGGAGTCCCGGAACCAATCCCCCATGGAAAGGAGGACCGACTGTAGTTCTATTTGGCCTGTATGTGATCCAAATCCCACTGTCCATGTACCTGGATATCCATGTATCTACATACAGCCTCTTAAAAGCAGTTATAGTATCTGCTTCTGTCTCTCTCCCGACAGCCCATTGCAGATATCTACCACTTGCTGTGTTTAAAACAAAAAATATCTGCCCTGCACATCTCCTTTAAACTTGCCCACTCTCACTTTAAATGTATGTCTTCTAGAATTTGACATGACTATTTACCCTCCCTTAATCTTACAAACATCTATCAGATGTCCCCTTCGCCTCCAAAGCTCAAAATTTGTCCAGCCTCCCCTTATAGCACATGCACTTTAAACAGCATCCAGGTAAATGTCTTTTGCACTCTTTCCAAAGTTTGCACATTCTTGCTATAATGAAGAGTGAATAGAATCGCATACAATATTCCAAGTGTAGACACAGCAGTTTTATGCAGCCCTTTTGAGTTCCATCACCCAGAGAACCGTGCCTGATCTTTTCCATATCATATATTTGGCTTGTTTCCCCATACCGCTTAATGCATTTTGCATCGTGTAATTCTGTGCTTCTGACATTGTTACGCTGTCCCTTAATTCTGTAGCAAATGAAGTATTTTGGAATTACAGATATGGTTATACTGTAGAAAACATACTGCTATAAATTAAAAGTTCTTTCATCTAATAGTATGTTTTTTTTTGGGTCTTGGATGATGGGAAGGGAGGAATTGAAAGAGCTGGTGTTTTCACATTGCATGCATGAATATTTTGGCTACGGGGCCAATATTGCAGCAGCTTTTGATTTAAAGTAAAGTAACCCATAAAATTATTATTTCATTCTTTGAAAGGATATTACTACTTTCAGAAATAGATCAAGTAGTCTGCCAAATATTAAGCTGATTATATGGTTCCGTCAGATATTTTTATTTCCATTGATAAATATGCTTTTAGTCTAAATGTAGCGGTCAGTTGTTTTTGAAATAATAGCTTAAAAAGTAAAATAAACTGGTTAGAATTGTTTAATATTTTGTTCAAACATGGATGTTATATCTTTGGAATGATCAGCAATATTTTACTAAATATTGATGATCCACTTGTTGCTGAAGGAAACTTATGACCCCTCTACACGTAGTTTCTTTTTGTAAAAGTTAGCAAAGCAGGCTTTGGGGAATGGGGAATATGGCTTTAATCCTGATATTGTCAGCACAAGAGGCTGGTCACATGTTCCCCTCCACCGCATGCAAGATTCTTGAGTGGTAGGGAGTCCACATGAAATTAGCCTGCCAAGATCAGTCAAGTTGATGGTCCAGTCAAAAAGGCAGCATATAGTGAGAATGCTTTGACCAGCCAGAGTGGAGGGAGGTAAATGGGCATTTTCTTTATCAATAACTCTTGATAACCACTCTGCTGTAAATGCCAGGCATTGATTTCAGGTACATAATTTATATATTTATCCTTATTTTTGGAGAAATTACTTTGCTTTTCTGAGGAGATGAAGTAGACACTAGTTGATGTAATTTGGGTTTTTACTCTTTCACAGCCAGTAATGATATCAATATAGATCCTTAAGGTTTTGAGCTCCAAAGGCTTTTAACCAGAGCTAGCATATGCTCAGCTGCAATGGAAACAGGTTGCTTCAGAAATAGTCATGTATTATTTTGATCACAATTGTTCCAACTGAAATGTCGTAGACTGACTCTGCATGTTCATAGGATAGATTATGTTACCTTTTTGAACAATGCAGAAGCAAAATATTCAAAACTAAATAGGCCATAATTTCTTAGCTCTCCTACTGCAATATTGAGGATAAAAAAGACCACACTGTAGTATTCTGAAGAACTGTGAAATTCTCCCTACTGGCTAACATCATTTACTAAATAAGAAAACTACCTGCAAACAGAATATCAGTGCTATTTGCCAGTCACTGTGTTATATAAATTGGCTACTGCTTTTCTTCCATTATAGAGTGATTATTACATTGGTCAGTCTAACCTAATAAAAGGCAGTGTTTAAATGCAAGTGGTTCAGATATAACTGTAATTTCTATCCATTATTTTTATTCAAGTTTTTTTGGCAATAATGCAACTGCCTCAAGGTAGCCCTGGATGACAAATGAAGAATTCTCACCACTTCACAGTGCTACAAGCTGCAAAGAGCACATGCATTTAGTAGCAAAACTGTTCCAGTTATGATGGCTCTGCTTTGAATATTTAGATCACAAAATACATCTTTGCTCCCCCCCCCCCACCCATTTCTGTTACTGTTAGCCTCATAACTTTCCATTATTCAAACTCTATTCTCTATAATACCTTTTTCCTTTTGACCCTCCAGCGGCAGTGGTGTCATCAGGTGCCTTGTCCCTCAGCTCTGGAACATCACCTTAATTCCTATTTCCAAAATAAAATTTGTGGAAATGCTCAAATCAAACAGCAAACACAGAGCATCCATGTATTGTTCTTCATTTGAGATGTTCCCTGAAATTTTACAATATTAAAAGTGGAAGTTATGTTAAGAACACCCTTTTATGTGAAAGCAGAGGATAGTTGGCGCTAGGGTCACTGTGTCCCAGTGTCCCAAGATCCAAAGTGAACTGTAGGGGTAAATAAAAGTCTTGGGATAGGGCAAAAAAAATTTGCCTAAAATCAGCCACAACCATCTTGCATATTGTGTGAGAACTGATGAGCTATGTGGTCTACACACATCAAGAGAGTTGTCCTTCATGATCCTGACCACAGTTTACATACTGCCAAAAGCCAACATTAACCAGGCACTTGAAATAATGAATGCCGCCATCACAACAAGAAACTGCCCACCCCGACCTATTTCAAATCATAGTTGGGGACTTCAGTCAGGCTTGTTTGAAGAAATCTCTGCCAAATTATCAACACAATATAACCTGCAGCATCAGGAATCCCAGCACTCTAGACCACTGCTGTAGTATGGTTAGGAATACCTACTGTTCCGTGCCTGGACCACATTTGAGGAAAGCTGATCGCTTAGCTGTACTTCTACCTGCGTTTAGTCAGAAGCTAAAGAGCAAGTCTCCAGAGATGAGGACAATAAGGAGGTGGTCATAGGAAGCAGAGGAGTGGCTATGGAATTGCTTTGAGTCTGTGGACTGGGCTGTGTTCATGGAGTCCTATGGATCTGAATGAATACATCAGGGTTATAATGGACTTTATTAAAACAGTTGTGAATGTGTGTCATCACAAAATTATTCAGAGTCTTCCCCAACCAGAAGCCCTGGATGAACCATGAGATCTACAATCTGCTGAGAGCCAGATCAGAGGCATCCAGGTCTGGCGACCAAGTAAGATACAAGAGATCCAGGTTCGATCTCTGGAAAGTCATCTCATGTGTGAAGTGACAGTTCCGAACCAAACTTGAGTCACTGGGGGATGCTCAACAGCAGTGGCAAGACTTCACTCCCAGATGAGCCCAATGCCATCTGAGTTTGCTTTGACCATCAAAACATGGAAGCACCTTCACAAACTCCCACTGCCCCCCTTATGACCCTGTGATTTCAGTCACTGAGGCTGACATGAGAGTGTCCTTTAGAAGGGTGAACCCATGGAAAGCATCTGCCCCAGATAGGGTACCTGGCTGAGTACTAAAGACCTGTGCTGATTAACGTGCTGTAGTCTTCTTCGTTATATTTAAACTCTCACTTCAGCAGTCTTAGGTACATCGGCTTTAAGCAGGCTTTGTTTATACCGCTGCATAAGAAGAATGTAGCAACCTGCCTCAATGACTATCGTCCAGTAGCACTTGCATCTACTGCGATGAAATGCTTCAAGAGGTTGGTGATGAAATAAAGGGCATATAAGGTAGCAAATGTGAGTGGGAAGATGGATGATTGGGGCTTTTAAAATCCAACAGACAACTAAAAAGCCATAAAAAATATGAAAAGATAAAATATGAGGGCAAACTAGCCAATAATATAAAGCAGGATACTAAAAGCTTTGTCAGTTACATAAGGAGTAAAGGGGAGGTGAAAATTGATATTGGACCACTGGAGAATGATGCTGGTGAGGTAGTAATGGGGGATAAAGAAATGGCAGGTGAACTTAATGGGTACTTAATCTGTCTTCATTGTGGAAGACACTAGTGGTGTGCCAGAGGTCTGTGAGCGTCGGGGAGCAGGAGTGAGTGCCATTGCTATTACAAAGGAAAAAATGCTCGGCAAGCTCAAAGGTCTTAAGGTGGATAAGTCACCTAGGCCAGATGGACCACATCCCAGAGTCCTGAAAGAGGTTGCTGAAGAGATAACAGATGCATTGGACATGACCTTTCAAGAATCACTTGATTCTGGTATGGTCCCGAAGATTGGAAAATTGCAAATTTCACTCCATTCTTTAAGGAGGGAGGAAGGCAAAAGAAAGGAAATTATAGGGCAGTTGGCCTAATCTCAGTGGTTGGGAAAGTGTTGGAGTCGATTATTAAGGATGAGGTTTCGGGGTACTTGGAGACTAATGATAAAATAAGTCAAAGCCAGCATGGTTTTTGTTAAGGGAAATCTTGCCTGACAAATCTGTTGGAGCTCTTCGAGGAAATAACAAGCAGAGTAGACAAACGAGAGGCAGTGGATGTCATTTACTTGGATTTTCAGAAAACATTCGATAAAGTGCCTCACTGCTTAAAGGCTGCTTAACAAGATAAAATCCTGTGGTGTTACAGAAAGGATACTGGCATGGATAGCAGAATGGCTGATAGGCAGGAGGCAGTGAGTGGGAATAAAATAAGCTTTTTCTGGTTGGTCGCCAGGCTGGTGGCGCAGTGACATCAGTGCCAGACTCTGGAGTGGAGGTAACTCGACCTCATAAAATAAAGAAAAATACTGAGAAATGTCTGTATAAGGAGTGGCGTGCCGCACAGTCTTTCGTTCTGCGCCTTCTAAGGCATGAAAATGCCCAACGCTGGCCTCTCAGGCCTGAGTCAACATCATTGTCATGCCAGGGTTGTTCCTCAGGGGTCAATTATGGGACAGCTACTTTTCACGATGTTTGTCAGTGATTTGGATAATGGAATTGATGATTTTGTGGCAAAGTTTGCAGATGATACAAAGAAAGGTAGAGGGGTAGGTAGTGCTGAGGAAGCAGGACTTGGAAGAGTGGGCAAAAAAAGAAATTGGAAGAATGGGCAAAAAAAGTGGCAGATGGAAGACAGTGTTGGGAAATGTATGATGATGTGTTTTGGTAAAAGGAACAATAGTGCAGACTATTATCTAAATGGGGAGAAGGTTCAAACATCAGAGGTGCAGAGGCACTTAGGAGTCCTTGTACGTAAAGAGGGCAAATGCAATGTTGGCATTTATTTCAAGGCAAATAGAATATTGAAGCAAGGAGATAAAGCTGAGGCTTTATAAGACACTAGTCAGGCTTATTTGGAGTATTAACAGTTTTGGGCCCCATATCTCAGAAAGGATGTGTTGTCATTGGAAAGAGTCCAAAGGAGTTTCATGAGGTTGATTTGGGGAATGAAGGGGTTAAATATGAGGAGCATCTTGTGGCTTTGGCCATGTAGTCACTGGAATTCTGTAAGAGCGTTGGGGGGGGGGGGTCTGTTGAAACCTATAGAATGTTGAAAGGACTAGATTGGGTGGATGTGGAGAGGATGTTTCTTATGGTGGGGGTATCCAGAACTAGAGGGCACAGCCTCAAAATTGAGGGGTGACATTTTAGAACAGAGGTAAGGATTTTTTTTAGTCAGGGAGTAGTGAATCTGTTGTATGCTCTGCCCCAGACTATGGTGGAGGCCAAGTCTGTAGGTATATTTAAGGTGGAAGTTGATCATTTTCTGATTAGTCAGGACATCAAAAGATAGGGCAAGAAGGCAGGTGTATGAGGTTGAGTGGGATCCGTGATCAGGCTTGATGAAATGGCGGAGCAGACTATGGGCTGAATAGCCTAGTTCCGCTTCTATGTCTAACTCTTGTCTGAAAAGTGAATTGGATCTGCTCCAATTTGCCTTCCTGCACAACAGGTCAACAGCTGATGCCATTTCATTGGCTCTTCATTCAACCCTAGAATATCTGGACAGCAAAGGTTCATACATCAGGATGCTCTTTATCAACTACAGGTTGACATTCAACAGTATCACCCCTCAAAACTAATCAATAAACTTCCAAGTCCCGGTCCTCAATACCTCCTTATGCAATGGGATCGTCGATTTCCTCTCTTATAGACCCCAGTCAGTTTGGATTGGCAGCAATATCTCCACAATCTCCATTAGCATAGGTGCACCATAATGCCCTGCTCGATTCACTTTATACTTGTGATTATGAGGCTAAGCATATTTCTAATGGCATATTTAAGTTTGCTGACAACACCACTGTTGTTGGCCAAATCAGATGTGGTAATGAATAAGCATCTGGCTGAGTGGTACCACAACAACAACCTGTCACTCAATGTCAGTTGGACCAAGGAGCTGATTATTGATTTCAGGTGGAGGAAACCAGAGGTCCACAAACCAGCCCTGATGGGGGGGATCAGAGGTGGACAGTATCAGCATCTATAAATTCCTTGATGTCATCATTCAAAAGGATCAGTCCTGTGACAGCATTTAAGTGCCAATACAAAGACACGGCAGTGCCTCTACTTCCTTAGGAGTTTCTGAAGATTTGACATGACATCTAAAACTTCAACAAACCTCCAGATGATTGGTGGTGAGTATATTGATTGGCGTAATCAAAGCCTGGTATGGAAGTATCAATGCCCTTGAACAGAAAATCTTACAAAAAGTAGTGGATACAGCCTACTCTGTTATGGGTAAATCCCTCCCCGTCATTGAGCATATGTAGACCGAGCTCTGTTGCAGGAAAGCAGTGTCTCCTCCACCCAATGTGCTTTCTTCTCACTGCTGTCATCAGGAAGAAGGAACAGGAGCCTCAGGACCCATACCACCAGGTTCAGGAACAGTTATTACCCATCAACCGTCAGGCTCTTGAACCAATGGGGACAACTCCATTCAATTTCACTTGCCCCATCACTGATCTATCCACAGCCGATGGACTCACTTTCAAGGACTCTTCATCTCAAGTTCTCGATATTCATTGCTTATTTATTTATTATTATTTTCTCTTTCATTGATTCTATCGTGTTTCTTAGATTTACAGTGTATGCCCACAAGAAAGCAAGTCTTAGGGTTGTATATGGTGACATAAATGTACTTTGATAATAAATTTACTTTGAACTATATTTCTCATGTTTCACTTTACAGTATTGAATGGAACCATGTGCAGAATTGTTTTGTACCTAAAGTATTTGATGTGAGTGTGGTGGCATTTTTATTGCTAAAATTCCAAAGTAACTCAAGTTCATAGCTTCCTGGTAGTTTATGTTTGGATTGTTCTTTTGGAGCAAGGCATCAGCAGGTTGGACTTGGATTTGAAATGTAGTTGGTGGCCAGCAACTTGATCAAACAATGTTATGTATTCTTCATGATTTCCTCATGTGAACTCCTTTCAACTTCATTTTTGGCTTATTTTCTCATTTACAATTATGTTTATAAATTTTTTCAATATTAGAAAAATGGAATGTGTGTCTCTCATTGTTTGTGCATTTCTTTTCCTCTTGTTTTTGTGCAGTTTTGTCCAGATTGAGTGTTTAATTAAAGATACTGTGCTAATACCAGTAGTATGGAATGTATATTAAGAAATAATGCACAAATGTTTAGAAAATCATAAATTCTTCTAATTATTTGTAGTGATTCACATTTCCTGATCATTTGGGACCAGTTGTAGAGATTTGTGAACTGGTTATCTTTTTTCTTCAGATGATTCTCCACAATGAACTTTGATTCTTTTATGAGTTACTGATATTCATGTAAAACTATCATACGAGGACAATTCTACAAATAAAGATGGGAGCATAAAGTACTTAAGTTGATAACGATGATCATGATCAGAGATATAACTATTTTAATTACATACTGTTCAATCTCTTGATACAGCTACAGTTCGAGACCAGTTCAATTTATGTTTATTGAATAAGATTATCAGGAATGACTTTTCTTTTAATTATAGCAACTAGGGATGGTTTGCAAGGTGTATATGATTTGGTGTTTTTGCCCATAACGTAAATAGCCTTGTAGTTAAAGTAGTCCTTTAGTTTAGAGTGTTTTGTAATATGCTATAGAGTTGCATGACATCATCCAGTTATGATGGAGAAGTAAGCTCTTAAGATACACCCCTGCTTACTTTATATAATTGGTTCACAAATTGACTTGTCCTGATGCAATGTTAAAAGTATTTGGGCAGTGATTTCATTTTATTTTACACAGGTATCTCCTGGTCAACTCAGTAAAAAATACAGTTCATGTTCAACGATATTTATTGATGACAGCACTGTAAGCCAGCCCAACCTGAAAAGCACAATTAAATGGTAGGATATCAACAGATTTTTTTGGGGCAAGCTAGCAGATGGAACCAGTTAAGTTTACTTGCTTGGAGAGACAAGAGACCTGCAGATGCTGGAATGAGGGGGGAAAAGGCATGCTCTTGTAGGACCTCAGGCTCAAGCAGGAGGGAAATAATTGTTAGTGCTTGAATAAATTTAGGTTGTTGCACCTAGAGCATTGGAGGTTGAGGAGAGACCTGATAAAGGTTATTAAAATTATGAGAGGCATGGATTGGGTAAATAGAATCTTTTCCCCAGGGCCAATGGCAAAATACCAGAAGACGTTCTAAGGCAGATGAGGATTTGGTCTCAAACTGAAACTTCAACAGTGTCTCCCCCCCCCCCCCCCCACAGATGAATTCCTCTAGCAGTTTTTAAACAAAAATTTTGCCTAGGTTTCTTTGCTTACCTAACTATGGGATTTTGTAGTCACTAGTTTTTTTAAACCAACAGTCTTTTAAATTGTGATTAACATAGAACATTACAGCAGTGGACAGGCCATTTGGCCCACAATGTTGTGCTGATCTTGATGTCAGTTTATACTAATTGTCCTCATCAAGTGCATCCATATCCCTTCATCCCCTTCATATTCATGTGTCTGTACAAAAGCCTCATAAATCCACCAGACTGCATGCTTCTTCTTCTACCCCTAGTAACCCATTCCAGGTACCTACCAGTCTCTGTAATTAAAAAAAAAACCCCTCACATTGCTGTAAAGCTCCCCCCTCTTCCCCCCAACCTGAAAAGTATGTCCTCTGATGTTTGACATTTCTACCCTAGGGCCAAGTTTCTGACTGTCTCCATCTCTCATAATATAAAAAAATCTGAGATCTTCCCTCAGCCTCCAATACTCTAGGGAGAACAACCCAAATTTGTTCCACCTTGCAGCTTATACCCTCTAATCCAGGCAGCATTTTCTTCACCTTTTCCACAGTCTCCAAGTGCAGTCTCAGTAAAGTTTTATATACAGGTAGCTGCAGCATTACTTCCTTACACTTGTACTCAAGCACTCCTACTAATTAAGGCAAGAATTCTGTACACTGCCTTTACCTTATGCAGTTGCATAGCCACTCACAATGAATTATCTGAGTTAATGCTCCTATATTAAGGTAGAACGTTCAGCAAAGAGATTTGGTGAATTAAAGCCAAGAAAAAGACATAGTACATTAGATGCATCATTTGATGTACGGGTGGTTCAGATATGGCCATCACATTAGAACATAAAACTGAGATATTTTGAGTTGATCTGAAAGATCTTGTATCTATCAAAGAGAGTGGGGTGGTTTCAAACTCATAGTCAACATTTATTCTTTAAACGAATACCATGAGACAATTCAATTTTTCATTAACTTCACAGTGGAAGTTTATTGTATGCAAATTGGCCATACCACTTTAAGATCATAATTGATGGCAATAGCCATTCTTCACATTGATTCTGTTGGCAAAATATCTATACCATTGCATGCTATTAACTGAAGCCCATTCCTTTTTCTTACAAGTATAGGTCAATATGAAGGCTATGATTGTTGAATCCAAGAGTAAATTGAGAGGGTGAGGTTGATGATAAGGATGAAATTGCTGTTCTATTTGAGAATTGATACCAGACTGACATCCATCCAAGGTTCAGATTTCCAGAAAACCAGACAAGTGTGAAAATTGGACATTTCCAGAATCTCTGTTTTTACAGATTTGTTTACAATTTTGTGTTACTCTAGTTCTAAAGTGATCAGACTTACATGAAACACCCAACCTTACTTTGGAAGTGAAGAATAAGAAAATGTGGCTTGTAAATAAAAAAAAAGCAACTTGTATTTCCCTTCCATTTTCAACATCTGAGAAATTATAAAATCTGTAAACGGTTCTATCCCAGCAGTGCTTATTGAACCTGTAGTGGTAAGAGATAATGGAAAATTGTATTTGTAGTTTATATTATAATGTCAGCTTGTGTTTTAATTTGTATGAAGATACAGTTTTAAAGGTTTTTTAATGACTTTGTTTTTCTCTTCCTAACAGTGTTACTCTTGCAATTTATTATCACACAAAGAACAGGTAATTTTAATGTTTTTCAAACTGTTCCTTTTGGTCCTGGTAATTACCTAGTGCTATCTAGTTGTAACTTGTTTGTGTGATTCTATAAAAAGTTCTATCTCCAGTGGAGCAGTCACACAAACAAGGACTCTGCAATTTTCTACTTCTGAATTTAAAACTGGCATTATGTAGGGCATTTGTGTGGGTTCCAACCTCTCTTTCCTTGTGTACTAATGTAAAGAACTGGGATAATAGTCTGAAACCATTGTCAGTAATGAGCTTAAGTTATGTCCAAGTGTAATGAATTCATTTCAGTGACAACAGCTTGTACCTCAAATGCAATGAAAGGTTATATTTTGCTAATGGTGCAGTAGTAAAAGTTAGGGTTAAAGTTTATAAGAAAGCATTCTTGGAAGATTGTAGAGCTAAAGCAGCTTTAGAAATAAGGAGGGGTAAAGCCATGAATGAGTTTGGAAAGGCAACATGTTGAGTCCTAGATCGAGGCTTTGCTGGGCAGATCCAGTCTAGGTCAGCTAGCACAGGATGATAGATGGGTATGACCATGTGACATAGGAACCAGAAGTCATTTAATTTCTCGTGAGTATATTAATATAAGCTAGAAGATGGGAAGCTGACAGGGAGAGTATTGGACTAGATCTAGAAACAATGAAAGCAGGAACAGTCATTTTCTAGTTGGAGGGACAAGAAGCTCTGAACTTTGAACATCTGAAAAGATAATGAACTGGAAATTTAGTTAATAGTCCATCCAATATTCAACACTATTGCCTCATGTTGCTCAGAATTTGAGAAACAGATTGTAGGTGACCTTTGCCTTACTGGCTGGGTTGTGTTATGGGAAATGGTCTGTATCATGATTTTCTGTAGCATGAAGCTGCATCAGCTGTGCAAGAAACACGAGTCAAAGAATAATATTTTGTTTCTGTATTTACTTGCCACATAAACAGCATAAAACTTGATATTTGATACATGGAAAATTCTTTGACGGTGAATTCTATTTTGTTTATCAAATTTTTGGGTAGTGGTTTTTAAATTCGAATTTTCATTACGCGAACAGTCAACACAAAGTTGTCTGCAGTTGTCTAATAGTTACAGCTGTACTCGTCTGTCTATCAAGACTATTCAAGAAGATTACTTTGTCTCTGATCGGCTTTACAGAATTCGCAGGATCATCTGAAACTATGTTGTTGAAAGAGAAGGCTATTTGATTTGCTCTGTTCCTGATAACCTCTCTAAACGGAAGGACAGATAGTAATCAACTTATTGTTGAAGTATCTAGTCATTTTGCATCTTGTTTAGAAGCCCATGGCTTGGGGAACGTGGAGTGGGTTGGTAAGCATTATAAAAGGATCTCTTGTGTCCTTCAATAACTTAGTTATGCACTTAATAAATTACTACTTTCACTAGTTTAAATGAAGGGGTCATTGAAAGAGAAAATAAACTTCCTTGCAGAGGAACACACACACAAAGTGCTGGAGGAACTCAACAGACCAGGCAGCATCTATAGAAAAAAATACAGTTAAGTTTTGGGCTGAGACCCTTCAGCAGAACTAGCCCAAAACATCAACTGTACTTTTTTCCACAGATGCTGCCTGGCCTGCTGAGTTCCTCCAGCATTTTTTGTGTATTGCTTGGATTTCCAGCATCTGCAGATTTTCTCTTGTTTGTGATTTCCTTGCAGAGGGTAGTTAGGTTATTAGACTAAAGTTTGGTAAGGAAAGCACTTTATATATTCCTATATCCATCCTCTTTCTGGAGACTTTGAAAGACAATACTGGTCTACTGTGGTTAAAGACAATTTATGGAGATGAAGATCCGGATAGACAGTCAATCATGTTTACCAAAAATAGATTTGTGTATCAATATAAGCAGCAGTCAAGTAGACTCAGCTGTTTTCTTTGGAAAATGTGTCTCCTGATAGGTAAAAAGTAGAAAATGTAAATTGTACTTCAGGATTAGAACCAAACCCAATAGAATATAAAACTTTTTTGCATCACACTGTAGAAATTGATATCCCCTTCTGTACTTCAGGCATATATATAATGCTAAATGTCACTTTTTGAGGTGACCTGTAACAGGTTTGCAAAAGGGCAGAGACTTGTAGAGAAGATTTTTATTTTGAAACTTTCCCCGCAGATATTTTCAAAAATTAAACACAAAAGGTCAGAGATTCAGTCAGTCTTGCTAGTTTCTAATACTTTCATATTTCCTTATGAAAGAAAAGAAAATCATCCATCTATTTGAGTCCATCTTGGCTCTCAGGTAGACTCATCATTCCAATTAGATTACTTATTCTCCTGTAATCTACTTACTCTAGTTGCTACTAACTCCACTCTAATTCTCCTACTGGGTACTTGCACCAAAGTAAATTTGCAGTAGCCAGTTAGCCTGTCAACCAGCATGTATTTGGGTGTGGGATGAAATACGCAAACATGAAAACTACACACAGTACTGGAGGTTCCTGGAGGTGTGAGGTAGCAGCGCTACCTACCACACAATTGTTTAGGGAGATGAGAACAGTTTTGTGCTAATGACAATGTTGGACGTTCTGATGTACCACAAAAAATGGTGACGAGAAATGTAGAAGAGCAGCTTTCAAAATTAAGAAACCAGCTGAGGCTTTCAATAAAATTTATAGGTTGTAATTACATCTGACAAAAAAAGCCTTTCAAATAAAGTGAAAATATTTACTTTAGCAAATTAAAGCCACCTGGAGCTCATGATAAGCCACAATGGAACCTGACATTAAGTCATTGATACACTGTTAAACTTTAGAGTTGGTGGTGGCCATTTTAAAAATTAAGTTAAAATAATGTATTCATGGAGGTAATAAGAAGAAATTTACAAAACATTTGTGTGTATGTGTGGGCTCCATGTGTTAGATTACATACCTAATAAAGTATTCTTGAAGCATTATCACTGAATCCTATGTAACAATGTAACTTCACTTCAAATGTACATAACTAGGTATAAAGCCCCATGGGGTGAGCTAAGATTTTGAAAGGTGTTATGCAAGTCACTTTAGATGAAAGATATGCAGTTAGATTAATATTACCTATTCTTTACAGGCACTCTTTTTTATTTATTTATATATTTTATTTTTTTTAAAAAGAGTAAGTCACAAAAGAAACTAAAACCAACTATACAGATAGATTATTTGTTGGAACATTTGGCAAGGGGGCATCTAACAAAGAGTTGTGTAGGATGCGATTGAATATGCACAAATATTCTTTGTGAAACAGTGAGAATAACTCCAAAGACCTGTGAAGTGGAAGTCCTATAATGTGGAAGAAATTCTTGAAAGCTAATTGATTTGATCCCTCCTTTGTAGTTGCTGGATAGAGGAGAAAAAAATCATAAAAAGGCTAGATTCTGAAATATACGTTGGATAATCAGAGGAGTGAAGCAACCCTTTCTTATTTTAGTTATCCAATCCCTTCACTTCTAGAAAAACATTAAACTTTCCATGTGCTTATTTTGAGTACATTGTCTGGTGATGCCATGATTAATTGAACCAACATACTGTTACATTGCGTCATACTCAGGATCTGTTCCTAGGGCAAGAATAATGGAATCATCACTAAAAGAGATCATCATTTTAATATATTTATAGAGATTCATTACTGTCAGCATTGCTACATTGAAATCTGGTACAAACACCATTCCCTCCTGTTGCTATGCTGGGAATGTGGTACTAGATCCTGCCATCTGTTGAGTCTGTCACATCAGGGAGGGTTGATGCTCACTGGGCTGGAACAAACAGTTCATTTGCTTAGTGGTGAAATGTGGGGTTTGGGGCTACATCCTGGCTGTCGCATGGACAGCAACTGCTTCATGTGCTGACAGAGCACCCAGATTTTGTAGTCTCCTGGTGAAGATGATGAAAACTGCTGTCCCCCTCTGGCTATCTATCTATACACAGAACAGTCCCCTGTGATGACCTTCACTTACAATCAGCTGTGGCCCGAGACCCATATCTCAGCCCTATGCTGCCACAGTATTTGCTGGCAGCCTACTGCAGGAACATAAGCAAAGGGTTCTGTCAAATTCTGCACACTACGTAATGGAGGGGGTCAGGAAATTACACCAAATTTCTGTAGTCAGATTCCTAGTGATGTACAATCTGACCACATGTCTTAAAATATGGGGATAATGTACTTATGAATGTTCAGATTGGACATCTAAGAGTGCTGTAACAACTGGTGCTCTGTGCAGCAGAAGTAAACAGGATACCTGTGTACTAATTTTTGGTTCTTTCAGTATCCCCACACTTTCTTTTCTTGAGTTTCTAATTAGAAGTAGGAAAGCAGGAAAATTTGCATTTTAGGAATGTTAGTACAGGAATAAGCCATTTTGCTCCAGAAATTGTCATCCCATTCAATTTCATTGTTTCTGATAAAATGAGAAATAGAGTTAAGAGCAATTCATTGAGGCCTCTTTAATCGGAGAACTATTCCGTCATACCTTCCTCTACCATCCCCATATTTGTTGATCTTGTTAATAGAGTAAAACCTATTGGTTTCTGCCTTGACAGTGTTCAACATCTGAGAACAACGATGCAAGAAATTAAAATGCTCATTGCTGGATAATGTGACTTAAAATGTTTCAACTCTCCCAAATGACTGATGACACAAAGGTTGGGGGTGTTGTGGATAATGTGAAGGGCTGTCAGTGGAACATAGATAGGATGCAAAACTGGGCTGAGAAGTGGCAGATGGAGTTCAACCCAGATTAGTGTGAGTTGGTTTATTTTAGTAGGTCAAATATGGTAGAATATAGTATTAATGGTAAGACTCTTGGCAGTGTGCAGGATCAGAGGGATCTTGGGGTGCGTGTCCAAAGGATGCTCAAAGCTGCTGTGCAGGTTGACTGTGTCGTTATGAAGGCATTCAGTGCATTTATCAACTGTGGGATTGAGTTCAAGAGTTGAAAGGTAGACTGGGAAGCTCATTCTGTAAAAGGGCTGGATGGTTTAGAGTTTGTGAAATGTGTGCAGGATAGTTTTTTGCAACAATACATAGAAGTACCGACTAGAGATGGGGCAGTGTTGGATCTCCTGTTAGGGAATGCGATAGGTCAGCTGACAGATGTATGTGTTGGGGAGCACTTTGGGTCCAGTGATCACAATAGCATTAGCTTCAATATAATTATGGAGAAGGACAGGACTGGACCTAGAGTTGAGATTTTTGATTGGAGAAAGGCTAACTTTGAGGGGATGCGAAGGGATTTAGAGAGAGTGGATTGGGTCAAGTTGTTTTATGGGAAGGATGTAATAGAGAAATGGAGGTCATTTAAGGGTGAAATTATGAGGGTACAGAATCTTTATGTGCCTGTTAGGGTGAAAGGAAAGGTTAAAGGTTTGAGAGCACCATGGTTTTCAAGGGATATTAGAAATTTGGTTCAGAAAAAGAGGGATGTCTACAATAGATATAGGCAGCATGGAGTAAAGGAATTGCTCGAGGAATATAAAGAATGTAAAAGGAATCTTAAGAAAGAGATTAGAAAAGCTAAAAGAAGATACGAGGTTGGTTTGGCAAATAAGGTGAAAGTAAATCTGAAAGGTTTCTACAGTTATATTAAAAGCAAGAGGATAGTGAGGGATAAAATTGGTCCCTTAGAGAATCAGAGTGGTCAGCTATGTGTGGAACCGAAGGAGATGGGAGAGATTTTGAATGATTTCTTCTCTTCGGTATTCACTAAGAAGGATATTGAATTGTCTAAGGTGTGGGAAACAAGTAAGGAAGTTATGGAACCTATGACAATTAAAGAGGTGGAGGTACTGGCGCTTTTAAGAAATTTAAAAGTGGATAAATCTCCAGGTCCTGACAGGATATTCCCCAGGACCTTGAGGGAAGTTTGTGTAGAAATAGCAGGAGCTCTGACGGAGATCTTTAATATGTCATTAGAAACGGGGATTGTGCCGGAGGATTGGCGTATTGCTCATGTGGTTCCATTGTTTAAAAAGGGTTCTAGAAGGAAGCCTAGCAATTATAGACCTGTCAGTTTGACATCAGTGGTGGGTAAATTAATGGAAAGTATTCTTAGAGATAGTATTTATAATTATCTGGATAGACGGGATCTGATTAGAAGTAGCCAGCATGGATTTGTGCGTGGAAGGTCATGTTTGACAAACCTTACTGAATTTTTTGAAGAAGTTACGAGGAATGTTGACGAGGGTAAGGCAGTGGATGTAGTCTATATGGACTTCAGCAAAGCCTTTGACAAAGTTCCACATGGAAGGTTGGTTAAGAAGGTTCAGTCGTTAGGTATTAATGCTGGAGTAATAAAATGGATTCAACAGTGGCTAGATGGGAGATGCCAGAGAGTAGTGGTGGATAATTGTTTATCGGGATGGAGGCCGGTGACTAGCGGGGTGCCTCAGGGATCTGTTTTGGGCCCAATGTTGTTTGTAATATACATAAATGATCTGGATGATGGGGTGGTAAATTGGATTAGTAAGTATGCCGATGATACTAAGGTAGGAGGTGTTGTGGATAATGAGGTGGGTTTTCAAAGCTTGCAGGGAGATTTATGCCAGTTAGAAGAATGGGCTGATCGTTGGCAGATGGAGTTTAATGCTGAGAAGTGTGAGGTTCTACATTTTGGCAGGAATAATCCAAATAGAACATACAGAGTAAATGGTAGGGCATTGAGGAATGCAGAGGAACAGAGAATAACTGTGCAGAGGAACAGAGAATAACTGCGCATAGTTCCCTGAAAGTGGAGTCTCATGTAGATAGGGTGGTGAAGAGGGCTTTTGGAACGCTGGCCTTTATAAATCAAAGCATTGAGTACAGAAGTTGGGATGTAATGCTAAAGTTGTACAAGGCATTGGTAAGGCCAAATTTGGAATATTGTGTGCAGTTCTGGTCACCAAATTATAGGAAAGATATCAATAAATTAGAGAGAGTGCAGAGACGATTTACTAGGATGTTACCTGGGTTTCAGCAATTAAGTTACAGAGAAAGGTTGAACAAGTTAGGTCTCTATTCATTGGAGCGTAGAAGGTTGAGGGGGGATTTGATCGAGGTATTTAAAATTTTGAGAGGGATAGATAGAGTTGACGTGAACAGGCTGTTTCCATTGAGAGTAGGGGAGATTCAAACTAGAGGACATGATTTGAGAGTTAGGGGGCAGAAGTTTAAGGGAAACATGAGGGGGTATTTCTTTACTCAAAGAGTGATAGCTGTGTGGAATGAGCTTCCTGTAGAAGTAGTAGAGGCCAGTTCAGTTGTGTCATTTAAGGTAAAATTGGATAGGTATATGGACAGGAAAGGAGTGGAGGGTTATGGGCTGAGTGCGGTTTGGTGGGACTAGGTGAGATTAAGGGTTCGGCACGGACTAGGAGGGCCGAGATGGCCTGTTTCCGTGCTGTGATTGTTATATGGTTATATGGTAATGTTTACAGCTGTATTGAACCCTGGTCAGGCCTCACTTGGAGTACTGTGCTCAGTTCTGGTCACCTCACTACAAGAAGGATGTGGAAACTAGAAAGGATGCAGAGGAGATTTGCAAGGATGTTGCCTGGATTGGGAGCATGCCTTCTGAGGAAAAAGTTGAGTGAACTTGGCCTTTTCTCCTTGAAGCGACGGAGGATGAGAGGTGACCTGACAGATGAGAGGCATTGATCATGTGGATAGTCAGAGGCTTTTTCCCAGGGTTGAAATGGCTATGGGATCTTTTTTGGGGAAGGTGGGACCTGTACAGATTGGATGGGTTTCACCTGATCTCGAGGGGGAGCAATATCCTTGCAGGTAGGTTTGCTAGCATGGTTCGGGAGGGTTTAAACTAATTTGCAAGGGGGATGGGGCCTGGAGCGATAGTGCATTGAATACAGCCAGATCTAACATGTAGAGAGGCTTTGAAAAAAGAGAAGCGGAATAAAGGATGTAAAGGTAATAAGGTAGAAGGGCTAAAGTGTGTGTACTTCAATGCAAGAAGCATCAGGAGCAAGGGTGATGAACTGAGAGCTTGGGTACATACATGGAATTATGATGTAGTGGCCTTTACAGAGACTTGGCAGGCACCAGGGCAGGAATGGATTCTCAATATTCTTGGATTTCAGTGTTTTAAAAGGGATAGAGGGGGGGATAGAGATAGAGGTATTACTGGTCAGGGATACTATTACAGCTACAGAAGGGTGGGTAATGTAGCAGGATCCTCTTTTGAATGGGTGGAAGTCAGGAACAGGAAGGGAGCGGTTACTCTATTGGGAGTATTCTATAGGCCCCGTGGTAGCAGCAGGGATACCGAGGAACAGATTGGGAGGCAGAATTTGGAAAGGTGCAAAAATAACAGGGTTGTTATCATGGGTGACTTTAACTTCCCTAATATTGATTGGCACCTGATTAGTTCCAATGGTTTAGATGGGGCAGAGTTTAAGTGTGTCCAGGACAGATTCCTGTCATAGTATGCTGACAGGCCATCTAGGGGAAATGCCATACTAGATCTCGTATTAGGTAACGAACCGGGTCAGATCACAGATCTCTCAGTGGGTGAGCATCTGGGGGACAGTGACCACCAGAAAAAGGATAGAATCAGAGATGCCAGCAAAATTTTTAATTGGGGAAGGGCAAATTATGAGGCTATAAGGCTAGAACTTGCGGGTGTGAATTAGGATGATGATTTTGCAGGGAAATGTATGATGGACATGTGGTCGATGTTTAGGGATCTCTTGCAGAACATTAGGGATAAATTTGTCTTGGTGAGGAAGATAAAGAATGGTAGGGTGAAGGAACCATGGGTGACAAGTGAGATGGAAAATTTAGTCAGGTGGAAGAAGGCAGCATACATGAGATTTAGGAAGCAAGGGTCTATTGAGGAGTATAGGGTAGCAAGAAAGGAGCTTAAGAAGGGGCTGAGGAGAGCAAGAAGGGGGCATGAGAAGGCCTTGGCGAGTAGGGTAAAGGAAAGCCCCAAGGCATTCTTCAATTATATGAAGAACAAAAGGATGATGGGAGTGAAGGTAGGACCGATTAGAGATAAAGGTGGGAAGATGTGCCTGGAGTGAGCGAGGTCCTCAATGAATACTTCTCTTCAGTATTCACCAATGAGAGGGAACTTGATGATGGTGACAACAATATGAGTGAGGTTGATGTTCTGGAGCATGTTGATATTAAGGGAGAGGAGGTGTTGGAGTTGTCAAAATATATTAGGACAGATAAGTCCCTGGGGCCTGACACAATATTCCCCAGGCTGCTCCACGAGGCGAGGGAAGAGATTGCTAAGCCTCTGTCTAGGATCTTTTATGTCCTTGTTGTCCGAGGGAATGGTACCGGAGGATTGGAGGGAGGCGAATGTTGTCCCCTTGTTCAAAAATGGTAGTAGGGACAGTCCAGGTATTATAGACCAGTGAGCCTTACACCTGTGGTGGGAAAGCTGTTGGAAAAGATTCTTGGAGATAGGATCTATGGGCATTTGGAGAATTGTGGTCTGATCAGGAACAGTCAGCATGGCTTTGTGAAGGGCAGATTGTGCCTAACAAGCCTGTTAGAGTTCTTTGAGGAGGTTACCAGGCATATAGATGAGGGTAGTGCAGTGGATGTGATCTACATGGATTTTAGTAAGGCATTTGACAAGGTTCCACACGGTAGGCTTATTCAGAAAGTCAGAAGGCATGGAATCCAGGGAAGTTTGGCCAGGTGGATCCAGAATTGGCTTGCCTGCAGAAGGCAGAGGGTCGTGGTGGAGGGAGTACATTCAGATTGGAGGGTTGTGACTAGTGGTGTCCCACAAGGATCTGATCTGGGACCTCTTCTTTTTGTGATCTTTATTAATGACCTGGATGTGGGGGTAGAAGGGTGGGTTGGCAAGTTTGCAGATGACACAAAGGTTCGTGGTGTTGTAGATTGTGTAGTGGATTGTTGAAGATTGCAGAGAGACATTGATAGGATGCAGAAGTGGGCTGAGAAGTGGCAGATGGAGTTCAACACGGAGAAGTGTGAGGTGGTACACTTTGGAAGGACAAACTCCAAGGTAGAGTACAAAGTAAATGGCAGGATACTTGGTAGTGTGGAGGAGCAGAGGGATCTGGGGGTTCATCTGCACAGATCCCTGAAAGTTGCCTCACAGGTAGATAGGGTAGTTAAGAAAGCTAACGGAGTGTTAGCTTTCATAAGTCAAGGGATAGAGTTTAAGAGTCGCAAGGTAATGATGCAGCTCTATACAACTCTAGTTAGGCCACTACCGTGTCCAGTTCTGGTCACCCCTGTATAGGAAGGGTGTAGAAGCATTGAAAAGGGTACAGAGGAGATTTACAAGGGTGCTGCCTGGTTTAGAGAGTATGCATTATCATCAAAGATTAAGGGAGCTAGGGCTTTATTCTTTGGAGAGAAGGAGGATGAGAGGAGACATGATAGAGGTATACAGGATATTAAGAGGAATAGATAGAGTGGACAGCCAGTGCCTCTTTCCCAGGGCACCACTGCTCAACACAAGAGGACATGGCTGTAAGGTAAGGGGTGGGAAGTTGAAGGGGGATATTAGAGGAAGGTTCTTTACCCAGAGAGTGGTTGGTGTGTGGAGTCAGTGGTGGAGGCAGATACACTACTGAAATTTAACAGACAACTGTACTGGTAGATGGAGGAATTTAAGGTGGGGGGGGCAAAACATTGTGGGCCGAAGGGCCTGTACTGTGCTGTACAATTCTATGTTCTGTCATGCGAGGGCACAGTTTTAAGGTGCTTGGGAGTAGGAGATGTCAGGGGTAAGTTTTTTTTTATGCAGAGAGTGGAGTGTGGGTGGAACAGGCTGCCGACGATGGTGTTAGAGGCAGATACATTTGGTTTTTTTAAGAGACTTTTGGATAGGTACATGGACCTTAGAAAAATAGAAGGCTATAGTTAACTCTAGGTAATTTCTAAAGTAAGTACATGTTTGGTACTGCATTGTGGGCCGAAGAGCCTGTATTGTGCTGTAGGTTTTCTATGTTTCTAAGTATGTTCAATCTCTCCTTGTAAATCTTCATATAAGAAAGAATCCAATAAAGTTTCATTGTATTACCTTGATAATTATATCTATCTTTGAGTTAGAAAACCAAGGTGTATAAATACCTTGAGTGTCATCTCAATAAGGCCTGTAAAATTACTGAGAGCTTTTTATTCTTGTTCTCTAGTTTCTTTGATTTAAAGCTAACATAATATTTGCTTTCTTAATTACCTGAATATCAATCATTCTGTGATTTGTGTATGCTTATTACCCTTTTAAAAGAAAAATTGATTCTCTTGTTTTCTATATCACAGTTTTCCAAATTGCATCATGTTTGCCACATTCTTGCTAATCCCTTTGCATCCTTTACATGGCTGACAAACTTGGATGGATTATCAGCTGTATTCTCTCCTTAAGTCATTGTTGGAGGCTGAATCATTGAATAACTTGGTGAAAAGTAGTTGCAGCTGGTCACCGTGAAACACTTAAAAGAAAATTATTGAAGATATTGGAGAACCAAAATATAACCAGAAAATGTTGTAAATTTTTAGGTGGTCTGTCAATTTCATCCAAAAATGAATTGTGTGTCAACATTATTTTTGTCTATTAATACAGGGTCTGAGCACCATTCTTTAGTATTATAATTTTTATTTCCTTGTTGAATGTTTTTTTTTGAAAATCAAAATGTACCTACCCTGTTAATTACAATTCCTGAAAGCACTAGTAAATCTGCCAAAGTCCTTCATAAATCTATAATAATCCTAAATCATAAGATTATTTTCTAATTGCTCTTTTAGCATGTATCAAATAAGAACAAATATTCTTGCATTTTTTCTTTTTATGAAGCTAACTAGCCTCTTAGTTAGCCTCCAAAAAAATTCCTATTTTTAATCCACATAGAATGTTTCAAATTCTAAGGCATTCTGGAAGGTCCAAATAAACACGCCCATTATTTCATGTAGCCTTCCTTTTCAAAATGTTAGTATGTAGTCCATTAGTTTAGGACACTGATCGACTTTAATCCCTATAATTTTTTAAACTGAAATTTTTGTCATTATGGCTGGAGCTGAACACCAGCTAATTATTTCGCTCCTTTATCTCCTACCATCTCTTTCCAACAAAAATGTGCAATCATTTCTGAAATTTTTGCAAAATATGGAAAAAGTTTTCTGAATAGTACAGTAGCTTTTGGAACATAGCTTAAATGAATCCTTGAGCCAGTCGAGAATCAGCCTGATTAACAACAAAAAAAGGGGCAAATAGACAGACAGACATACTTTATTGATCCCGAGGGAAATTGGGTTTCGTTACAGTTGCACCAACCAATGATAGAGTAGAAATATAGCAAAATACAACCAGAAATAATTAAAATATAATAAGTAAATTATGCCAAGTGGAAATAAGTCCAGGACCAGCCTATTGGCTCAGAGTGTCTGACACTCCGAGGGAGGAGTTGTAAAGTTTGATGGCCACAGGCAGGAATGACTTCCTATGATGCTCAGTGTTGCATCTCAGTGGAATGAGTCTCTGGCTGAATGTACTCTTGTGCCTAACCAGTACATTATGGAGTGGACAGGAGACATTGTCCAAGATGGCATGCAACTTGGACAGCATCCTCTTTTCAGACACCACTGTCAGAGAGTTCAGTTCCACCCCAACAACATCACTGGCCTTGCGAATGAGTTTGTTGATTCTGTTGGTGTCTACTACCCTCATCCTGCTGCCCTAGCACACAACAGCAAACATGATAGCACTGGCCACCACAAACTCGTAGAACATCCTCAGTATCATCCGGCAGATGTTAAAGGACCGCAGTCCCCTCAGGAAATAGAGACAGCTCTGACCCTTCTTGTAGACAGCCTCAGTGTTCTTTGACCAGTCCAGTTTATTGTCAGTTTGTATCCCCAGATACTTGTAATCCTCCACCATGTCCACACTGACCCTTTGTATGTTTATATGTGTTTATTTTAGAAAGAAAAGTTGCTCTAAAGGTTTATATTTGGAAAGAAAGAGCAAAATTCATCCCCTTTGATTTGCATTAAAAATGCTATTGGCCAGCTTGTATCTCAATTTATAGTTTCCATATGCATCTTGCCATATGTCTTTCCATCAGTATGAATTATTGTGAATATATAGGGTTTGATCATGCCTGTGGGAATTTAATAAAATTCTCATGACTCTGGATGCTTAAAATGGACTCCAGATCCATTGTCTGTCGCATCTTTTCTGTGGCAGGCAGAAGAACCTTTGAGGCAGTGGTTGAAATGCCACTTGCTTTGAAGCCATGCACTAGCCGCTACTCAGAGAGTGCCCTGCTTTAGATGTAGAAGGTGAGATCTTCCACGTGCTGTTCCAGGACTTGAATACAAAAATTACATGGACAGTTAAGCATAAAAATTGAAATAATTTTTGTTCATGCATTTTTTCTATGTTTAAGTTATACTTAATGGACTTGTTAGCTTATATGCAAAAATATTTTTAAGAGTACCTAGAAAATGTATAAATCAGCGGAGCCAAGGGTCATTGCAATTTGCATGCCTTGTTCCAAGTCTTTTCATGTGAGATCAAGAGCTTGCATTGAAAAATGTAAAGTTGCTGTAATTCCAGTGCCTGTGCTTGTGCTTGGGTAATTTGCAGTGATCATACTTGGGAGATCTCCAGATTTATTCGTAATAAATTACAGATTCTTTATATGTAGAGGTTGCTGTGTCCAGGAACTCCTATTACAAGGGAGAAGGTGCTCAAAAAGCTGAAAGACCTAAGAGTACCTAGGTCACCTCAACCAGATGAACTGCACCCTATGGTTCTGAAAGAGGTAGCAGTAGCGACTGTAGAGGTATTAGTAGTGATTTTTCAAAAGTTATTGGACTTTTGCATGGTGCTAGAGGACTGGAAGATTGCAAAGAAAAGAGAAGGACAACAGAAAGGACCAGTAAGCCTGACCTCAGTGGTTGGGAAGATGTTGGAGTCAGTTGTGAAGGATATGGTTATGGAGTATTTGGTGACACAGGACAAGATGGGGCAAATTAGCACAGTTTCCTTCAGGGAAAAATCTTGCCTGACACACCTGTTGGAATTCTTTGAGGGGATTACAAGAAGGATAGATAAAGGGGTTGCAGTGGGTGTTGTATTCTTGGACTTTCAGAAGATCTTTGACAAGGTGCCACACGTGAGACTGCTTACCAAGTTAAGAGCCCATGATATTACAGGAAAGTTACTGGCATGATTAGAGTACTGGCTGATTGGTAGGAGACAGCGAGTGGGAATAAAAGGATTCTTTTCTGGTTGGCTGCCAGTTACCAGTGGTGTCCCAACACATGTCAGTGTTGGGACCGCTTCTTTTTATGCTGTATATCAATGATTTAGATAATGGAATAGATGGCTTTGTTACCAAGTTTGCAGATGATACAAAGATTGGTGGAGGGGCAGATAGTGTTGAGGAAACAGGTAGGCTGCAGAAGGACTTAGACAGATTAGAAGAATGGACAAGAAAGTGGCAAATGAAATAGTGTTGAAAAATGTGTGGTTATGTGCTTTGGTAGTTGAAATAAATGTGCAGACTATTTTCTAAACGGAGAAAATCCAAAAATATGAGATGCAAAGGGACTTTGGAGCCTTTGTGCAGAACACCTTAAAGGTTAACTTGCAGGTAGAATCACTGATGAGGAAGGCAAATGCAATGTTAGCACTCATTTCAAGAGGTCCAGAATACAAGAACAGGGATGTGATGCTAAGGCTTTATAAGGCACTGGTGAAGCTTTACAGTGAGCATTATAACAGTTTTGGCCTCCTCATCTGAGAGAAGATGTGCTGAAATTAGAGATGGTTCAGAGGAGGTTCACAAGGATGATTCCAGGAATGAAAAGGTTATCGTACAAGACAGACAGACATACTTTATTGATCCTGAGGGAAATTGGGTTTTGTTACAGTCGCACCAACCAAGAATAGTGTAGAAAGTTAGCAATATAAAACCATAAATAATTAAATAATAATAACAAGGAACGTTTGATGGTTCTGGGTCTGTACTCACTGGAATTTAGAAGGCTGGAGGGGAATCTCACTGAAACCTTTCAAATGTTGAAATGTCTAGATGTTTCCCATGTGGGGGAGTCAAGGACAAGAGGGCACAGCCTCAAGATGGAGGGGTGTCCATTTAAAACAAAGATGCAGAGAAATTTCTTTAGCCAGATGGTGGTGAATTAGTGGAATTTATTACCACAGGCAGCTGTAGAGGCCAGGTTGTTGGGTGTATTTAAGACAGAACTTGACAGGGTCTTGATTGGACACTGCAACAAAGGTTATGTGGAGAAGACTGGGGAATGGAGCTGAGGAGGGGATGAAGGATCAGAATGGTGAAGCAGACTTGATGGACCAAATGGTCTAATTCTGCTCCTATGTCATGTAGTCTTATTTGAAGGTTGGTGAAATGAAATACTTCTGATGTATGTTAATAAAACAATGTGATTGATCACTAAGAAATTAATAAGAAACAGCCCAGCAAATACTTAAAAATATGGAATCCACTTTCATATTTTACAGTTAAGGCAAATGGTATTTGAATATATTTTTAAACAGAGGTAAATAAAAACAATGCAGAAAGGAATAGATGAATACTTCGTTAGGATAGATGAAATAAGGTGAGCAAGGTTTCATGGATAAGTAAACATGATTGGTTTGGGCTGATTTGGTAATACTAATGCTAAATATTCAATATACTTCTTATTTCTGGAGCTCCTAAATCAGGAAAATCTGAGTTTTACTGTTCTACATGTAACAAAAGGTCACTAGATCTACAAAATGTGAATTACTGAACTGAAATAATTTTGAAAGGCATGGGCGAAGAGAGCAATACTGAGCAAAGAAACTTATGTAGCCTTGTAGTTGAAGGAGCTGAAAAATGTAGATTACAGGCTGGAAAAAGGTAATGAGTGATCAGTGTATTTTGTGTTTTTTTTCCTGCAGAGATTCAGACAGATCAATAGATATTTTTGATGAGAAGCTGCATCCGTTGACTGTAAGTACTCTTATTGAAATCTTACAATTCTTAGCACACAAAGTTCTTACAAAATGAGCAACTAAACAAAACATTCTGAATAGACATTGAAGTCTTTGAACTTTCTTTGTGGACATAAAGACTGATGTACCAATAGCCAGTCATGTTTGCGTTATTATGTAGGCCTCTGTACATACGTTAGGTTTAGGCAACGGCACCATTCAGACTGTACACACATATTTGGCCCTCCTTTATCTTTCATTTGATGTCCCAACACATGGCTCTTGTATTTCAACCTCTTTCGTCCTGTCTTTTAACTTTCTGGCCTCCTTATATCGTCTGGTAGTTCAACTATAGAGTGCAATGGCAATGCACCCAATCCAGAAAAAGACGTTAGTCCACCATTTATTTTTGCTGGAGACATTACATCACAATGAAGTATTTGGGTGAAAAATATAAAAATGTAATGTAGATACTGGAAATCTGAAATAAAACTCAGCAGGTCACATAGCATCCGTGGAAAGCGAAAACAGTTGATGTTTTGGATTAAGCCTTTTATTGAAGTTGAAGAAGCGAGAAAGCAGTTGATTTTAAGTTGTTGAGAGGGCAATGTAGCAAATAGATAGGAAAAAATCAGTGGCTCTGATAGGATGATGCCAAGGTTGCTGTGGGGATAGGTTATAAAGATCATACAGTTAATTAATTAATAGGGGCAATTAGACAGGAAAAATGAGCAAAAACTAAATGAGGCAGTTAAAAAGCATAAGAAAACAAAAGTTGTGAAATACAGGGCTATGGGATATGCCCAGTGTGTCAGGTAGGGCTAATAGAAGGAGAAAATTGAGATAATATCACAAATAAATGAATTTCAGCAGAAATGATTGGCTCTAATACAGCTAGAGAAAATGACTTGCCTTAAGTTGTAAAATTTAAGATTGATTTGTTTGTGTCCACAAAGGATGGGAAGGGAAAAGATAAAAAGGGAGGTTTTGCATCCATGGTTTCATGGAAAAGTGCTGTAAGAAGTGGTGGGGTGGGATTGGAAGAGTGGATCAGGGAGACTCGAAGGTTCCCTTTGAAATGCTGAGAAGGAAGGGTAAGATGTGGTCAGTGGTAGAATTTCATTGAAACTGTGAAAGAGGACATGTTGAATGTGAAACCTAGTGGAGTGGAAAGTGAAGACCAGTGGAACTTTATCTTTGCCCTTTTCAAGAGGAGAGGGGATGAGAGCAAACTTACAGGAAATAAGTATGAGGGCTCTGTCAATTAGTAGTAAACAGAAGGAAGAAGGAAACATCTCAGAACACTTGTATGGAAAATCTTGTCGTCGTAGCAACGATGAGAGAAAAAGGAGTTAGTGCTTTCCCGGCGCATATGATGAATGAACTCTTCTCATGCTTCCAGCCAGGTACAAGTATCAATTTTAACCAACGTTTGATGACACCATCTTCATCAGAGATGATGGCTGACCGTGTGTAGTCATGTGGTAATTACATCTCCATCATCTGTCCCTCCTGATTTGTTAATCCTCAACAAATCAGGTTTTCATTGTTCCACCTTCTTTACAATCAGATTCCAGTTCTTACTTAAGAACAAGACCTTCGTCTTTGTTAAAATTCTTTTCCTCTAGTTTCACAACCATATGAACAGAATTCATCCAAAAATTCAATTTACAATGGAGATGGTTGTCTTCCATTCCTGGACATTCTAATATGATGGAAACTGGATGGTAGCCTCGGACATGGCGTCTATCAGAAACCCACTGACACAGGCTTGTACCTCACCATTAACAGCCACCATCATGCTTCCCAGTGTAGAGCAGTTCTTTCTACTGTGCAAACCGTGCAAAAACTATTTTGGACCCAGAGAGTATCCACAAGGAAATAAGACAATTACACATGATGTTCCTATGTAATGGCTACAAGGTGAAGGAAATCAATTGGGCCTTTAAAAGGGTGGAAGGAAAAACCAGGAAACCTAACAACAAAGAGGAGCCCATCGCTGCCACATGTCTTCCCTGTATTTCCATTGTTTCTGCAAGATTCACCTGGATCCTGAAGAAATATCAGATTAATACCATCCACAAACCCATAAGGAAGCTCAGATCACAGCATAGTGTGGGTCAAAGATGGCTTAGGACACAGGATGCCTGGGGTTTTATAGGGTTCCCAGTGAATGCGGAGCAGCATGCGTCGGCCAGATGGGATGCACAGTGGAGGCTCATGTCAAGGAGCACAGGTGTGTCTGCTTGGGTTACGCGGAGAAATCAGCAGTAAAAGAGCATTGCATTCACTATGGACATAGGATTGACTTCGGCACAAAACTACTGTACTATGCCAATGGCTTTTTGGACACCTGGTGAAGGAAGCCATTGAATTAAAACTAGAGGAAAAGAATTTTAAAAAAGACGAAGATCTCGCTGCAAGTAAGAACTGGAATTTAATTGTAAACAAGACGGAGCAGCAGAAACCTGTTTGGATGAGGACTAACCAATCAGGATGGACAAATGACGGGGGTGCAACTACCACTGGACTAGATGTGCCCAGGCATAATCCCTGATGAAGATGGCAGAGTTTGTCATGGAAATGTTAGTTAAAATCAATACCCAGCTGGAACCTCAAGAAAGTTTATTCAACTATGGCAGAGTTTGAAAAACTGGGAAAAAGGTATGAAATCCTTCAAGAAAGCAGAGTGGAAGGAAGTATAATCGAGATGGTGAGTGCCTATAGTCTTGTAAAAGGATGTTTGTCACTAGCCTACTTCCCAAGACGGAGATCCTGGAAGGAAAGAGTCAAAGACAAAACATGCAAAGATTAGGACAATAAAAGTAATGAAATTTGAAGGTTCTGTTTGAGTGCAGGAGGCAACATCATTCCAGTTGTTGATATATTGGGAAGAATTAAAGCAGGGAGCACTTGTCAATTTTCTTTTTAGTTGTTTATCATTATAGCGTAGTTATCTAGTCTGTTTCATTTAATAGGAATCATGCCTATGGCGTTGGTGCACACATGTAGTGTGACTGCTAAGTTACTTCCATTTCCATTTTTTTTAAATATACAAATCCATTTACTGAAAGAACTTTTTCAACTGGGCTCGAGTGTCTGGAATTATGTTCTTCACAGTCAGTTATCTGATAAGCTTACGTCATGCAACTTTGCTGGAGAACACTGGCACGTGGTGAGGGTGGATCCAGAGCTGACAAAAATTGAATTTCTGTCATTTTGTTGCATGCCATGCTCCAGAACTTGGCTGTGGTAATTGGTGAATGTAATTTGGTGACTTTTGTGGCCAACTAGTTTGAATAGTGCAAGCATGATATTGATAGAAGCTCTAGAAGTGCTGTTTAGCTGCAGTTGAATTTATTTTGGAGAAAGTGCTTTATCAATAATAACTTTTTGAGTTTTTGTTTCATCTTGCAGAAAGAAGAAGTGCCAGTAGATTATTATAAACGTGACCCCGAACATAAGCATATATACCGGTTCGTACGGACTCTCTTCAGTGCTGCCCAACTGACTGCTGAATGTGCAATAGTAACTTTGGTAAGGGACTCATCCTGGTGCATATAAGTGCTTTTGGTGCTGGGGATTGTACAGCTCTACAATCTTATGATTCCTTCCCATTTATTTCAGCTTGCTCTTCAAATAATTTTGGAGATGTGTGTGCATGGGGGGTGCAGGGTGGTTGGATGGTGAGAATCTGAAATAATTGCCTTTGGAAGACTTGAATGCCATAAAACTGGTGAATTTAAAATATTAGATGTCAGCAGCAATAATGCCCTCTAGTTATCAAATCAAGTTTAATTATCATTCAACCATTATAGCTACAGCAAATGAAACGGCGTTCATATGGGGCCAAGGTACAAAAGCAAACAAAATAGCATATTCAAAATAGAATAAAAAAGAAGCATTGTCACATGGGAGAAAAAGACATATATAGTCGAAGGCCATCAGCAATGTCCACAATTGATGGTAAAGTCTCCTGGTAGTGTGCAGACACACGCAATCCAGCCTTCCATTCCACCACTCGATCATGGGAAAGCAGCACCAATGGGAGAGGCCAACCAAGCATGGACAACACGCAGCAATGCCTAGTGGGCAGCACTAGGTAAGCCCACAGCTTGAGGCCTAGTCCTTGCTACAACCAAGGCTACACAGCTTCCATGTCTAGCACATGGGCTTGTAGCAACTTGTGTTATCACTGACCAACAGTCTTTTGTCGCAAGTGAAATGTCCGAGACAATCTCCCATGATTATATTATCCATTGCCTTCATGCAGTAACTCTGATGCCTTTGAGTAACGATCAGCAACACAGTCCGCAGCCAGGCCAGCTCTACCGAACCCAAACTGGCTCCGCCGCTGACACCAGTTCAGTTACTCCAATCAATGAATAGCTCACTGATGGAATAGCTCTGCAGTACCCGAAGTTAACAAAAAGAGAACCCCCTTTATTTGGCCCCCGAGAGGGGGCTGCTGCATGCGAACGTGCCGCCATGTTGTTCTAATCTTAATATTCCTTGAAATTGCTATCATTCAGCAATATATACAAACTAAAAAAGCCACCTACACTGTCTATATAAAGTATTCAGCTCCCTTAGAAGTTTTCATGTTTTATTGTTTTACAACATTGAATTACAGTGAATTTATTTTGTCTTTTTTGACATGATCAACAGAAAATGACTTTTTCGCGTCAATGTGAAAACAGATCTCTACAAAGTGATCTAAATTAATTACAAATATAAAACACAATATTATTGATTGCTTAAGTATTCACCCTCTTTAATATGCCACACTAAATCATCCCTGGTGCAGCCAATTGGTTTTAGAAGTCACATAATTAGTTAAATGGAGATCTGTTTTTGAAGACCTGTGTGCAGTCAAGATGTTTCAAATCATTGTAGTAAAAATACACCTGTATCTGGAAGGTCCAACAATCAGTATCCTGGCAAAAACTACACCATGAAGACAAAAGAACACTCTAAGCAACTTCGCAAAAAGTTTGTTGAAAGACATAAGTTGGGAGATGGAGACAAGAAAATTTCCAAGTCACTGTATTTCCCTTGGTGTACAGTTAAGTCAATCATCAAGAAATGGAAAGAATATGCCACAGCTTTAAATTTGCCTAGAGCAGGCCATCCTCAAAAACTGAATGACCGTGCAAGAAGGGGACTAGTGAGGGAGGCCACCATCAGATCCATGGCTACTCTGGAGGAGTTATAAGGTTCAATGTCTGAGATAGGAGAGGTTGTGTATACAACATCTGGTGCCTGGGTGCTTCACCAGTTACATCTTTGTGGGAGAGTGGCAAAGAGAAAGACACTGTTTTAAAAAAAAACTCTCATGAAATCTCAACTAATGTTTACCAGAAGGTATGTGGGAGACTCTGAAGTAAGCTGGAAGAAGGTTCTGTGGTCTTATGAAACCAAAATTGAGCTTTTTGGCTGTCAGATTAATCACTATGTTGGGCACAAGCCAAAATACCGCACATCAACAAAACCACACCATCCCTACCATGAAGCACAGTGGTGGCTGCATTATAACCATATAAACCATATAACAACTACAGCACGGAAACAAGCCATCTCGGCCCTTCTAGTCCATGCCAAACGCTTACCCTCACCTAGTCCCACTGACCCGCACTCAGCCCATAGCCCTCCATTCCTTTCCTGTCCATATACCTATCCAATTTTACTTCAAATGACAATACCGAACCTGCCTCTACCACTTCTACTGGAAGCTCGTTCCACACAGCTACCACTCTCTGAGTAAAGAAATTCCCTCTTGTGTTACCCTTAAACCTTTGTCCCCTAACTCTCAACTCATGTCCTCTTGTTTGAATCTCCCCTACTCTCAGTGGAAAAAATCTATCCACGTCAACTCTATCTATCCCCCTCATAATTTTAAATACCTCTATCAAGTCCCCCTCAACCTTCTATGCTCCAAAAAATAAAGACCTAACTTGTTCAACCTTTCCCTGTAACTTAGGTGCTGAAACCCAGGTAACATTCTAGTAAATCTTCTCTGTACTCTCTCTATTCTGCTGACATCTTTCCTATAATTCGGTGACCAGAACTGTACACAATACTCCAAATTCGGCCTTGCCAAAGCCTTGTACAATTTTAACATTACATCCCAACTCCTATACTCAATGCTCCGATTTATAAAGGCCAACATAGCAAAAGCTTTCTTCGCCACCCTATCCACACTATGCACCATTATTCCTAGATCATTCTGTTCCACTGCATTCTTCAATGCCCTACCATTTACCATGTATGTCCTATTTGGATTATTCCTACCAAAATGTAGCACCTCACACTTATCAGCATTAAACTCTGCCATTGTTCAGCCCACTCTTCTAACTGGCCTAAATCTCTCTGCAAGCTTTGAAAACCTACTTCATTATCCACAACGCCACCTACCTTAGTATCATCTGCATACTTACTAATCTAATTTACCACCTCGTCATCCAGATCATTAATGCATATGACAAACAATATTGGACCTAGTACAGATCCCTGAGGCACACCACTAGTCACCGGCCTCCAACCTGATAAACAGTTATCCACCACTACTCTCTGGCATCTCCCATCCAGCCACTGTTGAATCCATTTTACTACTTCAATATTAATACCTAACGATTGAACCTTCGTAACTAATCTTCCGTGTGGAACCTTGTCAAAGGCCTTACTGAAGTCCATATAGACAACATCCACTGCTTTACCTTTGTCAACTTTCATAGTAACCTCTTCAAAAAAAATTCAATAAGATTTGTCAAACATGGCCTTCCACATACAAATTCATGTTGACTGATCCTAATCAGACCCTGTCTATCCAGATAATTATATATACTATCTCTAAGAATACTTTCCATTAATTTACCCACCACTGACGTCAAACTGATAGGCCTATAATTGCTAGGTTTACTCTTAGAACCCTTTTTAAACAATGGAACCACATGAGCAATACGCCAATCCTCCGGTACCATCCCTGTTTCTAATGACATTTGAAATATTTCTGTCAGAGCCCCTGCTATTTCCACACTAACTTCCCTCAAGGTCCTAGAGAATATCCTGTCAGGACCCCGAGATTTAACCACTTTTATATTCCTTAAAAGTACTTCCTCCTCTTTAATCATCACAGTTTCCATAACTTCCCTACTTGTTTCCCTTACCTTACACAATTCAATATCCTTCTCCTTAGTAAATACTGAAGAAAAGAAATTATTCAAAATCCCCCCCACCCCCATCTCTTTTGGCTCCACACATAGCTGTCCACTCTGATTCTCTAAGGGACCAATTTTATCCCTCACTATCCTTTTGCTATTAATTTAATTGTAGAAACCCTTTGGATTTATTTTCACGTTACTTGCCAAAGCAACCTCGTATTTTTTAGCTTTTCTAATTTCTTTCCTAAGATTCTTCTTACATTCTTTATATTCCTCGATCACCTCATTTACTCCATGCTGCCTATATTTATTGTAGATCTTTCTTTTTCCTAACCAAGTTTCCAATATCCCTTGAAAACCATGGCTCTCTCAAACTTTTAACCTTTCCTTTCAACCTAACAGGAACATGAAGATTCTGTACCCTCAAAATTTCACCTTTAAATGACCTCCATTTCTCTATTACATCCTTCCCATAAAATAAATTGTCCCAATCCACTCCTTCCAAATCCTTTTGCATCTCCTCAAAGTTAGCCTTTCTCCAATCAAAAATCTCAACCCTGGGTCCAGTCCTATCCTTGGCCATAATTATATTGAAACTAATAACCAACTCCCTAGATGACCCCTCTAATCTATCCTGCCAGAGCACTGCTGTAATATTTTCTCTGACAAGCAACACAACACCTCCCCCACTTGTCCCTCTGATTCTATCACACCTGAAGCAACAAAATCCAGGAATATTTAGTTGCCAATCACACCCCTCCTGCAACCATGTTTCACTAATAGCTACATCATCATATTTCCAGGTATCAATCCGTGCTCTAAGCTCATCCACCTTTCTTACAATGCTCCTAGCATTAAAATAAATGCATTTAAGAAATTCTCCACCTCTTCCTCTCTGTTTATCTGTAAACATACAAAGAACTTTATTGTCTTTTTCTTCCTTCTCCCATACATCTGTTCCTACACTCTGGTTCCCCTCCCCCCTCGTATCTAGTTTAAATCCACTGGAGCCTCTCTAGCAAACCTACCTGCAAGAATATTTGTCCCCCTCCAGTTCAGATGTAAACTGTCCCGCCAGAACAGGTCCCACCTTCCCTGGAAAACTGCCCAATTATCTATAAATCTGAAGCCCTCCCTCCTGCACCATGTCTTCAGCCACGTGTTGATCTGCACTATCTTACTATTTCTAAACCCACCTGCTCGTGGCAGTGGTAGCAATCCTGAGATTGCTATCCTGGAGGTCCTGTCCTTTAACTTGGCACCTAGCTCCCTAAACTCACCTTTCAGGACCTCCTCACTCTTCCTACCCACGTTATTGGTCCCTACATGGACCACGACATCCGGCTGCTCACCCTCCCTCTTGAGAATACTGAGAACTTGATCCGAGATATCACGGACCCTGGCACCAGGGAGGCAACAGACCATCCGGGATTCTCGATCTCTTCCACAGAACCTCCTATCTGTCTCCCTAACTATCGAATCCCCTATCACTTCTGCTCTCCTTTTCCCTCCTTTTTCCCTCGTTCCCTTCTGAGCTGAAGGTCCAGTCTCGGTGCCAGAGACGCAACCACTGCAACTTGTCCCTGGTAGGTCATCCCCACCAACAGTATCCAAAACGGTATACTTATTGTTGATGGGAACAGCCACAGGGGTGCTCTGCTCTTCCTGTCTACTCCCCTTCCCTCTCCTGATAGTCACCCAACTACCTGTCTCCTGACTCCTAGGGGTAACTATCTCCCTGAAACTCCTGTCTATTTCTGCCTCTGCCTCCCAAATGATCCGAAGTTCATCCAGCTCCAGTTCCCTAACACGGTTTGTCAGGAGTTGCAGCTGGGTGCACCTTTTGCAGGTGTAGTCATCAGGGACTGCTGTGTTCACCCTGACTTCCCACATACTGCAAATGGAGCACTCAACTGCCCTAACTGATGCCTCCATTACCTACTCCTAAGCTAATTAGATTAATTAAAGGAGCTTACCTGGCCTTACCTCACCTGGAGTGAAGCTTGTACTCAGCCTCTACTTGCTTTTTAAATTCCCCCATTGATCTCAGAGGCCGACTTTCACGTGCTTATACAGTCGTGCCCTGTTCAACCTCACCTCTGCCTGTTCTCGCCGAAGCCTGATTGAGCCAAAGCCATCCCACTCTGCCTCAGTCCACTCCGACATTGGCCGCTGTATATGGCGGTCTTTCTTAAACTTTTGGCGCGCTACGTCATACGCCTGTGCAGTCTAACCTCTTTGCCCCGATCAGTTTAAAAAAAAACAGCTTCTCTCCGAGCTTCTTTTACCTCTTCCTTGAATTTAAATAACTGTTGAAAACTTCCTCGTCTTTTTAAACCTTTGGCGTGCTACATCACGTGCCTGCGCAGTCTAGCCTCTTTGCCCCGATCAGTTTTTTTTTAAAAAACAGCTTCTCTCCAAGCTTCTTTTACCTCTTTCTTTTCTGCCTCTTGCTGTGATTTAAAATCTTGCTGTGGGGATGCTTTGCTGCAGCAGGCCCTGGAAGACTTGTGAAGGTGGAGGGTAAGCCGAGTGCAGCAAAATACAGGGAAATCCTGGAGGAGAACATAGTGCAGTCTGCAAGAGAACTGCAACATGGGAGAAGATTTGTTTTCCAGCAAGACAATGACCCCAAGCATAAAGCCCAAAGCTAGACAGGAATGGCTTAAAAACAACTAAGTTAATGTCCCGCAGTGGTCCAGTCAGAGTCCAGACCTCAATCCAAATGAGAATTTGTGGCTGGACTTGAAAAGGGCTGTTCACTCACAATCCTCATGCAATCTGACAGAGCTTGAGCAGATTTGTAAGGAAAAATGGGGAAAAATTTCAGTGTCCAGATGTGCAAAGCTGAAGAGACCTATCCTCACAGACTCAAGGCTGTCATTGCTGCCAAAGGTGCATCTACTAAATACTGACTTGAAGTGGTTGAATAATTATACAATCAATTATCTTGTGTTGAACAATTGTAATATATTTAGACCAATTTGTAGAAATTTGTTTTCACTTTGACATGAAAGTCTTATTTTTAATTGATCATTGTCAAAAAAAATCCCAAATTAAATCCACTGTGATTTAATGTTGTAAAAACAATAAAACATGAAAACATCCGAGGGAGGGATGAGTTCTTTTTATATGCACTCTACATTTGTCTGATATTTAAATTTCTTTTATTGTCTACCCTTCTTGAAAAGATATCAACCCCTTTCATTGTTTCCAGCCAAGAATGACAGTAGGTGCAGTTACAGCTAATGGAATCCTTATGGGTTTTCAGCAGCTGCTTGGGTTCTGATTATTTCGCCAAACTATCAAGTGGTTTAGCTCAGTGGTCCCCAGCATCTGGGCCGCAAAGCATGCAGTGGTGCAGTAGTAGCTGGAGCGCACCCAGCACATCTTTAAGAAAAAAAGCCAAAATAAACAAGTTAATTAATTAGGTGCCACTGGTCTAGTCTAGCTCAGTTGCAGGATATATTCTGGCCAAGCAAAAATATCCCCAGGAGATGCAGCAGAATTACACCATTAGTAAAACTAATCTTCAGTGAGAGGTTCTGTAAATGACTGTGTTGTTTTCTGAATAGGTAACAACATATACTAACTTCCCAAGCTGTAGCTTTGCATGATATTTTGAGGTTGAAAATGATAAACTGGCTTCATATTATTTTCATAGTTTCTCTAAGCTTTGGAAAGACTTGCATTTTTAAAGTTGTCCTCCACTTGTGCGCTTTACAACTAACCACATTATCACATTAATTTATCGAGCCAATGAAAAGACATTCAGTGAGCCATGCCTGGATTCCTGTTTTGTTTTCATTTTTTCTGTTCCTTCAGTTGAAGAATTAGGGATTTTGTCAACTAATCAAATTTCAGCAAAGGGTGTTGTATTTGGAATGTGTGCTTTTGAAACAAACAGTCTCCTATCCCAATTAAGTGGCAAGGTGTCCCAGATAAAGGGAATCCCAGCTGTTTTCTTGATTCGTTTTTGTTAAGAGTTGTCCCAAATAAGCAGCTGTGCCCCAAAGTAATCAATGGCTCAATTAATCCACAGTAATTTGCAATTGTTTTTGCAAATAATCCCTTACCACTAGGTGGTACTGTTGCTTCTTGCCAATCTGGTAATTTCAGCAAAATTTACAACTCTGCTTGCCAATTTTCAAAACAGAACTTGATATTTGTACTTTGAAGTGTTCTAATTTTTAATTTAATTTACAGCACAGAGGAAGGCTTTTTGGCCAAGCTAATCTATCATGCTTCAAACAGGTCATATCTATTCCTCATGATCTAACCACAACAAAAAAGATCTAATTTTTCATCTGCCTTCAATTCTCACCATTCTTACACCTGAAATAATCTTTTTTTATTTTAATAATTCCTTCTAACCATTCAGTGACTGCAGATCTGAATACTTGCCAGGCAGCTTCATTACCTATATAAGAGGTCTGTAGCAATCCTGGTAAATTTAAGACTACAAATACTCAGCTGGCTTACTTGTCCATTTTACCCATTCTCTTCTACAAATAAATGCAATGAGCAAAACAGTTTCTCCCTATCCTCCCCCTAGTAAACTCTTAGCTGCTTTCAATGGTGGTTATCTGGGGTCATATGGTAGCACAGAGGGTCAGTGATCGGGGTTCAATTCCTGTTACTGTCCATAAGAAGTTTTTACACTCTTACTATGAGTATGTGGGTTTCCTTCAGGTGCTCCAGTTTCCCCTCTCATTCCAAAGGCATTCAGGTTAGGGTTAGTAAGTTGTGATCACTGGGCACAAAGAAAAGGCTGGGAATATCAATAACTGTAGCGCTTCTCTTCTTGACGAACTTAACGTATTCTACGTGAGATTTGAACAGAAGAGGAGCGTCCTGCCCCCTCTGGATGAACCGGACCTGGTGGCATCAAGATCGTCAGCGAAGAAGACGTTAGAAGAGCCTTCCTGAAGATAAATCCACGGAAGGCGACGGGCTCAGATGGTGGCCCGGGACGGGTTCTCCGGGCCTGTGCAAGCAAGGAGTGTTTGCTGACATCTTCAACTGCTCCCTGCTTCAGTCTAAGATCCCCTTGTGTTTTAAGAAGGCAATGATAATCCCGGTGCCGAAGGAAAGCAAGGTGGCATGCCTGAATGACTACCAACCTGTGGCTCTAACATCAATTGCTATGAAGTGCTTTGAGCGATTGGTTATGGCACACATCAACCATAACCTACCCGGTCAACCTTGACGCTTTGCAATTCGCCTACCGGAGCAGCAGGTCAATGGCAGATGCCATCTCTCTGGCACTACATTCCTCCTTAGAACACCTGGAGAATAAAGATGCAAATATAAGGCTCCTTTTCATTGACTATAGCTCTGCCTTTAATACCATCATTCCAAATAAACTGATTCCTAAGCTCCGGAACCTGGGTCTTAGCACTCAGATCTGCAGCTGGATCTTCAGCTTCCTCACAGACAGGACCTAGGCTGTAAAGATAGGGGACAAGCTCTCCTCTACAATCACTCTGAGCACCGGTGCCCCACAAGGCTGTGTACTCAGCCCCCTGCTGTACTCACTGTACACCCATGATTGTGTAGCCAAGTTTCCATTGAACTCAATATATAAGTTTGCTGATGACACCACAACTGTAGGCCACATCTTGGGTAATGATGAGTCTGAGTACAGAGAGGAAATTAAGAACCTGGTGGCATGGTGCGAAGACAATAACCTATCCCTCAATGTCAACAAGACGAAGGAATTGGTTGTTGACTTCAGAAGGAACGGACTGCACGACCCCATCTACATCGGTGGTGCGCAGGTGAAACAGGTCAAAAGCTCTAAGTTCCTTTGGATGAATATCACAAATGACCTGACTTGGTCTAACCAAGCAGAGTCCACTGCCAAGAAGGCCCACCAGCGCCTTTACTTCCTGAGAAAGCTGAAGAGATTTGGCCTGTCCCCTAAAACCCTCACTAATTTTTATAGATGCACCGTAGAAAGCATTCTTCTGGGGTGCATCACAACCTGGTATGGAAGTTGTCCTGTCCAAGACTGGAAGAAGCTGCAGAAGATCGTGAACCTAGCCCAGCATATCACACAAACCAATCTTCCATCCTTGGATTCACTTTACACCATACGCTGTTGGAGCAGTGCTGCCAGGATAATCAAGGATAAGTCCCATCTAGCCAACACACTTTTTCTCCCACTTCCCTCTAGGAGAAGGTTCAGGAGCATGAATATACGTACGGCCAGATTTGGGAACAGCTTCTTTCCAACTGTGATAAGACTGCTGAACAGATCCTGACCCAGATCTGGGCAGTACCTTCCAAATATCTGGACCTGACTTGCACTACCTTACTTTCCCTTTTCTATTTTTAATTATGATTTATAATTTAAATTTTTATTATACTTAGATTCGTACTTCAGAGGGCACGAAGTGCAGAAACAAATATCGCTGTGATGATTGTATGCTCTAGTATCAATTGTTTGGTGACAATAAAGTATTTGTATTTTTGTATTTTGTGGGTGTGCTATGCTGGCTAGAAGCATGGTGACACTGGTGGGCTGCTCCAAGCACATTGGATGTGTCGGTTGTTGAGAAAAACAACAGATTTTACTGTTTGTCTCAATACGCAAATGATAAATAAGGTAATCTTATAATCTTATCTCATCTCTTTAAACAATGAGGTCAAATCTGAACCTTACTTAAAGCACAGTTCTAGATTGGCACAAGTCTACCATAGAGTGAAAGCAGTGTACAGTTGCAAGAAAGAGCTTGTGAACCCTTGGCAATGATCTGGTTTTCAGCAAAAGACCACGATGCTCCACAGCGATTCTGGCACAATGTTCCATGGACAGATGAGATAAAAGTTGAACTTTTTAGCAGAAGTGCACACCACTATGTTTGGAGGAAAAAGGGCACTGCATACCATCATCAAAACCTCATCCCAACTGTGAAGCATAGGGGAAAGAACATCATGGTTTGAGGCTGCCTTAGGGCCTGGACAGCTTGCATTTGTTGAGGAAACAATGAATTCAAAATACTATCAAGGTAATTTTACAGGAGAATGTCAGGGTAGCGGTCCATTGCCTGAAGCTTAATAGATGTTGGATGAGCAACAAGGCAATGATCCAAAAACACAAGAGTAAATCAACATCAGAATGGTTTAAAAGAAGAAAATTTGTGTTTTGGAATAGCCAAGTCAGAGTCCAGACCTTAACCCAATTCTTTTCATGCAGGGTATCCCAGGATATTGATGAACTGAAACAGTTTTGTTTGGAGGAATGGTCTAAGATTCTCCTCACCATTGTGCAAGTCTGATCAGCAGCTACATAAAACGTTTGGTGGAGGTTATTGTTGCTAAGAGAGCAATTATTAAATACAAGGGCTCACATACTTTTTCCAGCCTGGACTGTGAATGATTAAACAATGTGTTTAATAAAGATGTGAAAAGTACAATTGCTTGTGTTATTAGTTTAGGCAGTTTTTGTTGGTGCATTATTTTGACTTAGATAAAGATTAGATCACACATTATGAGTAAATAATGCAGAAAACCAGATAACTGCAAAGGGTTCACACCAACTTTTTCTTGCATCTGTAACTAGAGGCATCATTTTCTGGAGCTGGCCTTAATCATTTCCCCATAGTTTTAAAGTTCTTGGTTGGGAAGTCTTTTGAAATTCAACAATCTGGAAAAATGTAGATTTAAGGTGTATGTGATACAGATTTGCAGAGGTAAATCATGTTTGACTAACTTGACTGACCCTTTTTAATGTTATGGAGAGAACTTTGGAAAGCAGAGCACTTGATTTGTATCTGGATTTAGGAAAGTCTCACACTGAGTTTGTTAGAATAAATGTGTGAGAATGCATGACCCACAGTCTCTCAAAATGATGAAAATCTCTCAAAAGAGCACTTGAAAGTGCAACATAGATGGCAGAAGGAACATGCCAATTGATATCTACCCCATCTGGAAGATTCTGCAGGTTTTCAGTCTGCCATTTAAGTCACCTCAGAACTTGCTGGTCTAAGGTGTAAGTAAGTAATCTTCAATCCACAGGAACTACTCAAGGACAGAAGAAGGTTATTAACGGATCCTTGATTCTTTTTAATTATGAAGAAGAGTGCAAATCTCAGCTGGAAATTCTTATGTCATCAAATGGATTATTGTTCTGATTTGTGAAGGGTGGATTGTACCTGTCAAGTCAGTTTCATATTTTGTTTGAGGACTGATCAAAGTGTTGGGAAGGAGAAAGTCTATGGATGCTATTTGTATGGACTCAGAAACAACTTTGTGAAGATGCGTTTTAAAAGATTGTTAGATAACATTATAGGGCTTGTAACTGAGGCTGTCCATTGGATGGGGTCTACAATGGATTTTACTATTCAGCTGTCTGCATGACGCACAAGCCAGATCATTATGATGTAGCAGGCTCCCCCATCTCCACAAGGCTGATGAATCCAAAGGAACAGCAGAGACAATAGAGTTTGGCACCAGTGGCATCGCAGGAGATGCCAGTCAGCATTGAACTCAACATAGGTAGGGACTCCAGCTTTGAATTTTTCCTCTGTGTTTACTCTGAAGCCTACCCCCATTAGTGGGTATTAGTTGCAAGGATATTACTAGGACTTAAGGACTAGAGTTATAGGGAGTGGTTAAATAGGTTCGGACTTTATTCCCTGGAGAATAGGAAAATGAGGAAAAATCTTTTATTGAGGAGTATAGATAGGATAAATGCATGCAGGCTTTTTCCCCTAGGGTTGTGTAAGACTAGCACTAGAGGGCATGGGTTTAGGGTAAAACATGAAATATTTAAGGGGGATCTAAGGGGAGCTTCTCCACTCGAGTGTTGTTAATGTAGAACAAGTTGTACTGGAAGAGATGGATGCAAGTTCAATTGCCACATTTAAGAGGTTTGGATAGGTACATGGATGAGAGGGGAATGGAGGACTATGGTTTTTTTTTATGTTGGTAGATGGACTAGGCTGAAAAATGCATCAGCATAGACTAGATTGACTGAATGGTAAAGATGGCAGTATTGTGTGTAATGTATATAGGGAGAAAATATTGTTAGTAATTGAGCAAATGGGGATACCCAAGGTAATTGAGGCAGATGTCACATTATCCACTTTGGATATGCATTGGAGAGACCTAATACTTTTCAAATATAGGAAATCTAAAAGCAGTTGAAGACGGAAGAGAATGCAGACATGTGCATTCATAAATTTACATGAACAGGTGTAAAGAGAAGGTTAATAGATGTTGTACTTCCATTTAGAGGAGTGAATTGTTGGGGAATAGGAACTATATTATAGTTATCCATATGGGGGAGAAAAACTCTGGTTAGACCACTCTCGAGTACTGAGAGTTGTTTTACATACCACAATTTAGAAAGGTGTTGGAAGCAGCACAGTGTAGATATAGAGTGAAAAACGTTCACTACAGGTTAACTTACATGAAGAGTTCACAGAAACTAGCATTTACCAGAAATTTGGAAGGTTAAGGCACTCTTTGATGTGGTCTTGAGATATGGGGAATTGATGAAGTAGATAATAAAGCATTTTTTAAACATTGGGAATTCTAGGAGTTAAATAGACATAAAATTAGAATTAAGCCTTTTGGGGGTGAAATAGAAACCCCTCTGCACAATATGGAAATCTCTTCTGTCAATGGCAGTCAAATACTTGGTCCATGAAAATGTATGTTTGATAACCAAAAGTGTTAAAAGTTTGAGAAGCTTCAGGTCCCTCATTGGCCATGGATTTGATTAATTGAAGAAACAAGCAAAAGGAACTAAATGGCTGACTGCCTTTTGTATGTTTATACACCATTATTGTAAATCTTTGGGGGTTTTTTTCTCTCCCTCCTTTTCAAGTTAATGAATATATGCTAGCTGGACCAACTGGTTTGTCTTTCTTCTGTTCATTTTGTATTTTTGGGAGCTTTTAAATGGCAAATCCTTTCTTTCTTCCCTCACTCCTCTCATGGGTGACATAAGTAATAGGAAGGAGTTTTGCTGTGAATCTTAGCTTACATTCCATGTTAGTCAGTGTTACAGTGTGTGCAGCTCCACAATGGTATGGCATTTTATATTTGTTCTTTTTGATTTGTCCTCTTTAAGTCATTATACACCACTAAGCACCCAAGCAAGCCAAATGCTCCTTTGCTACTGATTAAGACCTCTGCTAAGAAACCTGCAAGATCAATCCAGATTTTCTATGGCCTCAGTTTTTTTCAAAGGTACATTTAATGTCAGAGAAATGTATGCAATATACATCCTTAAATTCTTTTTCTTCGCAACTATCCACAAAAACAGAGGAGTACCCTAAAGAATGAATGACAGTTAAATGTTAGAACCCCAAAGCCCCTCCAGTTTTCCCCACCCACGCATAAGCAGCAGCAAAGCAATGATTCCCAAACCCCCAACAGCAAAAAAAAGGATTGACACCCCCCCACTGAGCATTCAAGTGTGCAGCAAAGCATCAACAAAGACATAGTCTTGCAGTACCCCAAAGATTACTGGTTCATCCGATAATTCGACAAACCAGTCTGTCCCCCTCTCCCTAATAAGGGAAAAAGAGGTGTCTCTGTTTCAACTCGCTGATTTACGGTGTTAAGAGTCTTGCATCCAGAGCTAAGAAATTTCAGAGCCCTGAAGGTGCGCTGGTAGGCCACGTCCTTGGTATAGCAACCCTAAGAGTGGAACCCATTCCTGCAAAGAACCAAAGTCAGCATGTAACTCCAGGTCCAACAAAAGAACCCTGAAAGGGAAGAAATATTAAAGATAGAAATAGAGCTGTTTCTGAAGATGCAAGCAAAGGAGTTGCCGTTAGGCGCCATTGTCCTGCTAAGCTCCACCCATTAAATCAGTTTTCATCACCTTTGGGCTGCATGGCAGAAACTACAGATTGCTGCAGCAGGAAAACAGCTGTTACTCAAATCTGCTTTGATGTCCGTCAAGTGACACTTTACAGTAAAAATACTAAAAAATGTTTGGTTCATCTGTCGAACGGACTGAGGGCAATGTTGGTCTTTTCTGTTTTTATTTTGTTCTACAGTGCTGCTTTATGAGGATTCTCTTGACATTTCTGGTAGTAAACCATTTTCTCCAATTCCTACAGATGAACATTTTAAGGGTTTATTAATGTATAGTTTGCTCATTTTTATACAATTATAACATGAATAAAAACATCCTTTCTCCTAGGTTTATCTAGAAAGGTTGCTAACATATGCTGAGATAGATATTTGCCCCAGTAACTGGAAACGGATTGTACTGGGTGCCATCCTGCTTGCTTCCAAGGTATGGGATGATCAGGCAGTCTGGAATGTAGACTACTGTCAGATTCTGAAAGACATGACCGTCGAAGATATGTAAGTATTTGAGTTTACTTTTATTGAAACTTGCAAAAGTTAAACAATAAACTATCTGCTGGGGAAATTCAGCAAGTCAAGCAGCATCTGCTGGGGAGGAGAGGAATTGTCAGCAGTTTGGGTTGGTACCCTTGCATCAGTTCTCATGGTGCACCATTACTGAGTTTCTTCAGCAGATTGTTGCTCCAGATTCCAGTGTCTGCCATCTCTGCTTTGCAACATTCGAAAGTCACTTTTCTGAATCAGCATAGCCATTCAGTCTTAATTAGCATGCTTGAGCTAATTGTAAATTGCATTTATAAAATAACTTTAATGCAGTAAACTTTCCCAGTATGCCGTATAGGAATGTTATCAAAGATAGATGTTAAGGAACATCCTAAAACCTCTTTGCAAAGTAATTTATGAAGAGACTAATAGCCTGGATATTTCAGAGAATTGGAATAGATTATAGAAGCAGAGAAATGAGATCTGAGGCTTATGATAAAAGAATTGAATATTTCTCATAAAGAAGCAAGGTATTGCCTAGCTAAGAGCTAATGTAGATGAACATGCACAAACATGATGGAAGAACAAGATTTTATGCAATATAACTAAGAGGAGATCTGCAAAATTTTGATAACCTCGTTTGGATAGGGTCGTATATAGGATGTGGGCCAGGAATGTGTGAAATCATTCAGCCTGTGGGGTGGGGGGCGGGGGGGGGGGGGAAACAGAAAAGTCCAAATTCTATCATCTTAATCATTCTTCGTGATTTCTCTCACATTTATAAAAAGCTTCTCATTCTGAAGAGCATTATAATAAAAAGCATGGGTCAACTCATGGTTCAGGCATGTACATAAATGTATGAACTGACTGAAATTTCATATTTGGAAACGAATGAATAATGTTCTAGTAAACATTAAGTGCATTTTACCAACAGGGTGAAGAAGCTTGCTGCAAATTTTAGTGATCTGCTTCTGCTTTATTTACTTGCAAATTGTTTTTGATGTCCCCTCCGAAGGTTCTTGCTATGAATGTTGGATTGAATGCCAAATGACTGACAAATGAATTGAGAAATGTTGAAGCTGGTCTTTGTTTTGCATTGGTGCCTTTGTTCAGCTTCATTAAAAATGGAAGCTGATAAAAGATAAGAGTAAGTGGATGCAGAGGTTCATTTTAAGATAATTATTTAATAAAGCTCATTGAGAATTGCACAGCTTCCATGGTTGCAGATGTCAAGGGCAATGAAGTGTAGCACTCTTGCTATATGCTACCTATGTATTAGCCTGTTGCATAACGAAGAGCAGCCTCCTGTTAAAAGCCTTTTCTGTAATGTGTCTCTGCAGGTTCAAGAGCCCTCATCCTCTGACATGATAACAGCAGTATTCTGAGAGTCCATTTGTTGCCTTGGTGACTGGCTAAGCCCTTTGTGTGTTGTGTATGTGTGTATATATGTCTGTGTTTTCTGCTCCCCACTAAATCTCTGTCTGTTATGATCCTGGTGAAAGTGGCTCTGATAATGCACAACATATGAATCCTTTTGATCTGCAATAGATATGCTATATTATTGAAAGATGGAAGACTGACATCTTTTTGTTAGATTTGTTTTTGTTAACAGTCAGTTTAAAGGGCAAAGCATTTTTGTATAAAGCTTATGTGGTGGATGTTCAATTATTGTCATCTCACTTCATTTTGTGATTGCAACCTTAATGTTCTGTGCTATTAAATCAGGCAGTTAGCTTGGCATACATTTACATTTCCTTTTGCTGCACAGCCTTTACTGCCATCCTATTGCAAAATTATTATACAATAGGATACTAGTTACCACATGCATCTCATACATTAGAAAGTTGAAGTACAAGCTCGAAATCTCTAGAGTTCTCAGTTGAAAGTGCCCCCTGTTACTCAAAGAAGTAATTGTGGACTTCTGTTTTATGGCTCATTAACTTCCTGAGTCACAGTCCTACAGTGCAAAATCTATTTCCTTGGCCCATCATGTTCCATCCTGACCATCAAGTTAGAATCTGTACTAATCCCATTCACCAGTAATTAGTCTGTAGCCTTATTTGTCTTGGAATTCAAGTGCTCATCCAGATGTTACTCAAATTTTATGAGTACCTGCTTCCACCACCACTTTTGGGCTGTGTGCTCCAAGTTCTAACCACCCTCTGACTGGGGGGAGAAAAATCCTTTGATGCTCTCTTAGTACTTATTCTGTTGCTTTTTGCTTTGGCAAAGTAAATATTGTAGGACTAAGTAGTGTTGTGGAGGAAATTTTGGTGAATTGCTGAAATGTGTCTTTTAGACTGGATCCATTGACAAAAGATTGAATATTTACTCAGCGGAAGAGATGTAGCAAGTAAGCAGCTTTATCCTGGATGGTGCTGGGTGAGTGGTTTGCCTTGTAGAATGTAGAAAGGCTGGGGAATTGAGAGATGTATCCCACACTTCAGTGTTTGAGCTTTTGACTTTGTTTTGTAGCCTCAATATTTATTTGGTCAATATTGATCCTCAAAGTGCTGAAGGCAGGTAATTCAACAAAGGAGAATGTCATTGAATAAAAAGTAGAGCCTACTGAATCCTCTTTTTGGAGAAGTTGTTACTTACCCATATACCCTGATTATCATCCAGGACTTGCTGTGTTCTGACACAAATTGTTCATTATTTGAGCAGATTTATATATTTACTTAGCAGGACATCATTTACTTACTGAGTAGACCCTTTGAGCTATGCTGCCCTGGTAACCCTATAACCCCGACTAACCCTAACCTAATTACAATCACCAATTAACCTACTTGGTGCAACTTTGTAGTTTGAGAGCAAACCAGAGTACCCGAGGTACCCACAGGAATAATGTAATGAGACCCCTTGCAGAATGGCGCTGGAATTAAACTGAGCTCCAAAATGCCCTAAGCTGTAATAGCGTCGCGCTAATGCTATGCTATCATGGCACCCAGATGTGAATTAAATAAAGTTGTGAATGGACATCAATGTTCCTTACTTGGTTTCATATTAAAAGTTAATTGTGAAGCAGCTGGAAATGTTTGGGTATAGGACATAGTCTTGAGAAGCCTCTGCAGTATGTCCTGAGGCTAAACTGATTGATCTCCTAAAATCTTTGCTGTCATTGTGTTCAGAATAATTTGAGGATAGAGCTAAGAGAGGTCTAAGCTATGAAAATGTCTACAAATTCATAATTTATGTTTTCATTTGGAACAAGAATAGGTCATTCAGACCCTAGTTTGTCATTCAATTCATGCTAATCGGTATCTTAACTCCAGTTACCTATTTTGATCTTATTCCTCTTGATATTCTTGCCTAAAACAAATTTAGCAATCTTGCTGTCAATGTTATATACTGAATTGACTCTAGTTTCTTTCCCCATCTTCCCTTCTGCTATTCTCACCACCCAACTGAAGGATATTAGTGAATCAAATTTTTTTTTGTACAATAGTAGTTTTGTGGTCATCATTATTAATGACTTTTGGAAATTATTCCAGATTATTTACTTGAACATAAATTCTATAAGACATGCTGAAATCTGAATTTAAAATTTTAAATTGTTGACCATGCACTCTAGCAGCAAACTGTGCACTTGAACTACCATGGCAATCTGTTCCACAACAGTTGTCAGTACTCTACCATTCATTGTACAACCCCTGACCTGGTTTGATTGTCCAACTTATATCACCTCACACTTATCCAAGTTGAAATCCATTTGCCATTCTTCAGCCCACCACCATAACTGATCAAGATCTCTTTGCAATTGTTACCTGCTTCATTATCAAAAAGATCCCCTAATTCAATAACATTAATATTCAAGTACATTTATTATCAAAGAATGTATAAGTTATACAACCTTGATTTATTTGCTCACAGGTAACCACAAAGCAAGAAACCTGAAAGAACCCATTTAAAGAAAAAAAGAATGAAAATAGAAGAGCAGCACTCAATGTGTAAAAATAAAAAAAATCTGGTACATTCACATCCAACTCATTTACATAAATAATTGAATGACAGAAGTCCCAACACAGAGCCCCAGGCACCCCCCAGTCACAGGCCTCCAATCAGAGAATTGACCTTGAATCAATCTCTGCTTCCTTGTCATCAAGCTACCTCCCTCTCAATCCTGTGTGACCTAACTTTTCCAATAAGCCTGCCATGCTAAATGCCTTGTTAAATGCCTTATTAAAGTCCATGTAGATATCATCCACAGCGATACCTACATCTATCCCCATAGTTGCCTTTTTGGAAAAACTCCAAGATTCATCAAACATAACCTCTCACAGATAAAGCCATATTAACTATTTCTGATCAGGCCTTGACTATCCAAGTATTTGCAGATATTGTCACTCAGAATTCCCTCCTTTAACTTCCCTACAGCTGAAGTCAGGCTCACTAGTATCTATTTCCCTGGTCTGTCCTTGCTACCCTTCTTAAACAATAAGAACATTAGCCAGTTTTCAGGAATTTTCCCCATGGTTAATGATGAAGTAAATCTCAAAAAGCCCCTCAGTTTCTTCCTTGGTCTCCCATAATGTCAGGGGGTGCACTAGGTCAACCCTTGGAAATATGCTTACCATAATGTACTTCAAGGTTGCCGATTCCACCGTCTTTGTAATATGCATATGATCCAAGACTTGACTACTTATTACTCCCATCACAAGCAAGAGAAAATCTACAGATACTGGAAATCCAAGCAACACACACAAAATGCTGGAGGAACTCAGCATGCCAGGCAACATCTATGGAAAGGAGTACAGTCGATGTTTCGGGCAGAGACCTTCAGCAGGACTGGAGAACAAAAGATGAGATATTTAGAAGGAAGGGGAGGAAGAAACACACGAAGATAGGTGAACTAGGGGGTAGGAGGTGAAGTAAGCAGCTGGGAAGTTGACTGGTGAAACAGATAAAGGGTTGGAGAAGGGGGAATCTGATAGGAGGGGACAGAAAGCCATGGAAGGAAAGAAAAGTAGGACGACCACCGGAGGGAGGCAATAGGCAGGCAAGGAGATAATGTGACAGAAGGAAAGGGGAATGGGAAATGGTGAAGTGGGGGGGGAGAGGGGCATTACCAGGAGTTAGAGAAATCAATGTTCATGGTATCTGGTTAGAGGCTATCCAGACGGAATATAAGATGTTGCTCCTCCAATCTGAGTGTGGCCTCATTGTGAGAGTATGTACATGTCAGAATGGGAAGTGGAATTAAAATGGGTGACACTGGGAGATTCCACTTTTTCTTGTGCATGGAGAGTAGGTGCTTGGCGAAGCAGTCTCCCAATCTACATTGGGTCTCACCAATATACAGGTAGTCCCCGAGTTATAAACGTCTGACTTACGGACAACTCGTACTAATGAACTGAGGAAGGAGAACGCCGTCTGCCATTTTAAGTCATTGCCGTTGACACTGTGTTGAGTGTTTAACTTTGTATTTAGCTTAAATTTTTCTTATTAAGATTCACCCTGACCACTCCCGCCCCCCCAGTTCCGGTCGGCCGGTGGCACAGTGCCGGGCTCGAGAATGGAGGTTTCCGAGTTCTATCCAGTGACAGACTGCTCCCGTGCCGGGTTGATGTCGATCCAATGACTCCCATACCATCCGTGCCGGGTTGATGTCAAGCTCGCAAAAAACACTGCCACCTCCAGCTTAAATTCCCACGCGGAATATTGTGGAGGATCAAATACCCAAACCCAGCACAGCCCCCACTTGTTCCATTTAGCCTGTCTCAGTGCTCCTTAGGACCTGGGGAATTCAGTGAGATGGTCCTTAGGACCCAATGGACCTTGGGACCTGCCACCTGCAGTGTTTCTGTTCCATTGATGGAATGCAATCGTGATTGAAAATAAAGTGGAAATAATAAAGCGTTTGGAAAGAGGTGAAACACCATCGGTCATTCAATGATCAGAACAATTTTAAAGGATAACGGATAAAGTGAGAATAATGGAGTATGTGAAAGGTCCTGCCCCGATGAAAGCTACAAACATTACTAAGTTTACTAATTACAAATATTACTAAAATATTACTTTGCATCTATGTTGTTTTCCTTAATAAACACCAAGAAGAAATAAACATTAAAAATATCCGCCATCTCCTGCAGCTCCTTGCATAGGTGTCTAAGGTAGTCTTTAAGGGGGCGTAGGCCTTTTACAGTTAATATAACAGAAGAACTTCTTGAGGTTATCTTTAATCCTGTTTATCAAATCATCTCATACCCTCTTTTTGCCCTCCAGATTTCCGTCTTAAGCCTGCTGTTCAACATTTTGTATTCATTAATGGATTCATTCATACCCAATTGTTTGTACCCATTGTACCCAGAACCTCAATATCTCTCATCTGCCAGTTTTCTGAAATTGGTATGTCAACCCTTCACCCTAACAAGAACATGATGCCCTTGGACTCTTGAAGTAACCCTATTAAAACTGCCCTACTTGCCAACTGTTCCTAAGTTCCAACTCTATTTAGAGTTGTCCAGTCGAGCTCAGCTAGATTCTGCTTGTTGCTGTCAAAGATAACCCCGCTCCAGTTCAGGACGTTAACCTGTGGACCAGTTCTATCTTTTTACATAACCACTTTAAGACTAATAAAATTATGGTCACTGGACCAAAAGGGCTCCCCAGCTGCTGCTTCAGCCACTTGGTCCACCTCATTCCCCATTGTTCCTTCCCAAGTATGTTCCTCCAAATATTGCATCAGGTACCTGTCTTGGACATACCACACGAATTCTGCCCTATCCAGGCCTATTACATTTTAGGTGGCACAGTCAATACCAGGAATATTGAAATCACCCATTAGCACCACCCTATCTATTCAGATTCAGAATCAGAATCAGGTTTATTATTACCACATATGTCGTGAAACTTGCTATTTTGCGGTAGCAGTACAAGGCAATACACAGTGAAGATTTAAAAAATCTGAATTACAATGTATGTGTATACATACACAGTGATGTTAGAAAGTTTGCGAATCCTGTAGAATTTTCTCTATTTCTGCATAAATATGACCTAAAATGTGATCAGACCTTCCATTTTCGACACTTCCCTCCCCTTTCTATCTCTATCTCTGGAGAAAGCTTATCTACCGATGTCAATGATAAACCCACAAACTCTCACAGATACCTGGACTATAAATCATCCCATCCTGTTACTTGTAAAAACGCCACCCCTCTTTTCTCAATTCCTCTGTCTCCGCTACATATGCTCTCGGGATGAGGCTTTTCATTCTAAAATCAAGGCGATGTCCTCCTTTTTCAAAGAAAGGGGCTGCCCTTCCTCCACCATCAACGCTGCCCTCAACCTCATTTCTTCCATTTCATCAAGTCTGCACTTACCCTAACCTCCCTACCCTACCAGGGATAGGGTTCCCCTTGTCCTCACCTACCACCCCACCAGCCTCTGTGTCCAGCACATAATTCTCCATAACTTCTGCCACCTCCAACGGAATCCAAGCACATCTTTCCCTCCCCTCCACTTTCTGCTTTCCGCAGAAATTGCTCCCTACTTCCTTGTCCATTCATCCCTCCCCACTGATCTCCCTCCTGGCACTTATCCTTGCAGGTGGAACAAATGCTACAACTGCCCCTACACCTCCTCCCTCACGACCATCCAGGGCCCTAAACATTCCTTCCAGTTGAGGCAACACCACCTGTGAGCCTGTTGGGATCATTAGCTGTGTTCAATGCTCCTGGTGTCTCCTGTACATCAGAGAGATCCGACGTAGATTGAGAGATCTCTTTGCCAAGCTCCGTCCACCAGAAAAAGTGGGATCTCCCAGTGACCACCCATTTTAATTCCACTTCCGATTCCCATTCCAATATACCCATCCATTGTGATGAGGCCACACTTAAGTTGGAGGAACAACACCTTATTCTGTTCGGGCAGCCTCCAACTTGATGGCATGAACATTGATTTCTCAAACTTCTGGTAATGCCCCCCACTGCCCCTCCTTCACCATTTCTCATCCCCTTTTCTCTCTTTCACCTTTTCTCCTTGCCCACCCATTACCCCCCTCTGGTGTTCCTCCCCCATTTTCTTTCTTCCATGGCCTCCTGTCTCTTTCACCAGCTTTTTACTTTATCCTTCTCCCTCCAGGTTTCACCTTGTGTTTCTCTCTCCCCTCCCCCACCTTTTAAATCCACTCCTCAACTTTTTTTCTCCAGTCCTTCCGAAGATGTTGCCTCGCCTGCTGAGTTCCTCCAGCATTTTGTGTGTGTTGCTTGGATTTCCAGCATCTGTAGATTTTCTGTTGTTTGTGATTGTATCAAGGCATTTTACAAGAGAATATCAGGGTAACAGTCTGTCACCTGAAACTTAATAGAATGTGGATAATGCAACAAGACAGTGATCCAAAAAAAAGAGTAAATCAACAACAGAATGGCTTAAAAAGAAAATTTTTGTTTTGGAATGGCCGATTCAAAGTCCTGACCATAATCCTATAGAAATGTTGTGAAAGGACCTGAAGCAAGCGGTTCATGCAAGGAAGCCCACCAGCATCCAAAAGTTGAACCAGTTTTGTAAGGAGGAATGGCCTTAAAATTCTCCCAAGCCAGTGTGAAGGACTGAGCAACAGTTACTGGAAACGTTTGGTCGAAGTTATTGCTATACAAGGGGGTTACACCAGTTACTGAAAGCAAAGGTTCACATACTTTTTCGAACAAACCAGATCATTTTTCTCAATAATGTTTTGTTATTTATTTAATTGGGTTCTCTTTATGTAGTTTTAGGACTCACATGAAGGTTTGATCACATTTTGTGTATAGTTCAGTTAAAATAAATAGTGCAAAAACAGAAACTAAAAAAGTGGTAGTGAGGTAGTGTTCATTGATTCAATGGCCATTTAGAAATCTGATGGCAAAAGGGAAGAAGCTGTTTCTGAATCACTGAGTGGGTGCCTTCAGGCTTCTGTACCTCCTTCCTAATGGTAACATTGAGAAGAGGGCATGTCCTGGGTGATAGGGGTCCTTAATGATAGACTGCTACTTTCCTGAGGCACTGCTCCTTGAAGATGTTTTTGATACTGTGGAGGTTAGTACCCATGAGGGAGCTGACTAATTTTACAAGTTTCTGCAACCTCCATCTCAGACCGATGGCTTGAGATGTACCTGTTTTAATGCAAGGAGTATTATGAATAACGTGCATGAGCTTAGAGTGTGGATCAGTACTTGGAGTTATGATGTTGTGGCCATTTCAAAGACTTGGATGGCTCAGGGGCAAGAATGGTTATTTCGAGTGCCGGGCTTTAGATGTTTCAGAAAGGACAAGGAAGGAGGCAGAAGAGGTGGGGGCGTGGCACTGTTGATCAGAGATAGTGTCACAGCTGCAGAAAAGGATGAAGACATGGAGACAATGTCTACATGGTCTCTGTGGGCGGAAGTTAGGAACAGGAAGGATTCAGTAACTCTACTGGGTGTTTTTCATAGACCACCCAATAGTAACAGCAGCAGATAGGGAGACAGATTCTGGAAAGGTGTAATAATAACAGGCTTTGTCGGGGTGGGAGATTTTAATTTCCCAAATATCGATTGGCATTTCCCTAGATGGGGTGGAGGTTGTTAGCTGTGTTCAGGAAAGTTTCTTGACACAACATGTTGATAAGCCTGTAAGAGGAGAGGCTGTACTTGATCTGGTCAGGTGTCAGATGTTTCAGTAGGAGAGCATTTTGGAGATAGTGATCACAATTCTATCTCCTTTACATTGGAGAAGGATAGGAACAGACAAGTTAGGAAAGTGTTTAATTGGAGTAAGGGGAAATATGAGGCTATCAGACAGGAACTTGGAAGCATAAATTGGGAACAGAAGTTCAGGGGATATTTGCGTGTTCTGCACAAGTACATTCCAGTGAGCTGGAAAGGATGGTAAGGTACAAGAACCGTGATATACAAAGGCTTTTGTAAATTAGTCAAGAAGAAAAGAAGAGCTTACGAAAGGTTCAAAAAACTAGGTAATGATAGAGATCTAGAAGATTATAAGGCTAGCAGGAAGGAGCTGAAGAAAGAAGTTAGGAGAGCCAGAATGGGCCAAGAGAAAGTCTTGGCGGACAGGATTAAGGAAAACCCCAAGGCATTCTACAAGTATGTGAAGAGAAACAGGATAAGATGTGAGAAAATAGGATCAATCAAGTGTGACAGTGGACAGGTGTGTATGGAACCGAAGAAGATAGCAGAGGTATTTAATGAGTACTTTGCTTCAGTATTCACTATGGAAAAGGATCTTCGCAATTGTAGGGATGACTTACAGTGGACTGAAAAGCTTGAGCATTTAGATATTAAGAAAGAGGATGCGCTGGAGTTTTGGAAAGCATCAAGTTGGATAAGTCACCGGAACCAGATGAGATGTACCCCCAGGCTACTATGGGAGGCAAGGGAGGGGATTGCTGAGCCTCTGGCGATGATCTTTGCATCATCAATGGGGACAGGAGAGGTTCCAGTGGTTTGGAGGGTTGCAGATGTTGTTCCATTATTCAAGAAAAGGAGTAGATATAGCCCAGCCAATTATAGACCAGTGAGTCTTACTTCAGTGGTTGGTAAGTTGATGGAGAATATCCTGAGAGGATATTTGGAGAGACATTATGTGATTAGGAATAGTCAGCATGGCTTTGTCAAAGGCAGGTCGTGCCTGACGAGCCTGATTGAATTTTTTGGGGATGTGACTAAACACATTGATGAAGGTAGAGCAGTAGATGTGGTGTATATGGATTTCAGCAAGGCATATGACAACATACCCCATGCCAGGTTTATTGAGAAAGTAAGGAGGCATGGGATCCAAGGGAACATTGCTTCGTGGATCCAGAACTGACTTGCCTGCAGAAGGCAGAGTGGTTATAGATGGGTCATATTCTGCATGGAGGTCGGTCACCAGTGGTGTGCCTCAGAAATCTGTTCTGAGACCCCTACTCTTCATGATTTTTATAAATTACCTGGATAAAGAAGTAGAGGGATGGATTAGTAAATTTGCTGATAACACAAAGGTTGGGGGTGTTGCGGATAGAATGGAGGGCTGCCAGAGGTTACAGTGGGACATTGATAGGATGCAAAACTGGGCTGAGAAGTGGCAGATGGAGTTCAACCCAGATAAGTGTGAAGTGGTTTATTTTGGTAGGTCAAATATGATGACAGAACGTAGTATTAATGGTAAGACTCTTGGCAGTGTGGAGGATCAAGGGATCTTGGGGTCCGAGTCCATAGGACACTCAAGGCTGCTGCACAGATTGACTCTGGTTAAGAAGGTATACAGTGCATTGGCCTTCATCAGTCATGGGATTGAGTTTAAGAGCCAAGAGGTAATGTTGCAGCTCTGTAGGACCAAGGTTAGACCCCACTTGGAGTACTGTGCTTAGTTCTGGTTGCCTCACTACAGGCAGTCCCCGGGTTATGTATGAGTTCCGTTCCTCAGTCCGTCTATAAGTCGGATTTGTAGGTAAGTACATCCGGTATTATTTAGCATCAGTTAGTCAAACATTTGTCTTAGTATATAGTATATATTTTACCTTTCTATGCATATAAAACACTTAAGAAACATGTGTGCTCCAATAATTAAACCACTGCGTTGCTTAGTAATATTTATAGCTTTCATCAGGGCAGGGCCTTTCACATACTCCATTATTCTCACTTTACCCGTTATCCTTTAAAATTGTTCCGATCATTGAATGACTGATGGTGTTTCACCTCTTTCCAAATGCTTTATTTCCACTTTATTTTCAATCGTGATTGCTTCTGTCAATGGAACAGAAACACTGCAGGCAGCGGGTCCTGATCTGCATTGGCTCCCGAGGTCCGCTGGGTCCTAAGGACCACAGCACTGAATCCCCCAGGTGCTAAATTGCACCACACTGAGACAGGTTAAATGGGACAAGTGGGGACTGTGCTGGATTTGGATATTTGATCCTCCACAATATTCCACGTGGGAATTTAAACTGGAGGTGGCTGTGGTTTTTTTACGAGGTCGAGTTGCGACCGCGGATAATACAAGAGTCACTGGATCGACATCAACCCAGCACGGGAGAGATCTGTCACTAAATCGAACTCAGGAACCTCCATTCTCTAGCCCGGTGCTGATATGACTGCGCCAACAGCTGACTGGAACGGGGGGGGTGGGGGGGTTCCAGGGTGAATCTTACTAAGAAAAATACAAAGTTAAACACTTAACATGGTGTCAACGGCAACGACTTAAAATGGTGGACGGCGTTCTCCTTCCTCGGTTCGTAAGTACGAGTTGTCCGTAAGTCAGACATTCGTAACTCGGGGACTGCTTGTATAGGAAGGATGTGGAAACCATAGAAAGGGTGCAAAGAAGATTTATAAGGATGTTACCTGGATTGGGGAGCATGCCTTATGAGAATAGGTTGAGTGAACTTGGCCTTTTTTCCTTGGAGCAACGGACAATGAGAAGTGACCTGATAGAGATGTATAAGATGATGAGAGGCATTGGTTGTGTGGATGGTCAGAGGCTTTTTCCCAGGGCTGAAATGGCTATCACGAGAAGGCACTATTTTAAGGTGCTTGAAAGTAGGTACAGAGGAGATGTCAAGGGTAAGTTTTTTATGCAGAGATTGGTGAGTGCATGGAATGGGATGGTGGCGGAGGCGGACACGATTGTGTCTTTTTAGAGACTTCTGGACAGGTACATGGAGCTACGGGTAACCCTAGGAAATTGCTAAGGTAGGGACATGTTCAGCACAGCTTTGTGGGCCAAAGGGCCTGTATTGTGCTGTAGGTTTTCTATGATTCAAGAACCTGAATCACTATCCCTGCATCTGCTATTCCTCCATGCATTCATTTGGCCTATTTTTCTATTGCTGTACTCAGTAGCACATGGCACCAGGAGTAATCTAGAGATCACTACCCTCAAGATCCATCATTTTAATTTGTTACCTACCACCCTCTTTCTGCAAGACCTCATCCCCTGTTCTACTAATATTGTTTGTGTTATCGTGTCCTCTGCTTGTTCACCCTTGTCTTCAAGAATTTTCTGTGACTGCTCAGAGATATCCTTAACCCTTGGCATCTGCGAGGCAACACACCATCCTATTGTCTCTTCTGTGTTGCAGAATCTCCTGTCTACACCCTCACTATGGAATCTCTGATCACCATCACCCTGACTGCACCCTTTCCCTCTGAGCCTCATTGCTGGTGATGACACCAAAAACCTACTACAGCTGCTGGCTCTGTGTTGTAACTCCATTTACTTCTCATGGTGGTCACCTACCTATTTGAAGCCTGTTCCTTGGGTGTGACCACTTCAGTAAAAGTCTCATCTACTTCCCAGATGACTCTAAATACCTCCAGATCCAACTCTAATTTCTAGGTCTGTCAGGAGCTGCATTGGTTGCACTTCTCACTGCCGTAGTCATCCGGGAGACTGTGAGGTTCCATCACTACCCACGTCAGAAGGAGTATTCCATCTTTTGATTACCATCCTGCCTTCTCTGAAACCTTTTAAAAAAAATGCAGCTCGCATTCCCCACACCCGGACCATTTCACTTCTTCACATTGAGCCATCGCCTTAGCTTCCCGTTCTTAAACTGGCAAATAACAAAAATAGCTACTCCACTTGACTGTAACATATTTTTGTTGGCTGCTGTTAATAAACTGTTCAATTATTAACCAACAATTTCCTCTTTCAGAGATTTGTTATAAGAAACTAATCAGCAACTCCTGAGATCTGTCTCTTTCAAACTCTTGTGTCTCTCGCTCCAAGTCTTGGCTCCTGTTAAATGAAACTCAGTTGGAGATAAAAGAGGTGGTTAGTTGAAATACTAATTACTTCTGTAGCAACACCTGGTCAGAATCAGATGTATTAAGGCCCTCCTTGGGCGGGGACAACCATGGATGTTGCATCCCAGCTGTCTTTGTGATATGTAAGACAGGGCAGTACGATATGGAAACAATCTGTGGCCCATGTAACAGGCTCCCCTTCTCCAAGCCGTTGAGAAAGTCCAAAGGAAAAACAGAGACATGATACAGTTTGGCCCCAGTGGCGTCACAGGATTTCTCAGTCAGCATTGAACTCAACATAGGACTGCCTTAAGGACTCCAGATCCAGATTTTTCCTCGGGATTTACTCCTGAAGTCTTCTCCATGAGTGTAGCCATAAGGCACAGAGGTTTAAATTCAGAGCTTTTCTTCTCCTAGTTGAGCTGCCAACCACAGATGATGACAAGCCCCATCTGCCTGAAGTAGCTGGTTTTGAAGGCACCAGTAACACGCTTTTGTCCTTTCTCCTGTCAGTAGAAACAGTTCCCCTGGCTTGGTAACTAAACTAGATGTGAAGGCCAAGAGCTGGACTTGATTGTCTGAGGCTATTTGAGGCGCACGTCATTGGGAGTATTTAATTGGCAGTGGCAGTTTATCCCCACTACCTTAAGGAACTGTCGTATTTATTAATGTTAAAATGATATGAAGTTTGTTGTTTCACAGCAGCAATACAGTGCAAAAACAATTACTATAAATATTCAATGTGGGTCTTCTGGCATTTGTGAGTTAGATTCTTTGGAGTGTGAAAGCATTTAGTTAATTAAAATTACAGACTATCAAGAGCCCTAAACTTTTCCCTGATGGTAGCATCAAGAAGAAGGCATGTTCAGAAAGGTGAAGGTGGAAAGGGTTAATACCTTGGTGGAGCTGAATGGGTATGTAACCTTCTACAGGTTCTTGCGATTTTGCTACTTCTTTTTCTGTCCTATTTCTTGGTTGCAGCAGGGAATTCTGCCACAATACCATGTCAACTGACTTTGAGTGCCAGTACTATTTGGCTCTTTTCAACTGGAAGCTTGTGTGTTCGCAGCTACTTGAGTAGTGTTGATATGGATTTGTATAGTAGATGCTTTGGGGTGTGAAAGCATTTAGTTAAATTTACAGACTATATTGAGAGCTCTAAACGTAGATGAGTCAAATGATAACATGGAAGGGGCTGACTTCTGGCGTTTTGCTATATTTGCACATCCCAGGACTCTTATTTGTTGAAGTTAATTAAGTTTTTGATTATCTGTTTGTCAAGCATACTGTTCCTTGATTTACAGATATCAACTTAAAAAATGTTTGCTTTGATGCCGTCCACTCTTTGGGGTACATGATTTAAGAATCTACTTTGATTTAACAAATAGCGGTGGATGCTCTGCCCAGAGGAATATACTGGAAGGGAAACTCCCAGAATATATTTTACCCAGCCTTTTCTGCTCATGAAATTTTGCTTAATGAAGTATTTTCCAGAAGTGCATATTATTGGTAAATTAAGGATTGGTTACTTTGTTTATTCAAACCTTTTTCATTTTGTGTTTTTTTTCCCAACAGGAATGAGATGGAAAGGCAGTTCCTAGAGTTGCTACAGTTTAATATTAATGTTCCTGCTAGTGTTTATGCCAAATATTACTTTGATCTGCGCTCCCTGGCAGATGACAACAATATGAACTTCCCCTTGGAACCACTCAGCAAAGAGCGAGCACAAAAACTGGAGGTAATGACTGTCAGAAAGATCAAGCAACACACTGCATTCACAGAACAGGTTTTTTTTTAACCACAGGTCAGCCCAATATGTTTTATTCATCCACAAGATCCCACCATCTGCATTGTGATCCATGATATGAAAAATCTGAAAGGAAACAGTTTTTGGATGGGAGATAATTATTGCAATAATACACTTGTTCTTTCAAAAGTAACCTGGAATTGTTTACTGGGATGGGACATGGGACCTCAATTTAAAGTTTTGTCTGAAGGCCATTTCCCTCTTAAATTGCAGAATGGTGTCAATCCAGTTTGTGCTCAAATTCCTGATAATTAACGAGAGTACTTTAGGCATGCCAATGTTATTCTCTAGTGCCAACAGACTTGTTTAATTGGGAACTGTCAGTTACATCAATGAGCAAATAACAAGGAAATATGGATAAACCTGAGCCTGTTCATAATGTTAGTCTACTGTTTCACACCTCATCTTGTGGACTAATGGTCATTTGGCACGTTCTCCAGTCATTACTAATTCGGGACTCGGCCCGAAATGTCGACTGTACTTCTTCCTGTAGATGCTGCCTGACCTGCTGCATTCCACCAGCGTTTTGTGTGTGTTACTAATTAAGTGATTTTCAAAATTTATCAAATGCATTCATTCCTCTTAAAATAATACATTGTTGGTGACACAATCTCTTGAAAATAAACTTTCCTAATTAATGCAAATACTACTTTAGAGAATTATAATGTTTAATCTCTTTAGAAAGAGAATTGTGCATGCATAATTATATTGACTTGTTTGCCAACTGCTTTAAAAGAATATATGTCAGTCCTACAACATAGTCATTTTATTGTGCATGCATTTTGAACCGTGGTCATTATTAGAAACCAATGATTCTGTAGCATTCAGTTCCATTAACAACTCTCTTAGCCAATGAGCCAAACAATACCTGGATGGAGAGAGACCTGGAAAAAATTCAGGCATGTTGTGAACAAATCAGTGGCAGCTAAATTTCCCTTTGTGTGTCCAGACCATAATCATTTCAAGTAAGTGAATCTAACCACTTAGTTTTGGCATTCAAAAGTATTCAAACTCCTCTTCCCCCTTCACAATCAGCACTCTGCTCACTATTAATCAGAAATTTTACTTAAAAATTGCTCTGGTTAAGCAACATAAATACCACTGCTACAGCGTTAATCATAAACTGAGTGTCTTGTGGCAAGAGACTCACCCCACCATTTCAAATTCCCCAAAGTCCTATCACGTAGAAGGCAAGAGTCAGGAATGCATTGGAACCCTCTCCAAGTTCCAAGAATGCTCAAGGAACTCGGCATCATCCAGGTGAAAGCAGCTCACTTGATTGTAACTTCACCCATCACCCTAAACATTCAGTTCCTCCTCCGTGGGCACATTATAGCTATAGGTGCATAGCTGCCTACAAAAGGGCTGGAGAAGGGGGAGGAGCACCAGAGGAGATGATGGGCGGGTAAGGAGATACAGTGAGAGAGGGGAATGATGAAGGAGAGGGTGGGAGCAATTACTGCAAGTTCGAGAAATCAATGTTTGTGCCATCAGATTGGAGGCTACCAATTCTGAATATAAGGTGTTGCTCCTCCAACTTGAGTGTGGCCCCATCATAGCAGATGAGGAGGCAATGTATTGACGTGTTGGAATGGGAAGTAAAATTGAAATGGGTGGTCACCAGGATTACCCGGCTTTTTCTGGTGGACTGAGTGTTGGCGCTCAGTGAAGGCAGTCTCCCAGTCTACATTAGCTCTCACCAATATTCAGGAGGCCACACCAGGAGCACTGGATACAGTAGATGATCCCAGCAGATTCACAGGTGAAGTGTTGTTAGAGGCCATGAATGGTAGTGAGGGAGGAGGTGTAGGAGCAGGTGTGGCTCTAGTTCCACTTGCAAGGATAAGTGTCAGAAGGAAGATCAATGGGGTTGGACAAATGGACAAGGGTATCATGTAGGGAGTGATTCCTGTGGAAAGTGGCGGTGGGGGGGGGGGGGAGGAAAAAAGTGCTTAGAGATGGCAGGTTATGGAGAATTATGTGCTGGATGCAGAGGCTAGTAGAGTGGTAGGTGAGTATAAGAGGCACCCTATCCCTGGTTGGGTGGCAGAAGGATTGGGTGAGGGCAGACGTGCACGAAATGGAAGAGATGCAAGTAAGGGCAGTGTTGATGCTGGAGGAAGGAAAGCCCTTTTCTTTGAAGAAGGAGGACATTTCATTAGTTTTAGAATGAAAAGCCTCATCTTGAGAGCAGATGTGATGGAGATAGAGGAACTGAGAGAAAGGGATGACATTTTTACAACTGACAGTGTGGGAAGAGGTGCAAGACCATAAGACATGGAAGCAGAATTAGGCCATTCAGCCCATCAAGTCTGCTCGGCCATTCCATCATGGCTGATCCAGATCCCACTCAACTCTATACACCTGCCTTCCCGCCGTATCCTTTGATGCCCTGACTAATCAAATAACTATCAATTTTTGCTTTAAATATACTCAAGTTCTTGGTCTCCACAGCTGTCTGTGGCAGAGTATTCCACAGATTCACTACTCTCTTGCTAAAAAATTTCCTCTTTGCCTCTGTTTTAAAGGGTTACCCCTCAATTTTGAGGCTGTGCTCTCTAGTTCTGGACACCCCCACCATAGAAAACATCTTCTCCTCATTCATCTTATCTAGTCCTTTTAACATTTGATAGCTTTTAATGCGATCCCCCCCCCCCACCACCGAATTCTTCTAAATTCAAGTGAGTATGTGCCCAAAGCTGCTGAACACTTCTTGTATGTAACCCCTTCATTCCCAGAATCATCCTCATGAACTTCCTCTGGACCGGACCCTCTCCAATGATGACACATCCTTTCTGAGAAACGAGGCCCAAAACTATTGGCAGTACTCCAAGTGTGGCCTGACTAGTGTCTTATAAAGCCTCAGCATTATCTCCTTGTTTTCATATTCTAGTCCCCTTGATATGCATTTCTTTTCTTTACCATACACTCAACCTGTAAATAAACCTTCTGGGAGTCTTGCACAAAGACTCCTAGTTCCTTTTGCACCTCTGATGTTTTAATTTTCTCCCCATTTAGGTAATAGTCCACATCTTTGTTCCTTTTAGCAAAATGCATTGTTGTATATTTCCCCAGTCTGTATTCCATCTGCCAGTTTTTTGCCCATTCTTCCAATTTCTCTAATTCCTTCTTCAATCACATTGTTTCTTCAGTACTACTTACCCTTCCACCTATCTTTGTATCATCTGCAAACTTTGCCACAGAGCCATCAATTCCATTATCTAAATCATTGACAAACAATGTGAAAAGTAGCAGTCCAATCAATACTGGCCCCGAGGAACACCACTAGTCACTGGCAGCCAACCAGGAAAGGTCCCATTTATTCCCATTCACTGCCTTCTGCTTGTTAGCCATTCTTCAATCCATGCCATTATCTTTCCTGTAATGCCATAGGATTTTATCTTGTTAAGCAGCCTCGTGTGGCACCTTATCAAATGCCTTCTGAAAATCCATGTAAATGACATCCATTGCTGCTCCTTTGTCCACCATGCTTGTTATTTCCTTGAAGAACTCTCGGATTTCCCTTTACAGAAAATATGCTGACTTGGACTTATTTTTATCATTAGTCTCCATACCCTGAAACCTTATCCTTAATAATTGATTTCAACACTTTCCCAACCACTGAGGTTAGGCTAACTGGTCTATAATTTCCTTTCTTTTGCCATTCTTCCCTTCTTAAAGAATGGAGTGACATTTGCAGTTTTCCTGTCCTTGGAAACCGTGCCTGAATCAAGTGATTCTTGCAAGATCATAACCAATGCATATCTCATCAGCAACTTCTTTCAGAACTCTGGCATGTGGTCCATCTGGTCCAGATGACTTGTGCACCTTATGACCCTTGGTTTGCCTAGCGTTTTTCCTTTGTAATAGCAATGGCACTCACTACTGCTCCCTGACACTGACGGACCTCTGGGATACTGCTTGTGTCTTCTACAGTGATGACTGATGCAAAGTACTTATTAACTTCATATGCCATTTCTTTGCCTGCATTACTATCTCACCTGCATCATTTTCCAGTGGTCCAATTTCAACTCTCACCTTCCTTTTATTCTTTAAATAACTGGAAAAACTTTCAGTATCCTGCTTTGTATTGTTGTCCAGTTTACCCTCATATTTTATCTTTTCTCTTTTGTGTCCTTTTTAGTTGCCTTTTGTTGGATTTTAAAAACTTACCTATCATCCAACTTCCCACTCACTTTTGCTACCTTATATGCCCTTTCTTTAGCATATAAGTCCTTAACTTTCCTTGTCAGTCACAGTTACGTACGCCAGCCAATTGAGAACAACTTTTCCTGTGCCTTGTGAACTTATTTCCAGAAACTTCAGCCACCTCTGCTCTGTCTTCATCTCCACCAGTATCTCCCTCCAATCCACCTGGACAAATTCCTCTCTCATGCCTCTGTAAATCTCTTTATTCCATTGCAATACTGATGCATGTGACTTGTGCTTCTCCTTCTCAAATTGCAGTATGAATTCAATCATATTATGATCACCTTCTCCTAAGGGTTCCTTTACCTTAAGCTCCCTAATAAGATTTGGGTTATTACACAATACCCAATCTAAGATAGCCTTTCCCTGAGTACATTGCTCTAAAAAGCCATCTGGTAGGTATTCAACAAATTCCCTTCCTTGCGATTCGACACCAACCTGATTTTCCCAATCCCCTTGCATATTGGAATCCCCCATTATAATTGTACCATTACCCTTATTACATGCTTTTACCAGCCCCCTTTGCAATCTCACCACCACATCTTGGCTACCATTTGGAGGCCTATATAGGATTCTCATAATGTTTTTTTAACAATTGCAATTTCTTAACTCCACCCACAAAGATATAACATTCTCTGACCCTATGTCACCTTTTTCTAAAGATGTAATTCCATCTGTAACCAACAGAGCCACACTTCCACCTATGCCTTCCTGCCTGTCCTTTCAATACAAAGTATATCCTTTGATATTAAGCTCCCAACTATGACCTTGTTTCAGCCATGACTCTGGGATGCCCACATCATACCAACCAATCTCTAATTGCACCATGAGTTCATCCAACTTATTCCAAATACGAATGTACATTTAAATACAGCATAGTCCAGGCAGCTGTGAGAATCAGTGGGTTTATAGAAGATATCAATAGATGAGCGCGAGAGAGAGAGAGAGAGATCAGAAATGATGAGATGTCTGAGGGCACGGTAAAAGTTGGAGGCAAAGTTGATGAAGTCAGTGAGCTCTGCATGGGTGCAGGAAGCAGCATCAATGCATAGAACATTGATGTAATGTAGGAAAAGTTTGGGAGTGATGCTGGTGTAGGCTTGGAGCATAGGTTGTTCTGTGTTCACAAACCTATTAGCTTGATCACTAAGAAGGACAGGGGAGAAAGCACATTGGTATTGCCTTTCTCTTTATTATCCACCCAGGTTACACACTATCCTGACAGAAATACAGAGTACTGTTTCTGTTGTCGGTTTAAATCCTATATCTCCTTGACCAACATTCAGGTGGAAGTTCGCCCTTGTATTTTTGAGAGCAATGTAGGATGAACTGTAAATGCTGCCATTGCTGTCAGCAGTGACATCACAAACTAAAACTGATGAGGGAGTTAAATGGCGTGTAGGACTTGCAAGTCTCATTAATAGTATGCAACTAGAGAAATAATATTTAAGTCAATAAAATGTAATAAATACCTATGTGCCCAGAGACCTACCTCCACCCCCCACTTGAAAGCATTTAGCATAAATTTATCTAACAGAGGAGTCTTTTATTAAAGCATTTAATATCTTAAACATCCATTCTTACCTCTCATGGTGTAATGAAATTGGAGGTAGAATTCATTGGTATAATGTCAGGAAGTATTTCCTCACACACAGTTTTTATATCAATTCCTACCTCAACTACACTATGTTTGATTCTGTTTTCTTTTAGGTTATCATAGGAGGTTAATGTGGACATATGAGTGTTAGGATGCAGATCTTCTGTAATTCAATTTCAAAGCAAAATAGACTGTTCCTGATGAAACATGAGTCATCTAACATCATCACAAAAATTGTCTTTACTCACTTCTCTACTTTGAAGTTAGCTGATTTTTACTTAATAATTTTTTACTAGATTGTCCCCCTTCTGGGGATTTGCATGGTGTTATATTGCAGGGACTACCTTGGGTGGGAGATGCTGCATGCGGAGGGGAGATTTGGAAGAAAGTGGGGGCAGCCTCTACATTATTGGGGTGGGGGATGTGGTGTTCATAGAAAATGGCCTGTATCACAATTTTCTGTAACACAAAATCAAAGCATCTGCATGTATGCCAAGAAATACAAGTTTAAGAAAAATGAAAATATTGTTGATAAAAATTCAGTGAGTGTAATTTTATTATATTCTTTGGATGTTTTGGTAGTGATTTGTGATATCTGTAATGGTAAATTTCCATTACCCAAACTGCTGTAGCACAGGTCGTATGTAGTTTAAAATAACGACTGAAGTAAAATAGTGGAGTAATTATTTTATTTATTTTATTCTTTGCAGGCAATCTCCAGGTTGTGTGAGGACAAATACAAAGACATGAGCAAAGCTGCTATAAGGCGATCACTTAGCGCTGACAATTTGATAGGAATTAGTCGTTCTAATGCTATCCTCTCATAGGCCAGAGACTTTTCCATCAGCATATCATGTACCAGCAAAGACGGTGTCTTCCGATTGGGCAACTGAATCTGCCTGCAACTAAAACCAAGTTGCAACTCCTGGCCTTAAAGAGCACATTTAGGAGATTAAATGCTGGCTGTCTCACTACAAGGCCCTTCTGAGAGAAGAGAGGGGAAAAAATAGTGTTTTAACACTACACTGATGCAGTGATGTACAACCTGCAGTGTGGAGAATTTTATGCTTACTATGTAGGCCTGTAATTGAGGAGTACCTCAAGCTTTTATTTGTTCTAATTTTAAGAAATAACACCCAAAACAAATTGAAATCATGTGAAGTGAATTTTACAGGTAGGTTGGGACAACAATAGCCCTTGCAAGTGTAACCTTATTTGGAATGGGGTAAACTACTTATTCTGTATGAAGAAAGATTAACAAAGATTTCTTTTAAGCAAAAGATCTCTTTTAAACACAGGATTGACTATAAATAGGGTGTAGCTGCAGATGTGTACTTTAAAACTCAGAGATTTTCTTCCTTCTTGACCCTACCCTCCCCAACCTCCTGAATATAATTTTTCTCCAATTGTTTGATATTTATATTATTTCCAAGCATATTGGGGAAGTTTGCAAAATTTTGCATTTTCTTAGCACCTTTTACATGGTAAAGGTATTCTCAAGCAACATGATCCACTTTGGAGAAGTGACCAGAAGGTTCAAAAGAAAGTCTTAAAGGAGAGGTGGGGTGATTTAAGGGAGAGCATTCCCTCCCTTAAGAGTCCACAGTTGAAATGGCACATACTTCTAACTTGTCCAGCCTCCTGTTACTTGCCTCTTTTTTAATTACAATGCCATTGGTGTCCAAAAATAAAGCAGTGGGAAAACTACTGAAAATCTAAAATAAAAATGAAAGATGCAGAAACTACTCAGCTAGTTGGTCAGCATCTGTGGAAAAAGAATTATCACCCAATGACCTATTATTCTTTTATATGTTGTTTCAAACAGTTTTATCCCAAATGCTGGGCTTTTACTCTGTATCCTGCCTGAAGTAAAACTCTTGATACCCTGGGGTAGAGATCCCAAAGAAACAACTGGGAAGTGGCCAGAAGATGTAGCATTTTTACCTTTTTTTTCAAAATGATTTAAATATTTTTTTGTGAAACGTATCTGGGAAAGAAATGGTAAAATTAAAAGTCACTCATCATGCCCAAGGGTTTCAGCCCATGTACAACTCATTCAGCTACTCAAAGTAACAGATTAGCAGTTTAGTACCCTCACTCTGGTTTTGGAAACTACTTAGCATCATTTGCAATCCTGTTAAGACCATACATTATTCTCTGAAAAGATGCAGCTGAAAATATATGGTGTAAGAATTTACACCACAGAAACATTCAGCCTTTTTGATCTGTGCTGGTGTTAATACTCACACAAGAATCTCCCAGCTTGCTTACCTTAAGCATATCTGTGTTATTCTTTAGTATAGCAGACTTGTACAACAATTTCTCTCCATTGCAAGAGTGAGGAAGACCTTTGACCTTGTTTTGCAAAACTGGAAACATATCTGCACCAAACCATTACAGTACCTGATATTAAAGCTGTCCATCAACTTTTATTTCTGCTGAGCAACACCTTTATTATAATTCACTAATAAAACAATGTTTCATATAATTTAATAATCACTTTAATTCAGGGGTTTCCAATCTTTAATGCCATAGACTAATGCCATTTAGTCAGGGTTTGTGGACCCCAGGTTGGAAACCCCTGATCTGACTGGTGCAATCCCATCACTTGGAACAAAGAAACTACTAAATTCACTGTAACCTGTCTACATTTAACTCAACATATTCCTTTTTCAAAATGAAATCATTTAGTTTTCATTTGCACCATTGTCAACAAAATTTTGCAATTCACAGTATTTTTTACTCAAAGTTGAAAGCACATGGCATATTTTAGTGATTAAGACATGATACAGTGATTTTATTTTTAAAAAAGAAAGATGGTTTGAATATAAAGTCACTGATGTTCACATGTGAGCCATAGAAATGTGGGGTAAAATATAATCTCCAAAACTCGGGTAATAAGAAGAGTGTTCATTCACCATCAACTAGAGCTCCTTGTAATAAACCGTTAAAACATGACTTGTGCTTTTACTGTTGGGTTCCCATCGCCACACTATCATCTACTCTTGTTCCATCAATGCTTGGGAGTAAATACAAATAGATGCTTTCCCTTGAGCACAGAGCAGAAACTTCAATTGTCCTTCCTCCTTCAAACCCAGAGACCCAATTGAAGTTGAAGTTCTCTTTTTTTTTGTTGTTGTTGTCGTAAACAAGAAACCTCTATTAAAAATGTATACACTTCCACAAGACATTTTGATCTTTAGTGTTTTTTAAACTTGAGGAAGGAAAGTGAGAATTTACATACTTGATGAGGCTAATGTAAAAGGGTTAAACAAGCATGGGGGACAAAATAGGCATTTTTGATTTGAGATATCAATGAGATTTCATGCAAGGGTAATTTTTTCAAATAGCTCTGCAGTATATTTCAAGATGGGATGACATGGACTTGCTGGCATTGAGTATGACGTGTTTGTCCAGAGACGGTGAGCAATAATTCCCCAACTTTTGGTCTCCAAATCCAACTGAGTGTTCCATTTGTGAAGACATCAAAATGTTAAAAACACATGCTGATTGGTACAGTCAAAGAAACAAGGACTGGATCTCCAGGCATTAATTGTAGTTGCAGTACAATGACTTATAAATCTGTCTGATTAGAAATGTCTGTAAAGAAACCCTGCAACTAATTAAGCCAATATTTTCAAAAGCAACAGTTAAAGGAAATGTGTATCCACCTGAAAGTGAGGCAAACACACTGAACCCCCATGAACAATGTGTGATGTATAGCTGAATGGTGACCATATGTATAGTGTAAATGACCCAGTAATAATGCATTTTGTAGCCTTGAAAAATAACACTGTTCCCCAAGTAACTAGGACATATTGTGTTGCATTGATTTTGCAGAATTCTTAATAAATGAGCAATTTATGAGTAAATATGTAGTTCCATCAGCTAGTTGAAACCAGCACAGGATATTAATCTAAATATCAGACCTGATTTGGCAATTGACCTTTCTCCATGGAGTAGCTGTTACGGAATGCAGACTATAAATGGCCTTAGTTAAAACACTGCAGCCAAGGCTGAAGGGATACTCGAGAAAACATTCCAGTACAAAGGTGTTCTTTCCCAAAGGGATTTGAGAGTATCACATTTTTGCCTGGATCAGTTCTGTACTTGCTGAATAGAAAGATATGGCATACCCATGAGCTGAAACCCAGTGATAGAGGCTCCTTTACTAAAATTCATAATGTATTTTACACTGTTACTGGTATTGGAGGTAATGCAGCAGTTAATGACGTTACGGTTCAGGGCATTAGGTTTCGGAGTTCAGTTCTGATGCTGTTCTATAAGGAGTTGCTGTGCACCCTCCCCATGGAATGTGTGAGTTTTCCCTGGATTGTCTGGTTTCCTCCCACAGTCCAAAAGCATACCGGGTATGTTAATTGGTCATTGTAAATCATCACGTGATTAGTTTAGGGTTAAGTTGGGTTGTCTGGCAATCTCTAAATAAAAACCACCTTTTTGATTTTTCAAAGGTTTGAGGTGACAGGTAGCACCAGTTTGCATTTACATAGCAAAATATCCCAAGGCACTTAGTAGCAGAATCAGAAAATAGAACATTGAAAGGTACAGCACAGGAACAAGACCTTTGGCAAATTGTATTATGCAAATCTAATTAAATTATTAATCAAATGTACAACTAAACTGATCTTTTCTGACTACGAGTCCATATCCTTCCATTTCCTGCACATTCATTTGTCTAAGAGCCTCTTGAACACCTCTATTTTATTTGCTTCCACCAGCACCCCAGGCAACTACACTCTTCTTGCACATCTCCTATGAACTTGCTTCCTCTCACCTTAAATGCATGTCCTCTGGTATTAGACATTTAAACTCGGGGGGGGGGGGGGGGGGGGAGGGGTTGATATACTGTCTATGCCTCCTATAATCTAATAAAACTCTCTCAGATCTCCCCTCAGCTTCCACTGCTTCAGAAAAAAAATCTTAGATTTGCTCAACCTCCTTATAGCACATGCCTTCTAATCCAGGCAGTATCCTGTCTTCAAAACCTTGACATCTTTCCTATAATGGAGTGACCAGAACTGAATGCAATACTCCAGATGTGGCCTAACTAGAGTTTTATTAAGCAGCAACATAAGTTCCTGACTCTTGAACTCAGTTCCTCAACTATTAAAGGCAAACATGTAATACCACCCTATTAACCTGTGTAGCCACATTCAGAGAGGAACTTGAACCCCAAGATCTCTTTGCTGATCAGCACTGTTAAAGGGTCTATCCATTAACAGTGTATCATCTCTCTACATTTGATCTCTCCAGGTACAACATTTCACAATTGCCTGGGTTAAATTCCATCTGCCATTTATCCACTCATTTCTGCATCTGATCCCACTGGATACTTTGCCTGTATTCTATACTATACACAACACCACCAATCTTCTCATCTGCAAACTTACTAACCCACCCATCTAGATGGATGAAAACGTAAATAAATGTGTGTGTGTGTGTGTATATATAGATTGAGAGACAGTCACAGGTCCCAGTACAGATCCCTACAGACCATCACAACTCACAAATCTCCAGCCACAAAAATTTCCATCAACCACTACACTCTGTCTTATGGGCAAGCCAATTCTGAAACCAAATGGTTAATTCAGTGTTGAACTGATTTATTTTAATTATACATTAAAATTTGAGAACAATTCACTTGGAAAGTTAGAGAAGATGACCGATAGCCTGGTGGAAGTAGTAGTTTCAATGGGGCCTCCTCACTGGGAGGAGAGCTGAGGAAATACTTGATAATATCTTGTTGGATAGCTTCTACCATGGAAAGGCATAATTTTTGTGTGGAAGTTATGAAAAAAGTTAAGGGATGGGAAAAAAACTTGCAGGGGAATTTCTGAATCTTGAGATGCATATTTCCATTCCCATCCTCCACTATCTACCAGTACTCTAGAAATTATTAAGCTAATGGTTAAACTAGACTAAAATGTCTGAGAGTGAGCATATTTATTGTCTCTGTCTCCTCCATGGTGGTGCAAACTGAGCCAATGTCTAACTGACTATTCATTTAACACTCTGCTTCGTTGCGTACTGTTGATTTTAAGTTTATTTGATAGGATTGTTTTGCTAAGGCTGTTGCTGCATCTACATTTGGGACACCAATGGTCAGTGGAAGCAATAATCCTCTATGTATTAATCCTTGTAAAATACTATTTTAATATAAAAAATTAAGTATAGTTTTATAAACAAGTCTGCATTGCATACTTTTTTATCGATGAGTTAACAAGATATATCTTGCATTCTATCACTTGTGTGGTTATAACCTCTAACCAGTGGGGGAGTTTGCTGTTGATTGTGTGAAAGGTTTGGAAATTGCCATTAGGATGTTGTAAGAAGCATTTTATAGAATATACAATGTATTCAGAAGTAGAATGGATTTTTTTAAATCTGAGGGACCCTGTGATTTGCATTAGCTCTGGGGTTCCTATCTTATGAGGATTGATATGCTTGAGGTGTGTATAGTCAGTCTTCGCTGATTTACTATTTGTGTTGTTTTCTATACAACCCACTGGAGTGACCACTGACTTGTAGAGTTTACATTTGTCATTCTCCTTGCAGGCTTACAGTATGGCAATGTCTGCTTCTTTTCCATAAGCAGGGGGACCACACTTGCTCCCCACTTAATTACCTGTTGACAAAAGCAATTTCAACACAGTAATTAGGATTTTGAAACTCAACCCCTAATTTATTCTCTTTCCAATGAGCAATAAATATTGGTGTGCAAGCTAGTACTCACAGAACAGTGATTATATAAGAAATCTAGAAGCTATCAAAATGTGCTTTCCAGCCAGCAACTCACAAAGAGTTAAGGTCCTAAAGGGACTTTCACTGGTCTCCAATATTTGCATGGTTGTTAAAAATATTGGAAAATCTTGTAAAACTTCCTATTTATACCCTTCTGAGTGTTTGGAACTGTTGTATGTTGGAGATGACTAGAATTTTGACAATCCAGAAGTGAAAAAAATTGTGCCATGGACCAAGAATCTAATTCAAGATCTCTGGTTTCTGCTTGTATTTTTGTGTGATGTCTGCAGGAATATTGGCAGGATATGATGAGGTAAAAACGTGCTACGTTTTTAAAATCCCCTTTAATCCTCTTTATACTCGAATTTACAAACATTACAAAACACAACATTTTGAATTGTGTAAAATGGAGGTGTATAGTTTTAATTTTAAATTTTTGCCTGTAGATAGTGATAATTTAGTAAAATTAGTATTTAATATGATCCGGCTATGCAATCCAGAAGAATTTTAGCCACACAAAAATGTAGATGACCTCAGGTAAATTTTAACTGTTTTGTAATGGTTGCCCACGTGCTACCTTTTCCTTTAATAAGTTTTGAAAAGTGTTTAATAGCTTGAATCTGGCCATGGTGTGGTGATGTATATGTAATACATGATGCATTACCTTATAGGATCTGGTTAGGATAACTTTGCTTTACTACAATGAGATGAAAATTTACAGCTCACCTTATGGCCTTTGTGTATCTGTCAAGGTCCAGTGGAATCTGTGCCTTGCTTTTACGTCTTGATCTTTTCTCTTGCTTCTTCCCAAAGATATCCTATGTCACCTTGTTATTTTCTAATGGAAAGCTATTGGCACCTGACATTACTTTTTCTTTCTTCAGCAGAGAATTTTAATTCTCCTTAATCAGTTTTTCTGCAGAATAAACCTTGGGTAATCTGAGTCTATGAACAATCCATGTTTTAGGTACTAATACATTTTTAAAACTGCTTGAATGCTCCTTTGTATAGGTTTTTGAAGGTGTTTTGTAACATTATGAAGTGATTGATAAATTAGCATCAACATTTATCTTAAGACATGTATGCTTTTGTATTTCCTGATGTTGTGTCTTTTCCTTTCACTCAAAGTATTTCATTTTCTCACTGCAGTGGGAATACTTTACAGGATGTTATAGGACTAAGTTATTGAAATCATTGCAAGCCACTCTTGCTTTGCTTCCCATTTAATAGGCTTTTCACTGGCATAAAAGTGAATGCAAGCAAGTATATTTAAGGGAGGAAAAGTTAAGACTTTGAGTTTACACATCCATTCTACCTCCAAAGAATCTGTTTACTGGAACCCTAATGCAGTGTAGCAATTTCTGTAAATGGCCATATATCAGCTGTTCTCCATTTTATCAAAAAAGTTGATCAATTATTGGAACACAAATAAGCAGGCTATATGGAGTCTTCAGGCCCTGCAGTATCTAATGTGCACTTGTGTACTTTGTGTCCAACTATTTATAAGGAAGTTGTTGGGATCGCCACGTTGAAGGTGAGGGAGAGGAATTCAGTCATAAGTTTCTAAGAGAAGAACATTGAGGATATGTAGAGGAAAAAGCCAGGGATCGAATCAAATTGAACAGATCTTTTAAAGAGCTGTCATACTCATGGTGAGATGAATGACCTCCAAATTTACCAGCTGATGTGCTTATGTATTCAAATCTTATCTAGAATTGTGAAGTGTTTCAACACTACCACTGGCTGATATAAGCCAACAGTTAAGTAAGCCTTAGTAATTCTTATATTCCTATTTTTAAAAAAAATCATAATAAACACTGTTGCATAACTATTGGACAAATGCATATATTGCAACTCTGGCTGTGTCAATCAGTGAACACTGATTGAATTTTGATCTTGGGTCACCAAATTTAAGTTCCCTCAAAGATAATATCACATCAATAAACCAAAGTGTCTAATTAGGGATCAATTAGAAAAAAGTTGCACTAAGTTTTGTTCTGTGGATTTGTGGGTTAATATCCATTGGTCTTTGTTGAGGTCATCCTATTCAGCAATGAAAGGGGTTCAATGTATTCATCAACTCCATTGTGATAGCTTGTGCACTAGTTGGCATGCGAATTTCCTCCCCTTTTATCCATTTTAAACCAATGTATGGAAACTGTTAAAGCAAGCAGGTTGCCATCTTAGCAAGTCAGGCAGCATCTATTGAAGGGAATGCACAGACAATGTCTTGGACCTTGGGTAACACATACCAAATGCTGGAGGAATTTTTGGTTTGTTGCTTGAGATGTCCAGTATCTGGAGTATCTTGTACAAAGATTGTACTGGGAACTGTTTTACTGGTTTAGAACTTGACAGCAGTGAAGTCAATTGAGACAAAATCAAAGTCTGCAAATGTTAGAAAGTTGAAATATAACGAAGTGTTTGGAATATTTACCAGGTCAGACCTTATTTGTACTGAGAAAGAAACATTTCTAAAAATCTTTTATCAGAACAATTGAGTGCCAATGTGGCTTACGTGGCCCAGACTGTTGAGTATTTCTATATTTTCCCTTTTCAGTCCACTTAGTTATCCTACTTCCTTAAGCAGTGGCAGGTAGGGGGAAGAATTAGACAAGGGATACTCTGGTTATATAATTACTTTCCCTGATATTAATCCATTACTTTAAAAGTAGCTCGAACATTCTCTCTGTAGATACTCTTTTAATCCATTCTTATTTAAAATGTTCTTGCAGTTTTGAATTATAGCTTACAGCATTTATATTCCCAGCCTGTTATGGCCATTGACTGCTCAGTTATTCATTAACTGCCCTAATCAGCTGCAATCTGTTCTATTGTTGCATCAAGATAGTCACTCCTAGTTGTACCTTGTTTCATAACTTCATGTGCAGCCAGTGTTTTTAAAATTAGGGCAGCTCCAGTTGCCCACTCTTGATAGATTACCGGACGTTGTGCTATATGATCTCTTACCTTAAGTCAGATTGACTTTTTCTCACCCTCCCTTCTTTAAGTAAATAAAAACTCCTAAAATAAATTTTTTTAAGCTGACTGTGATCTTACTCTTGGGAGTTGCTCATGGCTTACAGCTCCAGATTCTAGGGTGTACCTGAAGATTTGGCAGTCCTACCTGCAGCTAGCATTTTGTGTGTGATAGGTAAACTGGAGAGAGAGAGACAGAGAAGGGGTGCAGAATACTGCAACTTTAAATTAACTGTTCAGATGCTGCTACCAAACTTTACTTGGCAACTCTTGTGAAATCTTGATTTATATTTCTGCATCTCAAGTAGAATTTCTGTAACTGTGATTTTTAAACTTATGTAATATATGCATACAGTATGTGTATATATAATGGTAGAATAATATATATCTGCAAATTATGGTTTGTAACTAATGCAAACATTTTATAAAGAGTTTTAAAGGAGTTTATAATTCAACTTTTTTTTGTTTTGTAGCTGAGAATGGTGTGATTGTGGATATTATATAATTTGTAATACCCCAGGCTGCCCTACTAACAAAATCTAATGTAATAGTTGGTGAAAATGATAAAGCTATGAACAGCTCAACATTAGCCATTGAGTAAATCAGTATTACCAAGATAAATTGTGAATAAAATTGTTTATTTTGTTTTGCTTTGTTTCTTTAACGAATTGCATTTGCCTGATTTATCTCCTGATGCTGGATATAACAGAGATTTCCACATTTGCCCAGTGCCCTGTTGTGTATCAATATGAACTGGTTATTAGGCCATGGGTTCCCACTCAATGCTGCTCCATTAGGTATATCCACACACATCTGATTCACCTGTTATGTCTTGTCAGTTAATGTCCAGTAGAGTTGTGGCCAGGTTCTGAGCTTTGGTGCCACTGCACCTAACGGGCATGTATTTGAGTGGGAATGGCGATCAAAAGAGTGGTGAGTTATTAACAAAAACACTGGAAATTCGTGTTGATTATTAAGATCCCTTTGCAGTGACTCCACTTAGGACAAATCGAGATACCTCATACTTAGTCTTTAGTTGATACTCGACCGTATGAAGCCTCATTTATAAAGATTTGGTCCTTTTAGTTTTCAAGTTGAGTGTGGTGATTTTACTACATACAAAAACCCTTCATTTTGTACTGTTTAGCAGCACCTCTCCATACTTTGGTTAATTATTTGCGTCATTTTTGTGCGTACGTTTGACTCATGCCGATTAAATCTGAATAAGGTCATCCACGAGCAAAGGGTACAGAACAACACTGTTATCTTGGAATATAGGCTTTTGGTGTGGCGCAAAATGCCTAGTAGGGATAATTGTTCATGTTTAGTTTAAATTCTATCCATTTTCAACACTGATGCAAGTTAAGAGAGTTCCTTCAATGAACGGCCTGATTTCTGCTTCAAGCTTTTACCACCCTTATTTCCCGGGTTTAAGGTTAGCAATAACACGAACTGCGTTTGCTAAAGTTACCGTCAAATTCAAGTAAAGTGAAGGAGGGATCTTATCCGAAACGATGCTGCAATAAATTGCACTTAAAGGACCCTTGACGAAGAGCTGCCACTAAGTTTTCTACCTGAATGCGAGGGCTTGTCCCCAGGCTGGGCGGGGAGGAACAGTGCAACAAGTTTAATGAGAGATTGCACCCGAGGTGTTTTACCCGCTGCGCTTGCATTCCACAGAGAGACGATGTAAAGACATATTGCTAAAATATGTATAGTATATAACATCCAAGGAGAAAGTGTCGATTTTTATTTGAAAATTAATAAACCTGATCCATTTAAGTGTCCACATGTCAGTTTGGTTTTATTTTCATGTTCCTGATCTTTGCCCCCTTGAACAGTCACAGTTTGGAAAAGCGCCCTTCCCTCATCCAATGAGACGGCGCTGGTTGCGAAACGCCTTGCATCTTACTGGCAATCTGCACCTCGCAAGAGTTCAAATCTGATACGTTGCGCAAAGTTTCAGTACGAAGTGTGCTACTGGTAGTATTGTTCAGCTAGCCGAGTTTCGATTTGTTTATCTGTTCAGGTATGGATCTTGAAAACAATAAATGCCTCCGCAAGCGCTGAACTTTGACGTGACCACACATTATCTGTATGTCCGAGGCATAACTTACTCCCCGTTATTCTAATCTCTTCGTGAAAAATTTGCCAACAACCTGATTACCAAAGCCCTTCCCAAACTTCAGGATGAACTTAAAACAATAGCACCAGACAAAATCGCCGGAAAAGTACGGCTGGGTTTTGGCAAATGAAACAACGCGCAACAAGCTTGAAATCTGAAACGAAAACAGCTGTATACTTTTATTGTTGATAGTTATACGTGCAAAGATCAGTAGGCATATGTTTCTGGGGCAGTGCCTAAGTGTCTTTTATATGCTTACCTTCGTTAGCCAAGAGGTCTTAGTCGATCTTTAACTTTTTTAGACGATGGTTTGAATATTGTGTGCAGTTTTGGGTGCTACAGTACAGGAGGGAGATGATTGCACTGCAGACAGAGTGTGCAGATGAGATTTAACCAGAAGTTGCCTGGGATAGTATATTTCAGAGACTGGATAAGGCTGGGTTTGATTTCCTTGGAGCAGAGGCGGCTGAGGGAAGACTTGATATGAGTTGCGCAAAATTACGTGAGGCTGATGTGGGATAAATAATAAGAAATGGAGGGTTCAAAGCCCAGAGGTTTAAAATGCAGTTATGTTTATCGAAAATGGAAGTTTTTGCACGTGGCTGATAAGCAGGATGCTACAGTAAACCGCGAAATGTCATCTGGCATAAGTAAGCAGAGGTAATTTTCAAGAATCCTCAGGCAAGGTTTCTGACAGGGAGGGTGATCCTGACTTTCACTCAAGGAATTTGTGTGTGTTTCCGATGCAAACCTCATTGAAATTATATTGTACTAGATTTCAGTGTATCTCCCGCTGCCATTCCGTGTCCAGCGGTAAGGTGTTCACCTTGTACGTAAATCCCTTTAAAGCCTAGAATAGGTTTTAAAAAATCTTGGTTGGCATTTTGACCTTTCAGACTGTGACTTAGATCGAGTTTGCTACTGATCCCTAATTCTGCTCCACCCAACAAATTGTTGGTTCTATAAATGGTTTAAGAAGCTGTTCTAGATATGCTTGCAAAATTTATAGGTTTATGGCCTGCAGTTTTGTATATTCCTAAGTATGTAAAACATTTAAATTTTCTCTTCTATTTGCTTTGACCTTGATTTTCTTGTCTGATGCAGTCGTGACTCTGGCTTAATCTCACAATCAGGGAGGCACATTGGTAAAGGGGCACCAGAGACCCAGGTTTGATCTTGACCTCCAGTGTCTCCTGTGTGAAGTTCGCACATTGTCTGTATACCGCATGGGTTTCCTCCTGTTGCTCTGGTTTCCTCCCACAATCCAAAGATATGCATACTAGTGGATTAACTGGCCACTGTGAATTGTCACTAGTATCTCACAGACACTGAGACTCCTACAGATGTTATGGTTTCTTATGGAATTCAAAGAAGATAATTCCAAGTCAAGCCAAAATATCAAGGATACTGAAACATTAATAATACAATTACTGTATATATAAAACATTATTCCAAGAGCCATGGACTAGGAATATACGGTTGATGCAGAAAGGCACCATTGAAGGATTAGCCATGATTTTGCTGAATAGTAGAACAGAACAAGTTCAAAGGGTTGAATTGTATATTCCCACTCCTATTTCTTGTGCTGTAATTTTGCAATCTGTTGCACCACAGTACAACCAGTTCTGTCTGAGCCTATCAAAATATGAATAGCTTTTGAGTACTGGAACAGAAGATAAAGATTTCATGACCAATGTTTCATTTTTTTCTAATTGGCTGGGCAATTTTATCCATTTAGGCATCACATTATATGATAATGTACAGCTAGCATTGGAAATTAGGGTTTGTATTTGTTGAGCATATTAAACATGATCAGAAGTAGAACGAAAAGGCCAGCAGCTTCTTATACATTTCTGGATGACCCAGAGGGGCTTTTACAACCCATGAAATATTTCTTCTGAAATTTTGCTTCCGTAGTATAAAAAGTGTGAAAAGAATACATCCCATCCAGCCCTCCAATAATAAATTAACTTTTTAAAACTTCTGATGCAAAATTGTCAAGCAAAAACAGTTGGAGTATTAATATTTAATGTTGTGTAGCTATGATGACTTGGTTCTCTTTGTGTTTGCAGTCAGTTGTCGGTCTTTTGCCTTGGCTTTAGAGAGCTCTTACCCCCGACCCAATGCAACTGGTTGGGGTGAAGCCCCTCACCAGACCTGAGCATGTCAGTCTGGCAGTAACTATGGTGCTCTTCTAAAGGACCACTGCATTTCTGGTGGAGGCATCTATTGATAAAGACTTTCAAGTCAACATAAAAGTTCCACAATGTTATTTGAAGAACAGGACCTTCTTTAGCCAAAATCTATGTCCTGACCAACATCACGAAAGCAGATGGTCTGTTATTTTTACAATACTATTCTTGGATCCATGCTGTGTGGAAATTAGCTGCAAATTTCCTAAATTTAAACAGTGATGGGCTTCAGAAAGATAGCATGATGATTAGTTCCATGTAAATGACCCTCATTGATCTGCATTCCATTGAGGCGGTGAGGTGAGACTTGTCGGCTTTGGGGTTTACACTGTGTAGGCATAAGAAAGGTTTGAAAGATTAAAGTTGTCTTCTTAGGTTCACAGTTGAAGAAAGCAGATGCAGAGCAAATATTTAGTTGTCAGTCATTCCCGATGTACAAAAGCAGAAATATTTGAGCAACAAAAGAAAGTACCATTCTCTGGTCCTTTGAATCTCATCCTGCTGATGTCATCAAATTGGCAGCCTTTGCATTGCAAGGCAAGCGTTTCGAGAAATGGTGATGGGCAATGTTCCTTGTGTTCTGGGCTGTTGATAAAATGCACTTGGCTGTCTTGAATTATTGGAGAGGCTACTTGAGTTCCCACACTGTGCAGTGTTCGCATGAATCTATTGCAGACCTTAAGGTCCCGGTTTTATTGTTGATCAGGGAGGCATACAGCGCTGTTATGGGCTATTCAGTCCATCATGTCTGTGACTCTTTAAAAGAGCTATCACAATGGTTCCATGTCTCTGCAATTTCCCTATCTAACTGAAAGTCCCATTTTGATTTGAAAGTGAACACTGAATTTGCAACTTAAAGATACAGCATGGTAACAGCCCCTTTTGGCCCAACAAGCCTGTGTGGCCCAATTAGAGCCATGTTACCAATTATCCTACTAAGGTGTTTGCCTTTGGAATATGGAGCACCCAGAGAGAACCCACACAGTCATGAGGAAAACATACAATCTCCTTACTGACAGTGTCAGGAATCGAACTGGGTTACTGGTGCTGAAATAGCATTACACTAGCTGTTGTCTTATCGCCCTGGTACATGCTGCAAGTGTTGCCCACCAAAGGTGGAGGGAATGAATGTTTAGTGTGGGTAGGTTGGGTGACATCTAGCAGGTTTTTCTGTTCCAGATGGTGTCAAGCTACTTGGGAGATGTTGGAGCTGCACTTATCTAAGAAGTTAGAGAATATTCCTTCATACGCTCCACTTGCATTTTGTTGTTTGTGGAATGGCCTTGGAAAGTCAGGAGGTGAGTCACTCACCACAGAGGTAGCCGACCTCTGACCTGTTCTTTGATAATTCTCTGGTTACTGGCGACTGAGAATATTAATGGTGAAGGACTCAGTGATGGTTTGAACAGAAGGGCAAGTAGTTGGAATTTAGTATTGCCACTTGGTGACTCAACTGATACTTGTGACCATATTTGATAACTAAGAAGAACAGTTTCTCAGTAGCAAAGTCAGTAGCCTGAAAACTTGATTCTTTTGCTGACACTATACGTTAAAGAAGGCAATGGCAATTGTGAGCTAGAACATACTGGGGAAAAAGGGTGGATGACAAATGCAGTGCTACAATTTCTCCAGAATTATATAGCTACTTGAAATGTATAGATTACAAATACAAACAGTAGGGTGTTATTAATAGGCATATTTTTGCACAGTGATGGACTGAATGATTTGTTTACTTATTTATTTAGAGATACAGCGTAAAACAGGCCCTTACGGCCCAGTGAGTCGCGTCACCCAGCAACCCACCCATTTAACCCCAGCCTAATCAGAGGACAATTTACAATGAGCAATTAACCCATTATGTCATTATAGCATTAAAGAAAAAGAAGTATGGCAGGGCTAAGATGAGTGGGAATACAGATGATTGGGAAAGTTTTAAGGAACAGCAGATCTTAACTAAAAAAGCAATACGGAGAGAAAAAATCAGGTATGAGCTCAGTCTAGCCAGGAATATAAAAGGGGATAGCAAAAGCTTTTTTAGCTATGTGAAGAGAAAGAACATAGTTGAGAACAATGTTGGCCCCTTGAAGAATGAATTGGGAGAAATTGTTATGGGAAACAGGGAAATGGCAACATAATTTAATGCATACTTTAGATCTGTCTTCAACAGGGAGGACACAAGCAATCTCCCAGATGTATGGATGGGCCAGGGTCATAAGATATCAGAGGAATTGAGACAGATTGACATTAGGAAAGAAACTGTGATGAGTAGACTGGTAGGACTGAAGGCTAATAAATCCCCGGGTCCAGATGGTCTGCATCCGAGGGTTCTAAAAGAGGTGGCTCAGAAATAGGATTAGGCCGAGCCAGCATGGATTTACCAAGGGCAAATCATGCTTGACTAATCTGTTGGAGTTTTTTGAGGGTGTAACAAGGATGTTAGACGAGGGTAAGCCAGTCGATGTTGTGTACCTAGATTTTCAGAAGGCATTCGATAAGGTGCCACATAGGAGATTGGTGAGTAAAATCAGAGCTCATGGCATTGGGGGCAGGGTTTCAACATGGATAGAAAACTGGTTGGCAGATAGAAAGCAAAGGGTAGCAGTGAATGGGTGTTTCTCAGACTGGCTGGAGGTGACTAGTGGGGTACCACAGGGCTCTGTATTGGGACCACAGCTCTTTACGATTTATGTCAATGATTTAGATGAGGGCATTGAAAACTATATCAGCAAGTTTGCTGACGATACTAAACTGGGTGGCAGTGTGACATGCGAAGAGGACGTTAGGAGAATACAGGGAGACTTGGATAGGCTGAGTGAGTGGGCAGATACTTGGCAGATGTCATTCAATGTGAATAAATGTGAAGTTATCCACTTTGGAAGCAGGAACAAGAGGGCAGAGTATTGTCTGAACGGTGTCGAGTTAGGTAAGGGAGAAATGCAAAGAGACCTAGGAGTCCTAGTTCACCAGTCAATGAAGGTGAATGAGCAAGTGCAACAGGCAGTGAAGAGGGCAAATGGAATGTTGGCCTTTGTTACAAGGGGAATTGAATACAAGAGCAAGGATGTTCTTTTGCATTTGTACAGGGCCCTGGTGAGACCACACCTGGAATATTGTGTACAGTTTTGGTCTCCAGGTTTAAGGAAGGACATTCTGGCAATTGAGGAAGTGCAGCGTAGATTCACTAGGTTGATTCCTGGGATGGCAGGGCTGTCTTACGCAGAGAGATTGGAGAGATTGGGCTTGTACACGCTGGAATTGAGGAGATTGAGAGGGGATATGATTGAAACGTTTAAGATAATTAATGGATTTGATAGGATTGAGGCAGGAAATATGTTCCAGATGTTGGGAGAGTCCAGTACCAGAGGGCATGGATTGAGAATAAGAGGTCAGTTATTTAAAACAGAGTTGAGGAAGAGCTTCTTCTCCCAGAGAGTTGTGGAGGTGTGGAATGCACTGCCTCGGAAGACGGTGGAGGCCAATTCTCTGGATGCTTTCAAGAAGGAGCTGGATAGATATCTGATGGATAGGGGAATCAAGGGATATGGGGACAAGGCAGGGACTGGGTATTGATAGTGAATGATCAGCCATGATCTCAGAATGGCGGTGCAGACTCGAGGGGCCGAATGGTCTACTTCTGCACCTATTGTCTATTGTCTTTGGGCTGTGGGAGGAAACCCACACGGTAACAGGGAGAACAGACTCGTTACAGTCAGCACAGAAATTGAACTCCAAATTCTGATGATCTAACACATATACTAAATAAGGTAAATGTGGATAAATATGATTTCATCCACTTGGTAGAAAGAAAAAATGTGCAGGATGTTTTTTTTTAAATGGTGAGAGACTGAAGAGAGTTGCTGTTCAGAGAGGCCTAAGTGCCCTTATATGTGAATAACTGAATGTTAACATGCAGGGTCAGAAGTTACTATAAAGGCAAATTGTGTATTAGCCTATATTACAAGAAGATTTGAGTATGTACAAGTATTTATGACATCTTAAGGCAATTATATAACTTGCAATAAGAAATCTTTAACTCTTGTACTCCAATAAGCTGTGTCAATGCATTGAGTATACAGGTCTGGTCTCCCCATCTGAGGACCAGTTTACTTGAAAAAATAAAAACACAAAGCGCTGGCAGAACTCAGCAGGCCAGATAGCATCTATGGGAGGAGGTAGTGACGATATGGGCTGAAACCCTTCATCAGGAGTGAAGTAACATGGGATGGTCAAGGGGGTATAAGAAGTGGGGGGAGGGATAAAGTAGAGAGCTAGGAAGTGATAGGGATCCCCCATCCCTATCTATTATTTTAGTCTGGTTCTCTTTCTCTCTTTTTTTTCCCCCTCACTATAATCTCCCCCCAGCCCTACCTTTCTTACTCTCTTATTTCCCATAATTCTCCACCTTCCCCCTAGCCCATTTCCCTCCAGCCTATCACTTCCTAGCTCTCTTAAAGAAATGTTGATACTGATGAGGAGGAGGGGGTTTGGAAGGCACAAGATAGGTCAAGGTCTGAATCAGGTCTGAACACAAGATTAGACTCCCTGTCACGGACTTTGGTTTCTGTTTCTAGACAGACAGTTAAGGGAGCCATAGTCTATAGGCAAATGTCCACCTGCCCTCTTCCAACACACACACCCACCCTGCTAGTTGTGCATGCTTAAAAGTATGTTTGTTCTAGCCTCTCCCTCGCAAACGACTCACTGTCGACTTCAGAACCACAGCAGCTGCCTTCTCCACACACCATTGGGTCTTCTGCTGTTTTAGAGACAAAATGATGTTGGGTTTTCACTGTGGGCTTGAGGTTACCATTGTACACTGCTCTCGAGTTTCATGCAGATGCTTCATACCATTACTTGGGCTCACTTTAAGCAAGCCCCTTACGCTGCAAGGTGTGCTACAGCAGTGAGTAAAATTATTTATCCAGAGCCCCAAGTTATTCCTAAGTGCTTCACAGCTCATTGATAACTCATGGGTCTAGTCACTGCAGCAGGCAATCTATGCACAGCAAGATCTCACAGGCACTGGGATATGTTTCTGATGTTGACAGAGTGTAGGAGCAGTAACCCACTTCACTGCACTTCCCCGCTCTTCTTCATTATCCACTTGAGTTTAGAAGCCACATCCAAATAAGCAGCAACTCCAACCAACTTCCCAGTACTGTGCTCATCACAGCAGTGCAGATTTTGTGTTCTCTATGAAATCAATCCATGACCTTCTACCTTAGAGATGGACACATCGCCACTTAGCCATGGTGAACACTGATCACGGATAAACACCAGCACTGCAGTCCATATGATGTCATTGTAAAATTTTTTCATATATACCTTCGCCACAGGAATGTACAATTCTCATACTTTATCACTTTCTCAGATAAAAGTATGGTGAAGAACTTGTAAAGAGAATAATGAAAAGAGAGGAAAGAAATCACAGGAATATCAATCAAATTTTCATCAACTCCGATTTTATTTTTCCCCTAAAACAAAGAACAAAAAATAGAAGACAGAAATGTTTTTCATAAATACCTACTTTGCATTTCTCTTTATAAAATCTTAAGACTTTTGCAAAATATAATACATACAAAGTTTTAAACTATATAAATGATTATGATGGGATGACAGGAAAAGTGGATGTTAACTTGTACGCTCAATGAAGGAGCTGTGGACATGTTCACCTGCTATGTACAAATTGCAGGTTTGAATTATGATCCAAGAGATTGTCCAGGTATAAATAGACTTGCAACAAACCCGTATTTAGCTAGAAATACTTAGAATTATTTACATTGGTTATTCGAAATAATTTACATCATTCATGAAGACGTTTCGTGCAATACAGGGTAAGTATTAATGAAACAAAAAAGAGCCATTTAATCTTAAATATATTTTGGAGCATTATTCAAGAAGCAGAACAAAGAAATACCTTAGAAAATAATGTAGTTGCTGCATTAAACTCCATTGCCTCAAAACTGATAGGCTGTGGTCCGGATGAATAAAATACAGTGCAACTGAACAATTCAGTGAGTCTCTGTGTAGCTCTGATTGTGTGCCATTGCGCCAAGATTTATAAAACACACTATCCAACATATCTTCATTCACTCTGTGGATGCAGGTTGCCTCTAAAACTTTTGAAGGCAGCTTGCATCCGCAAAATAAATAAAGGTACCTCCAAAAGAAGAAGTTGAGTGACTGAATATTTCTTCATATTTGGGGGATAAATATTGGCCTTGTCACGGGCAGGACTACCCAGCAGAGGATCTTTCACGTCTAGCTAAAGGGCATTTCATTAACAGCTATTCTAAAGCACAGCGTGTCTATGCAGAACTGTGCTGGATCTTAGATTTTATATTCTTGAGACTGGGGTTCTTGAACCCATAATCTTCTACCTTGGGAAGTGCTACCAACTGGCTTCCAGCTATGGAAGGCTTAGAGAGCATTTACTGTTCTGTGTAAACCAGCAAAACACACAGACATGCACATAGACACACACTCAGACCATACACAAGTTAAAAGTGGTGAACACACACATGGGACTGAGACAAAGATCACATCAAAAGGGGTACAGATAATGATGTAACTCTGACATCAAGTTAACTGGCGTGATTGCAGATAAACCTTAGAGATGGGGTCAGAGACAGTTGACCATGTGAAAGACATGGGCTGTGTACTGTAAAGGAAATTAATGAAGGAGCAAATTATTCAGCCCCATTCAGTAAGCTCACAGCTAATTTAATTTCCCTTAGTGCACCTTTCCTGCAAAACCTCACATGCACTAATTTCCTCAATCTCAAAACATCTATCGATCTGTCTTGGATATTGTCGTTGATGGAGCCCTTCCACGGTCAAGTTAGGTGAAGTATTTCTAAGATCTCACGCCCTATAAATTTGTTCTCACCTCTGCCCCAAGTGAATGACCCTTTCAGTCTGCCAACACTGCCCTGCATTAGTTGGGGAAACACATGGGGTCACAGAGAGAATGTGCAGACTCCCAGGAGGCAACTTGCAAGCTGCACTGAATAGAGCCCTGAAGCTCATGCTACCAAGGAGTATGCCTGACACTTATACTTCCTGATTGGAGGCATAAAATTCGTATAAAATTTGAGAGCGTCTTGTGACTGAGACTAAAGGTGGAGGTCTGATGAAATGTCAGAAAGATAGGAGCGTAAAGGACATAAAGATAAAGCTGAAGCAGACCACTTTCCCCCTTGTGCCTGATATCCCACTGATTATCTTAAGCAGCTGAGAAGCAATTTCTCCAAATTCTATTTTAAGTGGTCACAAAAGAGTAGTTTGGTGCTTGAGGTTTCACCAATAGCTTTGCAAGACATAGCGTAGATCTGTTAGTTTTTCCAACGGGAAACTGGGAATACTGCAAATGCACCTCACACCCCAATAATTTGCCAGAAATTATCTATACACATTGGTCAGCAGACACTGAACCTTTCCACAGTGACACTGCAACAGAGAGGTGCAGCTTGTAGAGCAGCTGGCTCACAACTCCAGAAACCCTGGTCTAGTCCTGACTGCACAGTTTGTACTCTGTGGCTTTTCTCAAGATGCTCTGGGCTTCTTCTCTCCCCCAAAGACTTGAAGGTCAGTGAGTCAACTGGCCACTGCAAATTTCCCCTGGCTTAGTGAGTAGTGGAATCTGGGGTGGGGCAGTGGATGCAGATGTAGGGAGAATTAAAAGATTGGATTAATATAGGATTATCTGATGGTCAATGCGGAGTTGATGGGCCAAACATTTCCACGTTGCCATTCACTGTGACCATGGCTGACCATCCACAATCAGTACCCCATTCCTGCCTTCTCACCCATGTTGCTGAGTCTGAGGTCTAATGTATACCACACAGAAGCTGAGGTTCACTACCACCAATCTGGGTCATCTTAAGCCACAATCCACCTCATTGTGGTCATTTATATCGATTTTATTTCATTCATCAAACTGCCAACTGTGGCACTTAAACTGATCAGGTTCAGAACTCTAACCCAGGATCATGGAGATCTTTTGTTTTGTCCATTCCCATTGCTTTTATACGGACTGATCTGACACCAGCTCTCCTATTCAAGATGTCATGCTGCCTTATGTTTGATTGCTTTTATAAAACAAATCACATAGAACCCAACTGACCTCTGAGTCAAGGCTGAGGTTCATCGATGGCCATCTTTCTTGGCCAGCTCTCAGGTACCACATGGTTGAAGGCTTTTGAATAAGGCCGTAACCGGGGTCCCTTCTGACCTCCCAGGTGGATGTCAAAGAACCCTCAGTTATTCTGAATGAGGAACAGGAGAGAGGGGGAAGCGGGGCAGCTGTGAGGAGGTAGACAGGCAGTAGTCGCATCCTGGCTGGGAGAAAGCTGACTGCAGCTGGGGAGTTTTGTTGAGTGGGGAGTGAGGGAGGGATATGAGGAGGGGGAGCCTGTGAGATGTCATGAGCAAGTTCACGTGTTGTGCCCAACACTGTGTGTGTCCATTCAACCAAATGCATGCCTGCGCTAAGTTTATGCAGCAGAGCCTGACTTCCATTTGGCTAGGGCATTCTGCAATTCCCTCTGGCAAGTCCACATGGTGGCCAGTGTTTACCACCACCCCAAGATCAAGATTCAAGTTTATTTGTCATGTCTACACTGAAATACACAGTGAACTGTGCCACTTGCATCAACAACCAACACACCTGAGGATGTGCTGGGGGCAGCCCACAAGTGCCGCCACACATTCCGATGCCCACAAAGCTTGGCAGTGCAACACAGAACAAGCAACAAAACAAAAATCAAACCCCGTTCCTCCCTTCTACCCACACACATACACCTCAAAAGCTCCCAAGTGGGCAACTTCCACACCACAAGAGTGGGTGAGAGCCAACCAGCCTTAGCCCAAGAGACTGCCTAAGAGAAAGACTACATTTGGGACCTTATACACCTTTGGGGCTCAGAGGAAAAATGGATCAGCAATGATGAAATAGCAGAGCAGACTCGATGGACTGAATGGCCTAATTCTGCTCCTATACCTTATGTCTAAACTGCCTGTCACATCTCCTACTTAATATCAGACACTATGGTTTATTAGGAGTATGGTGCTTTGGAACAACTGGAGACCATGGAAAAAACGTAAAATGTGCAAACCTTTCCTTCTTTCATGCCGCAGAGTCTTACTGGTAGGACCACTCAACCATCAGATGAACCTCTCCACCTAAATGCGACTTAAACAATTCAATTAACTACTGATCACTGGCACCATGATGATCAACCTTATATAACAGCATCAAAATACTTTGCCTTCACCAATCATAGAAACAGATTCTGGGATAACTTAAAAAGTCAGTAGGTTTATGGCCATTCATAACCTCTAAAGGAAATAATCTGAGTAACACACACAAAATACTGGAGGAACTCAGCAGGTCAGGCAGCAGCTATGGAAAGAAACAAAGAGTTGAAGCTTCTGGAAGGTGTCTATTGACCATTGAAGGAGCTCAACCCAAAATGTGGACTGTTTGATCATCTCTATAGATGCCACCTGACCTGCTGAGTTCCTCCAGTATTTTGTGTGTGTTACTCTGGACTTCCAGCATAATCTCCTATGTTTAAGAAATAATTTGAATTTTTTGAAATGTCTGAAATTCTTTGACAGCCAAGGAAGTCCGTAAGCAGGCTCGCACATTTAGGACACAATAATGACCAGATAATGATCTGTTTCAATCATGCTGTTCAAAGGGTCAGTCTTGGAATCAATTGCATACATGGAAAGGAACAGCCATCAAAGATAACAAGAACAGAGCGTGAGCAATGGGATTAAATGGGCTAACACAGGCAGCTTGGGCCAAATGAACTTCTACTGGGTCACTAAATTCAAATATGAGAGTAAGTGAGACAGGAACACGCTCAAATAAAAGATGTGCATGCACACTGCAACCACAGTAGTAAAGACTAGAATATGCAAGTTCACAAGGTAAGTTATGGCCTGTTATTTTTCTGAAGACTTTAATTTAAAGGGATATCATCTCTGCTTAGATAAAGCTGTATGCTAGTCTCTATGTGTGTATGTGTGTGTGACTTCTTGAGAGTGTCTCCTTTTTGTTTATATGGAATCCTTAAAATTGAGCAGGGCAAGACCGGGACTGTGTCTGACATTCATTATTGACATTCTGCAAGAAACTGCATTTACATCATGCCCTTGACATTGTAAGCATGGCATATGCTTTCTGTGCCTCGTTACGCACGGGAAGGAAGCCAAAACACTTGTGGACATATTGGGACTTGTGGTCAAAAAGTTGGATTGTAGCAAATGTCTTAAAGACATTGACACACAGTCTCAGAGTTCAGGAACCATGCAGGTGAAGATACACCTGTAGTGGTGAAAACAAGCAGAGAGTGTTATAGGGCTGGCAGAGGTTGCAGAGATTGGGAGGGGCCGTTGGCGGATTGGAGCCCATACAGATGTTTCTGAAGTTTAAGTGAAGAGTCATTGGGAATTGAGTTGGGAAATTGACCCCTCACTGGGAACTCCATTGCCCCCTTCCAGCCAACCATACTGATGAGGTGGAATCTGCAGGATGTTTAGTTGTAAAGGAAACTCACACATCCATTTTGTCTTTGGCTCAAGACCCTGTCAGGCCAATGTGGACCTGTTTCCCCCAACACATCCCAAAAGGATCATTTCATGGGGGACAATATTAGTCCCTGTTCCCTGGAAACAGAAATTGCAATGGGGACTTGTGACCAGAACAGCTTGAATTTCCAGAGTGAAATGAAATAAGCTGAAAACATTTGTAACTGCATTTCTGCCAGAATTTAAAAAATCATAGAGAACTGGAAAAAAAGTGTAAAATATTTCTGAGGAATCATACATATGAGACCGGGATTAGTGTGATGCCTTTGAAGTTAAATACTGTAGTCTGAAGAAGGATATTGCCTGGGTCAATACTTCATCCAGGATAAATGCTCAGCCCAGCTGTGATTCTGATCACAGCTTAAAAGTGTAGATTTGCACTGTTTGGGTGTACAACATACAGACTTGACTATCCTGTCCCATAGAAATGTTCCTCCTAAATTAGTAGGCAGCTAGCAGATCTGACTTCATGTGCTGTGTGTGTGAAATTTGCACATTCTCCCTGTGACCATGTGTATTTCCTCCATGTGCTCCATTTCACCCCCTCATCCCAATAGTAGGCTGACTGACTGCTGTGAATTGCCTTGAGTGGGTGAATCTGATGGAGAAAAGCGGGGGGATGCTGGAGGTAGATTTTTTACATATCTAGTATGTGTGTGGAACACGCTGCCTAGGGCTGTGGTAGAGGCAAATAAATTTGCAGCATTTAAAAGACTGAGATAGGATGTCCCTTTCCCTCTGACTGATGAATAATTAGATGGGAAATTCAATGAAGTGCCTCCCTGAACTTTTAACCCATGTTGGAAGGTGCCTGCAGCTGCAAGAAACCATTTAGTGTTGTCCAAACTAAAAGTGGATTATCATTTTGATGGAAAAGATGGAGTGCAGGGAAGGGTGCAAGCTAGTCCATCCAGTGCCCAGTCTAGCAGGCCTGACCAACCCACGAACAACCTCAAGTAGATCATAAAGTTCATTCAGCATTAACGCTTAACAAAAGACTAGCGAGAATGCTGGACACCACAGGAACAGCCTGACAGGAGGATACAATTGTCATGATATGCTCTGCTTTTGATCATTGCTTGTTGTTTTTCTCTTGCTCACCTTTTCATCAGATAATGTGGTCACATTTACAAAGCAAAAACCACCCCGATTAAAACCAGCTGCAGTGAAAAGTCTCCTTCCTGCTCCGGTGGCTGTAGTTCACCTGTTGACTGAATTGTGTTTTGTGCTTTCCCTGACGCTGGAGCTCACTGGCCCTTTCTCTAGTAAGTGGCGAGCACAATGCCTTCAGACCAGGCTGGCTCGGTTTAGAGTGGGGGTTGGGCTGGAATTTGGCTCTGATCAGCGGGAGCTCGCAATTTCACCTGTTTGAAAGTGAACCATTCAGCTACACCTTAATAACGCCCGCCCCTGCTTCCTTTGTCCCTTGTCTTTCCTCCCGGGACCGTCTGCACTTTAACCATCAGAACTGTCGACCCCACCTTGCCTGCCAGCCCAAACACCGAATGGCCTTTGACCCACTAGTCCCTCCGACGGAGACGGGTCAGACGTTACACCCACCAAACCCCACTGTTTTTTTTTAATAGGGTCTCCAGACCAGATGACAGCGGGAGAGACCTCCCGCCCAATTAATTTTCTACCAGCATTGAGTCTAATGGTCAGGAACGGCCTGGAGATTTGCATCAGTCTTCCCTTCTACTCAAACACTGTACTCCGGTTAACCAGGACGAGAGGACCCAGGCGCTGGGTCACCTCGTCGTCCCAGTCTGTTAACAGACACAGGTTGTTAATCAAAGCAATTGGGTGAGCGGGGGGGGGGGGCAAATTCTCTTCAAACCAACTCCTTGAGAGTGAATTGGGCGTAAATCTGGCGGGTTGTAAACCCGGGTAAAAATGAGTTCCTCCGGGTTGTTTTAATCACCCCAAACTGAAACACAGCCCCGCCACGGAGATTTAAATAATCGGTTACCAGAGACTGGGAACCGGGTCTCTGAAGATGACAGTTCGGAAACTCAACAAATACAAGCCACAGTGTAAGACTCACCAGATAAACACTTCTTCAGGTAGAAGTACCTCGGGATAAATATATAATATACGTCTATTTATTTACAATATGTATATGCACGCGTGCACCCCAGCATCAGGCGTGCGAGAGCGCCACTTGCTTGTGATAAGCTGCCGAACCGCTGGCTCCGGTCCGGGCCGTCAAGGCTGTGCTTGCCTGAGTGTACATGGAGCCGCTGGTCAGCTTCCTAGGCCAGCAGCATCTACTTGTGAACCGCCTCCACGACTCCAGGGTCTTGCCGGACCAAATCCAGACGCCGGAGGTGATGCCTACCACCAGACACATGAAGTACTTGAGCATGAAGACGGCGTACTCGGGTCTGGGGTAATCTCTGGCTCCCGGGCAGGGGCAGCTGAGCGCCGTCTCCCAGCTCTCCCGAGAATGCTGTTCGTAGATGAAGCAAGCCACGACTATGGTGGCCGGGACGGTGTAGAGCACTGTGAAGATCCCTATTCGAATCATAAGCTTCTCCAGTTTGTCGGTTTTGGTGCCCCCCTGCTTGATGACGCTCCGTATCCTGAACAAGGAGACAAACCCGGCCAACAGGAAGGTTGTGCCCGTGAGCAGGTAGACCACCAGAGGAGCTAGGACAAACCCCCGGAGGTTGTCCAAGTTCTGGTTGCCCACGTAGCAGATGCCGGCCACCGGGTCCCCGTCCACCGAACTCAGCGCCAGTACAGCTATGGACTTGACGCTGGGAATCAGCCACGCGGCCAGGTGGAAGTACTGGGAATAGCCCGCTATGGCCTCGTTGCCCCACTTCATGCCCGCGGCGAGAAACCAGGTAAAGGACAGGATGACCCACCAGATGGAGCTGGCCATGCCGAAGAAATAGATGAGCAGGAAGACCACGGTGCAGAGGGCGGGGCCGGTGGTGTCGTGTTGGATGTGGTGGTAGTCCTTGTTACAGGCCACGTTGGCGTGGCCGGCTACCAGCCGGACGATGTAGCCCATGGACACGAAGAGGTAGCAGGCGGACAGGAAGATGATGGGCCGCTCTGGGTACTTGAACCTCTCCATGTCAATCAGGAAGGTGGACACGGTGGTGAACGTGGAGATGAAGCACAGGACGGACCACAGGCCGATCCACAAGGTTGCGAAAGTCCTCTCGTCCTTGTTGAAGAAGGGCTGGTAACATGGGAAAGCACAGTTGAGCAGCCGACCGGTTCTGATCTTGTTGTAGAGTGGGTGACTCTCTTTGGAGATCGGGATCAGAGGGTCTTTGCAGTTACATTTCCCAGGGCAGTCTGCTGATGATGCGGGTTGCTTTCCAGGATATGCCCAGGAGGGTCGGGCGTTTTTGCTGCCGCCCAAAACCTTGGGCGCAACGGTGGGCTTTAAGAACGGGGGCGATACAGTGGTCACCTCGGACCTGTTGTAATCCATGCACAAGTTGTCTTGGTCTCCGAGCACCGGGAGCTTGTCGCAGTTCATTCTTTCAGGCCAAGCGAAACCATATTGTCTCATCAGTGGGGAGCAGCCGGATTTGGCTCTTTCGCAGACGGATCTGCAAGGTGGCAATGGTTTCATGTAGTCCGCCAGGCATATGGGAGTGTAGATACTGCACAGGAAGAAGAGGAGGTCCGGGGAGCATTGAATCTCTACCAGAGGCCAGAACTGATGCACCTCGAGCCCCGCTTCGTCTTGACTGTCGTGGTTGAACTGGTTGGGCATGTAGGTATGGTTATAGCCAATGCCTTTGCACATGGGCACCGTAATCTCTTGGCAGACCATTGCCTTGGAAGCGCAGAGGGTGACCCCCACCAACCCCACGAGACAAACACAGACGCCGACCAGGGCTGAGGGCTCTTGCACGCGACAAGCCATAATATCCAGATTAAAAGACAAGGATCCAGCCGACTTCTGATACCGGCCCTCGAATTCTCTGCCTCCGGAGTTTTACAGCCCCAGTTCCCCCTCTCCCGGCAAAATTAAACAAGGCCACACCTGACCACACTCGGACATGACTGGCGCGATAAGGGGAGAAGGGAGTTCAGGTGAAGTGTGTATGCCAACATCCGAAGCCGCCGCTCTTGAAAACAAACGAGGAAAATCTTTGAAACAAAAAAAAAACAAACTTAATATTTGATCATTCTTCACGTCTTTTCCCTATCCGCATTCCTTTTCTTTTCTGATAAAACTGAATTATAGTTGCAATATGCTTGATGATCAAAGTGTCTAGGACTGCCTCCGTTCTTCGGGTGAAAACGCCAGCCCAACACAAGGAATCGAGAAATTCATGGCTAGTTCAGGTGTAAACTTTCAGAGATGTCCCAGTTTTAGTTCTTCTAATGTTATCACTAGGAAGGTGTGAAATTTCTTGGCGCCAACCCCGTAGTCGAATCTCTGTCCCAAAATACACAACCGCCTCTCTTTCCTCATAAAAACGGAAATCGAAACCCAGGTAAATTCTTCATCTTTCTTCTCCGAACTGCAGTGTGCATTTACCTCATTCGTGCTGTTTTTGTTGTGTTCCCTCTTTGCTCTATCCGAATGTACAGCTCCTTGGACTCCGGTTGCTTAACCGGGAAACAGTGCCTTCCTCTCTCGGTGCCTTTCTCTTCGCTCCACTTACGGCTCCGCTATCAGATTGTTACTTTTTTTGAAAACACAATGTAGCTAAGGTAAAGCTCAGTCCTCTTCCTGTCAATCTACACTTCTGTGCCAGTGTACGCCAATCGCAGTGCACCTGTCACTGAAACCCCGCCTCCCGTGATCTTTCTGTACCAATCAACAGCCACGAGGAGGACGCTCTGCCCTTCACAATTCGAAGAAATTGAGAGCGTAGCTCCACCTATCGTATGAGGACCAATCACGCGCCTTAGCGCTTCCCGATAGTTCCCGCCCAACTTCCCCATGGACCAATCAAGCACCCAATCAACAAAAAAGACCCACTTACTATTTTATTAACCAATAAAAAAAGACTAGGTGACTGAGTTCACTGACTGGATGAAAGTATTACCACGTACTGAGTTTTACTACTTTGAAGGAGCTTTTCGCACATTTTGTTTTAAGCAAAACTCAAAGTAATTTTAAAGTATTAGCGCACTAAATCTTCCTCGATTGACCCAATTCCTCCTTTAAAGCACCCTTCAATCGCAAGATAACTTCAAAGGGGCAGTGAATGTAATTGGGGTTACTGTCAAAGGGTAAGGGAGAATGTTTACGTAAGGTTGGCATTCGTACAGATTTTCAAAGTACGTTGTCTGGAAACATTGAAACTCTAAACCGGGCATCAGTAGTCTGGTTTTGAACTAGAAGTCTGTGCCTTTTCCCTTCCCTTACCTTACGGGGCAATTGGTTATTTAAAGTTATTCTGGTGTTCATTGAATGTTTCACTATGAGCAAAACAAACATCAGCTATCAGCGCATAAATCCTTATCGTAGCCCTCTGAGCAAATTCAGAGCAGCTATTTGGCGATCTTTGAACCTTTCCGTAAACTGCTCATAAAGTCGACTTATCTCTTTCAGATTAAAATTTCTGGGGGAGGGGTGAAGCGCGGACCTGCTGTAAAAAAGGAAAAGTTATTTAAAACGGGTAACACCGATATACACTGCACCTGCAACGCAGTAAAGATTTGAATGCTTAGCGCCCTGTGAGACCCAGGACGCTCTCTGGGGCAGATAACTGGCGGGCTGCATGCTTAAAGTCAGCGTTGTCTTCAAGGCGCTTTGCAGGAACATAACAGGAAAGGTTTGACACTGAATGTGACACGGGCATGTGGTTTCAAAGAAAGGTTTAATTTTTTAATGGTAAAAAGATTAAAAGCAAGATTTTAGAACTGGTCTTTGAATTCTGCCTAGGACCTGTGTATTATTGATAGAATTTCCCTTGATGAGCCAACACAACCCAGTGGAACTGGAACTTAAATCGAAATCCCAAGAAACGTACAGAATGGATGAAACAGAGACGAACGGACTGAGTACTGTATCCGAAAACAGTCCATCTTGTCATTTTCACAGTGCCCTTAGTGGGAACTTGCTATGCATAAACTGACTATGTTGTAAAGCTCTGACCGTAATGCATTTGAGACTGACCGAGGAGAGGCTGTATTAATGTAAGCCTTTCTCTTTCTCGCTTTCTTTTGAAGGAGGCTGGTGAAGAATGTCACATCTTCATCCCACCCTTGCATTTTTTTTTTCTTTTCCTGAATAACCACCAGCCTCACCTCTCCGGAAATTGGGATCTGTGAAATTTAATAGAAGGAATATCAATATTGGCTGGTGCTACAGGTTCTGGATACTAATGTTTCTACCCTCTGCAGTTCTGTATCTTTGTTCAGCTATTAAATTTAAGTCTATCTATAGTGATCAGGTCATAGTAGAAATATCATACGATATAGATAATTCAATAATCCTAATGGTTCAGCATCTGGCTCACCATGTACATTTTCAACTCAATTGGGCCCCATTTTCCTGCCTCCTTGTACTCATTTGACCCCAGTTCCCCACACTCCCTTTCAGCTTCCTGGGCCCTAATTCCCATGCTCCCTTTATAATTACAAAGTTCACTGAAAAATAATTACACTACTGTGTGACAAGCAAAACCAGAGTGAAATACATGTATATGTGTGTTTTGGTAAAATCCAGTAGTCCAGAAAACCTGCTAGTCTGGCACTATCAAAATCCTGAATATGCCAGAATATAAAACAGTAATTCTTCAGTAAGTCAGTGTAATAAACATAATTCTTCAATGACTGTGAATAATTTTATACATATAATTTTGTTATAACTCTATTTCACTGCGTATTTTGCAGGAAGAATAAAGTTGTGAGAGACTTACTGTGCAGCAGTTTTGATGTGTTTTGATAAGCTATCAAGTTAAGCACACAAGTTTTGCCCTGATTCCCAACTTGCTGATAAACACCACCATCTCAGCATTCATTCCAATTTTTACAGCATGTTCTCTTTGCTTATACAGTGTGTTTAAGCAAACCATGTGGGCTACCCATGTAACTGCATGGGAGGATGTGGCATCTCCATTGTGCTCAGCCATTGCTCAATGCTGCAGTGGGGGTGTAGGATGTCCATTGTGTCAGGTAGGCCATTTCAGCAACCTCAGTGATTCCCAGCAATTTTGCAATGTTTTCAACCAACTGAAGAAGACTAAATAGTAATTTTAAAAAGGTAAAGTGCTTGATTATTGTCTAGTAGCTCTGACATCCACCATCATGATGAGCCTCAGGAAGCTGGTCCATCCTCCCAGCAGCTTGACCACATTGTAATTCTCCTGCCACTGAATGGTGGTCACCATATCCTTAGCCTTATACTCATTTCTGGATTATCTAACAAAGAAAACTGAGTCAGAAACATAATTATTGATTACAGCTCTGTCTCCAATGCCATAATTCCAATCAAACTCGTCTCTGAACTGCTAGATTTAGGACTTGGCGCTGTGCACCCCTTCCTCACATTTCCAGCAACTGGTTCTTTGATTTCCTTACAGGCCACAGTCAGTAAGGACAGGCAACAACACTCCCATCACCATTATCCTCAACAATGGTACATCTTCAGTCCTTACTTCCTGTACATTCATGACTGTGTGGTCAGATTTGGCTCCAAACTCAATCTATAAGTTTGCAGGTAACTCCACTGTAATGGGTGAGATTTCAAATAATGATCAATTGAAGTGCAGGAAGGAGATAGAGAGCCTATTGGTGTGTTGTCAAGAAAACAACCTCTCCTGCTATGTCATCAAAATAGAGAGACTGGTCATTGACTTCTGGAGGTGGGGCAGAGTCAATGCCCCTGTCTGTATCAATGGTACTGAGGTGGAGGTGGTTGAAATATTCAAGTTACTAGGCATAAATATCACCAGCAAGTTGTCCTGGTCCAGCCAAGTAGACACTTATGGCCAAGAAAGCATACCATTCCACTAACTAATAATTCCTCAGAAGACTAAGGAAATTCGGCTTGTCACCAATGAACCTCATTGATTTTTACGCTGAACGTATCCTGTCTGGATGCATCATGGCTTGCTTTGCCCAAGATCAATGATTGCAGAGCGTTATGAATGTAGCGCAATCTATAATCATCACCAGCTTCCCCTCCATGGACTCTGTCTACACTTCCTACTGCCTTGGGAATATAGCCAGCTAACTATAGCCCGCTAACTAATAGATGCTCCCAATTTCATGCGGCTCAAGTAGCCTCTAACAGCCAAGTCCAGCTCCTCTCCTTCATGTGTAGCTTAGCTACTAAGTTTTGCAGAACTGTCTCTGCTGACAGGAGAAAGGGTGAAAGTAGGTTTCTGGCTCCTTTAAAAATGGTTGAGGGGCCATGTCAGCTGTTGTTGGTAGATCGTCTTGGAGAAAGAAAATTCTGTTCTCAAACCTCTGCTGCCTACTCATGGGGAAGGCTTTTAACATGAATTCCAAGAAAAAATCTAGAGCTGGAGTCCATAAGGCAGCAAGTTTAACAATGAGTGGCAACTCCTGCGATGCCACTGGTGCCAAACTGTATCAGTTTCTGCTATTTCTCTGGATTGATCAGGTGCGTGGAGAGGGGGAGTGTGCTGCATGGGCAACAGCTTGCACTTCATATCATAATGCCCTTGCCCTGCGTACTGACTTTATTGACAGCCAGGGTGCAATATTCATGGTCAATCCCGACCAACAAAGGGACTCTGACCTGAATCGATTTTATCCTCTCCACACACCCATCAACTCTTTGCTTGATTTCCATCCCACCAGGCTCTACATTCAGCAGCTCGTCCTACAACATTTCCTCCACATCCAGCATGAGTCCATCCCCAAGCACACTGTCCCCTTTCCTTCTCTCTCAGCAGTCTGATGCCACCATCCCATGGCACCTTCCCATATGAATGCAGGAGATGCATTTTTATTTCCTCTGACCTGCAATCTCAGATCCCAGTACTTTTCCCAGGTGAAACACTGATCTAAGCATATTTCTTTCAGTTTTATATATAACCTTTTCTACAGGAGAAGCAATCTTCTCTTTGGGAGGATCATTTTGCAAAACACATTAATTTCACAACAGTACACACACAAAATGATGGAGAAACTCAGCAGGTCAGGCAGCATTAATGGAGGGGAATAAACAGTCAATGTTTTGGGCTGAGACCCTTCATCCCCACCCCCCCCCCCCCACCATAGATGCTGAGTTCTTCTGGCATTTTGCATGTGTCATTCAAGATTTCCAGCATCTGTATTCTCTCTGATGTTTACATTCAGTTCACAACTTTAAATGCTAGCTTTTACACATCTATCATGCAAGTTCTTGATCAGACCGCACTTGGCGTATTGTGAGCAGTTTTGACCCCCTTATCTAAGAAAACTGGCATGTGAGAGGGTCCAGAGGAGGTACATGAGAATGATTCCGAGAATGAAAAGGTTAATGTATGAGGAGCGTTTGATGGGTCTGGGCATGTACCCGCTGAGGTTGAGATGAGGAGGGACCTCATTAAAACCTAGACAAAGGACAGAGTGCACATGGAGAGGATGTTTCCTATAGGGGGTGATTCTAGGACCAGAGGACACAGATGCAAAATAGAGGGATGTTCACTTAGAACAGAGATGAGAAGGAATTTCTTTAGCCATGGGGTGGTGAATCTGTGGAAATGATTGTATGGATATCTGTGGGGGCTGAGTCATTGATTATATTTAAAGCAGTTTGATAGGTTCTTGTTTAGTCAGAGCATCTAAGGTTACAGGGAGAAGGCAGGTGAATGGGGTGGAGAGGGATAATGAATCAGCATTGATGGAATGGTGGAACAGACACAGTGGGCTGAGTGGCCTAATTCTGCTCCTCTGTCTTATATGTACGTATGAGAGAAACAGAGAGAGAGAGTAAGATCCAGATAATGACATGAGGATAATTACCTTTCATGCAGGGACGTCACAGACTTCCTGTGACCATCATCTGGCTAAACAATTTCAGGTGCTAATATCTTTACCATTTCCTTTAGATGAGTTGTTTGATTTTCTTTTTACTTATTCCATTACCATGTCCGTTATTGTATCATTATTCCTTCAATCATGGTGGACACATTCCCTCCAGGGCTGCTGCTTCATCTACAAAGCATTTCCTGCTTTGTCCAACCACAGACAAGAGAAAATCCACTGGAAATCCAAGCAACACATGCACACGCAAAATGCTGAAGGAACACAGCAGATCAGGCAGCATCTATGGAGAAGAGTACAGTCGACATTTTGGGCCGAGACCCTTCATCAGGACTGGAAAAATAGATGAGGAGTCAGAGTAAGAAGGTGGGGGAGGGGAGGAAGAAGCAAAGGGTGAAAGGCGAAACTGGAAGGGGGAGGGGTGAAGAGAAGAGCTGGGAAGTTGATTGGTGAAAGAGAGACAGATTCTCCCTTAAGAAAGGAAGATCTGTTAGGAGAGGACAGAAGGGTATGGAAGAAAGGGAAGGGGGAGGAGCACAAGAGGGAGGTGATGGGCAGGTAAGGAGATAAGATGAGAGCGGGAGATGGAAATGGGGAATGTGAAGGAGTGGGGTCAACTATTAACCATAATTGAATCAATGAAAGACAGCCTAAGGTGTCAACCCGAGTGCAGAAAACCACAATCTGCAAAATACAAGAGTGAGAAATAATAATACTGACTAAAAAAGTAATAAATATCAAGAACATGAGATAAAGAGAACTTGAAGGTGAGTCTATTGGTTATGGGAACATTTCAACAATGGGGCTAGTGAAGTTGGGTGAAGTTATCTACTTTGGTTCAAGAGCCTGATGGTTGAGGGGTAATAACTGTTCCTGAACCTGGTGGTGTGAGTCCTGAGGCCCCTTTACCTTCTTCCTGTTGAGAGCAGTGAGACAAGAGCATGGCCTAGGTAGTGGGGGTCCCTGATGATGGATGAGTTTCACGCAGATTTTCTCAGTGGTTGAGAGGGCTTTACCAGTGATGAACTGGGCCATATCCATTACTTTTTGTGGGATTTTCCATTCCAGGACATTCGTGTTCCTAAACCAGGCTGTGATGCTGTTAGACAATATACTTTCCACTACACATCTGTAGAAGTTTGACAAAGTTTTAGATGTCATGCTGAATCTTCACAAATTCCTAAGGAAGTAGAAGTACCACCGTGCTTTCTTCATAATTGAACATATATGCTGGACCCAGAACACGATCATGGACCTCCAGTTTCTCCACCTGAAGTCAACAATCAGCTCCTTGGTCTTGAAGACATTGAGTGAGAGGTTGTTGTTGTGGTACCACTCAGCCAGATTTTCAATCTCCCACCTATATACAGATTCATCATCACCTTTGATTTAAACTATGGCAGTTGTGTCATCAGCAAACTTGAATTGGAGCTGTACTTAGCCACATAGTCATAAGTGTAAAGTGAGTAGAGCAGGGGACTAAGCACACAATCTTGTGGTGCACCTGTGCTGATGGAGATCGTGGAGGAGATGTTGTTGCCAATCCAAATTGACTGAGGTCTGCAAGTGAGGAAATCGAGGATCCAATTGCACAAGGTGGTATTGAGGCCGAGGTCTTGAAGAATAATGATTAGTTTTGAGGGGATACCAGTATTGAATGCTGAACTATAGTTAATAGGGAGCATCCTGATGTCAGCATCTTTGCTGACAAGATGTTTCAGGGTTGAGTAAAGAGCCAATGAGATAAGATTGGCTGTGGACCTGTTGCTCCAGTAGGCAAATTGGAGAAGATTCAAGTCACTTCTCAGGCAGTAGCTGATATGTTTCATCACCAGCTCTCAAAGCACTTCATCACTGTAAATGCTACAGGATGTTAGTCATTAAGGCAGGTTACCACATTCTTCTTAGCATTCCCTCTCTTTACCTCCCTCTTTAGAGTCATATAGCACAGACACATGCTCTTCACCTCACTGAGCCAGTGATGAAATCAGCCACTCATTTACACTGATCCTACCCTAACCCCATTTTTCATTCTCCCTACATTCTCATCAGGCCCTCACAGATTCTACCACTTGGCTGCACATGAGGGCCAATTAACCTGCATGCCTCTGGAATGGGGGAGGAAACCCATGAGGAGAAAATGCAATCTCCACACACACAACACCTGAGGTCAGGATTGAACCTGGCTCTCTAGCTCTGTAAGGCAACAGCTCTACTAGCAGTATCAAAGTGCTGCTACTTCTTCCCCGTATATTTTACTTTTAGTGTTATTTTTAGTCACTCATCTTACTGTTGACTCCCTTGGCAATGGATATCAATGTTTATCTGTTTATTCTTCGCACAACATGAAGTAGTTTCTATGTTGGAGTTGTTGGCTCAATTCAGGCTGCTGTTAAAAAAAATGTCCCCAGCACCAATATGCATTACTATTCAAGATTTATTTGCTGCTGAAAAAGTTTTACTAAGCATAGTACAGTGTACATTCAACTGCATTAAGAATGCTACAAGTATCTACAGATTGGTTTATTCACCTTAGTTGCCGCAAATTTCTTTCCCCTTCAAACCTCTCATCTTGACACTGATGGGATGTTCTGTGGAGTGGTTCTGTTGGAACCTTCTCGTTCTCTAGTCAAGGCACAGAAGGCTATGAACCACAAGTTGGTAAATGTGACTAGTGTAAAAAACTGAGAGTTAGCATGAACATGATAAGCCGAAGGGCCTGTTACTCTGCTGTACGATTCTATGACCATTATCATGGTCTTGACAGTGTGGTCAGGCTATGTGAAACATTCTTACAGCACAGTCCAACTCCATTCTGTCTGCACTAGTCATTCACCTACTTTCCCAAGTAGGTTTGGTAAATGTGGAGAGGTTGATGATGAGAAGTGGGTATCGCTGTTAATTTCATTTTCTTCATCCTAGAAAACACTGACTTTTATTCGTACATCTTCGTTTTCAACCAGGTCATTTCAACACTTTGTAGTAAATTTGTGTATGGGAAATATCCAAAAATAGTAATGGGACAATTGCCAAATTAAATGTTTTTTTGCACAAATGAGTGAGGAATGTTGGTCAGTATTGTGGAAGACCCCTGTTTTTTATCAGAACAATATCATGGGATGATGAGGCCACTCTCAGGTTAGAGGAACAACACCATATATTCCATCTGGACAGCTTCCAACCTGCAGCACGAACATCAATTTCTCTATCTTTTGGTAATTTCTCCCCCATCCCATTATCTCTTTATCCATTCCCCATTCTGGCTCCCCTCTTACCCCTTCTTTACTGTTCAGCTGCCCATCACCTCCCTCAAGTGCCCTTTCTCCTTCCCTTTCTTGCATGGTCCTCTCTCTTCTCCAATTGGATTCATTCTTTTTCAGCCCTTTACCTCTTTTCACCTATCACCCCCCCCACCCAGTTTCTGACACCATCCATCCTCCCCCAGCCACCTACCTTCTCCCTCACCTGGTCTCAACTATCACCTGTCAGCTTGTCCTCCTTCCCCTCCCCCACTTTCTTACTCTGGCTTCTCCCCACCCCCCCCCCCCCCCCCACCGCACCTCCCTTCCTCTCCAGACCGGATGAAACGTATTGGCCCGAAACATGACTGTTCGTGCCTCACCATTGATGCTGTCTGACATGCTGAATTCCTCTAGCATTTTGTAGTTGTTGCTCTGAATCTCTTCTCTACACCATGGGGTTTATTTCCACGTGGAGAAGCAGACGAGGCATGAAAGGTGGCAGCTTTGAAAGTGGAGAGACCTTTCACCTCTGGACTGGAAGCATCAACCAAGACTTGGTACTTGATTCTTTTGGTTGGATTCAGCCATCTAATTCAGCCAGAAATGAGAGTGCTGCCCACAAAGGTCCATTTGGCCCAACAACTTGCAGAAATGCTTCAAATTAAGTAGGGAAGGTGTTAACTATGATTGAGGAATGACTTGGATTCAAAGGATCAACGTTGAGCATCTGGGAATGTGCATTCTGCCAGAACCAGACGTCGACAAAACATTCAGTTTGTTAGTGAAGCCAACTCTGCTGAGGGGTCCTGGGATGGGTCGTAACCTCAGGGGCAATTCTTGACTTGCCCTAATTTGTAACACATCTTTATCAAGAGTAATTTGTATAATATTTCACACAAAACAATTGGCTGAGTCTTATCAAAGATCAACCGTATTCACAAAATATGTTTACATGTATTAAGAATTTGCTGTGGTGCGTTGGCTGCATATGTAACAAAAAGAAATGACATTCAACATTAATAAAGAATTATATAAAATTATATAACACAAGGAAAGGGAGAGAGTGGAAAAGAGGGAGCAAGATCAAAACCCATCAGTCTTGACTTAACAGCACTGCAGTCTCAATAGATTTAGGAAACATACATCAAATAAACAGCCTTGCTAATATAACATACTCCACGTGTGTTTACTCTGCCCTGAAGAGGTCAGAGTGTTTCTCAGAAGGGTTTCTATGGCTTCAGAAAATATGATTCATCACCTAAAATAATTTGCTTTCAGAGGGAACCGGATATGAAACAATAAGTGGATACTGAGACAACCTGGCAACAGAGAGCGAGAGAGAGCAGGAGTTCCTCGATGTTCACCATTGCTAAGAACATCACGTTTAACCCTTTCAGCAGACATTCAGGGTTATTTTGACAGAGTTATTGTGAGACACAGCACAGTTCCCCTGAGTTTACACTGGCTATCGATAATGCAGACTCTACACTAATCCCATCATTTTATATTCTCCTACATTCACAGTTATTCGCTCCAGATTCTACCAATCACCGACACTAGGGGAAATTCACAGTGACTAATTGAACTACCAATCTGCACATCTTCAGGATGTGGAAGGAAACCAGGGCAAATGGAGAAACCCAAGCAGTCACAGGGAACACGTGCAAACTCCACATCACAGGTCAGGATTGATCCTGGGTCTCCGGCACCGTGAGGCAGCGGCTGTACCAGCTGCGCCACTGTTCTGCCCACAGAACTATTGCTGACTTCTTTTTTTAACCTTTTCACAGTTAGGTTACTGCAGGACTTCCTAGGATCAGAATCAGAATCAGGTTTATTATCACTGACAAATGTTGTGAAATTTGTTGTTTTGTGGCACCAGTACTGTTCAGACTTAAAAAAAATACTGTAAGTTAATTAAATATATATTTAAAAAGTAGTCTCTTAAAAGCCTCTAATGTATTTCCCTTGACCACCATACCAGACACTGCATTCCAGGAACCCATGACTCTCTTGAGTAAAAAAACTTACCCCTCATATCCTCCTCAAACCTGCCCCCTTTCACCGTCAATTCATGCCCTCAGGTATTAGACATTTCAACCCTAAGTAACAGATACTTCCTGTCTACTCTATCTCATAATCTTATAAATTTCTATCAGATCTCTCCTCAGCCTCCATTGCTCCAGAGAAAAGAAACCACATTTATCCAGCCTCTCATGACAGTACATGCCCTCTAAACCAGGCAGCATCCTGGTAAACCTCTTCTGCACCCTCTCCAAAGCCTCAAATTCCTTCATGTAGTGGGGTGACCAGAAGTGTACAAAATACACCTGATGTGGCCTAACCAGAGTCTTATAAAGTTACAACGTAGCCTCTTGAATTTTGAACTCATCCTCAACTAATAAAAGCAAATATTCCATAAACTGTCTTAACCACCCTACCAACCTCTGTAGCCACTTTCATGGAGCTGTGAACTTGGACCGCAAGATCTCTTTGCACCACAACACTGTTAAGGATCTTGCTCTACCAAGGTGCAACACCTCACATTTATCTGGGTTAAACTCCATCTGCCATTTCTCAGCCCATATCTGCAACTGATCTATATCATGCTGTACAGTACTCTTTCCCAGTCTTCAATCTTGATATGATCCGCAGATTTACTAACCCACCCATCTACATTTTCATCCAGGTCATTGATATACATCACAAGCAGCAGAGGTCCCAGCACAGATCCCTGTGGAACACCACTAATTACAGACCTGCATCTCAAATGAGCTCCATCAACCACCAGCCTCTGTTTCCTATGTGTGTGCAAACCAGTTCTGAATCCAAACAGCCAATTTTCCATGGACCCCATGCATCTTAATCTTCTGGATTAGCCTCCCATTGTCAAATGTCTTACTAAAATCCATGTAAACAAAATCCACTGCCCTACCCTCATCAATCTCTCTCAACACCTCGTCAAAAAACTCAAACAAACTAGTAAGGCACGACCTGCCACACACAAAGCCATTCTGACTCTGCCTAATTAGGCCTTGGGTTTCCAAATGTTCATATATCCTATCCTTAAGAATTTTCTCCAGCAATTTCCCAACAACTGACGTAAGACTCAATGGTCTACAGTTCCCAGGATTTTCCCTTTTCCCTTCTTAAATAGAGAAACAACGTTAGCCACTCACCAGTCCTCTGGGACCTCACCTTTGGCTAGAGAGGACACAAAGATCCTGGTTAAGGGCCCAGCAATCTTGTCTCTTGCCTCCTTCAATAATCTGGGGTAAATTCCATCAGGCATTGGGGATTTATCCACCTTAATACTCATTAGGAGGCCCAGCACTTCCTCCTCCTTGTCCTCTAAACGTCCTAATATACTTATACTCTCAGCACAGATCCCCTGATCTCCATATCCTTTTCCTTGGTAAATACTGAAGCAAAGTACTCACCAAGATACCCCATTCACATTCTCCGCATCTAAGCAAATGTTCCCCTCTTTATCCTTGAGTGGTCCCACCCTCTCCCTAGATATCCTCTTGCTCTTGATGTATGTATAGAATGACTTGGGATTCACCTTAATCCTACTTGCCAAGGGTGTTACATGGCCCCTCTTGATTCATAATTCCCTTCTTTAGTTCTTTCCTGTCTTCTTTAAACTCCTTATGTGCTTTGTTTGATCCTAACTTCTGAAGCTTTACTTACTTTTACTTCTTGACTAAATTCATCATCTCTTGACATCCAAGGTTTTCTTATCTTTCCATCCCAGAACTCCCGTCTAATAGGAACATACCGTTCCTGTACTCTATGCAGTTCATCTTTAAACTGTGGACTTGCTAAAAGAAAGGTGTTCCCAATTAACATTTCTTAGTTCCTGCCTAATGCCCTTGAAATTTGCCCTGATCCATTTAAAAACTCTCCCACAAAGATGATACCTATCCTAAAAGTTAGAGCTGTGGCCATCGATCCCTAACTGTTCAACCACTGAAAGGTCAGTCACCTGGCCAGGCTCATTACACAATACCAGGTCCAGTATGACCCCACCTTTCATCGGACAATCCACATATTGATTTAAGAAACCTTCCTGGACACACTTAACAAACTCTACCCCATCTAAACCCCTTTCTCTAAGAAGTTCCCAGTTTATATAGGGAAATTGAAATTCTCCATGGCAACAGCCCTATTATTTTTATCCATTTCCTTAATCTGATTACATATCTGTTCCTCAGTGTTCCCGTGACTATTAGGTGGTCTGTAGTACAATCCTATCAGTGTGATTGCACCCTTCCTACTCCTGAGTTCCACCAAATGGACTCAGTGGCTGACCCCTATTATGTCTCCCCTGAGTGCAGCTGTGATATTGCTCCTGATTAGTAGTGCTACACCTCCCCTCCCCCACTCCCATTCTTCTATCTTTTCTTAAACTTCAAAAACTTGGGATATTAATCACGCATTCCTGTCCTCAGGTTTAAAGTGAGAGAAGAGAGATCTAAAAGGAATCCAGAGGGTGGTCTGTAACTGGATTGGCTGCGGCAGGTACATTAATATTTAAAAAGTACTTGGACAGGTAAATGGATAGGAAAGGTTCAGAGGGATATGGACAGGTAAATGGATAGGAAAGATTTAGAGGGATATGGACAAGTATATTGATAGGAATGGTTTAGAGCAGGGGTGGGCAAACTTTTTGACTTGAGGGCCACAATGGGTTCTAAAATTTGACAGGGGGGCTAGACTAGGAGCAGATGGACGGAGTGTTTTGGTAATACACCTCATAAGAGAAAACAAAATATCATGGGATATGTAGAAAGCATGTGCTTTAATTTCAATTGATAATGAACAAATGCAATACAACAAAATATCTGTCTTTGAAGTCCCATGGTATTTAGCTATTTATTGAAATGACTTTTAAAACACTGAAAATTAAATGAATAAAATACAGCTTTTTTTAATAGTAACAGTTATTATTTTAAAGCACTGAAAATTCTGTTATCCTTCAAGATATTATCATCATCACTCTCCTCCTGAATTTCTTTATTTCAAAAACGATAGGAGATGCAGGTCTACTCGTCCTGCTCCTTCTTACTCAATTGTCCCCTGTGCCAAAACTCAACAACGACCCGCACAATGACAGAACAGTGAGAGCGCGCTAGTATGCGGAGCTCTGTGCTCGCAAATCCCTGCAGGCTATCTCCCTTAGCCGGAACGCTGGCTAATTGTGAGCCGGTTCGGATGTGCCAGGAAATGGGTCGCCACAAGGTCACAAAGTAAAGCGCAAATGTGGAGTAATACGCTGCTCCTCAACAAAGGTCATTGGATATAGAGTGCGTCATCTATTGGGAAAACGCCAGAATTGTGGGGAAAAAACGTTAACAAGGTTTATTAATATAATTTCATCAAGTTCTGTGGGCCGGATTAGAAAGCTTAACGGGCCGCATATGGCCCGCAGGCCGTATTTTGCCCATGCCTGGTTTAGAGGGATATGGGCCATACATGGGAAAATGGGACGAGCTTATATGTTCTGTTTGGGCTGAAGGTTTCACCTCCTTGTTGTGTGCCTCTATCACTCTCTGACTCCTTGAAAGAGGTCTCTAACGCCAGAAGGCTTAGGTTTAAGGTGAGGACCAAGAGGTTTAGATTGGATCTGAGGAAGTGATTTTTTCACTCAGAGGGTGGTTACAATCTGGAAGGTATTGACTGGGTGGATCCAGGTGTTACTACAAAATTTAAAAGGTATCTCATAAATCACTCGAATCACAAACAATCTGCTGGATGAACTTAGCTGTACAAGCAGAATCTGTGGGTGAAAACAGTTCTTTCCCCAAACCACCCCCACCTCACAAATGCACCCTTACCTGCTGGGTTCCTGCAGTAGATAGTACATTGCTTCATTTGTACTCCCTCATATCCGTTAGAATCACCGAGATCTGATTGGGTTTGTATTGTGAACCACAGACCAAGTGCTGGTAAATGGGATAGTATAGATTCTTGATGGTTGGCACAAACATTGTGGGCTGAAGGGCCTATTTCTGGGTTGTGTGACTCTACAAGTTCTTCTCTTATTTGGCAAGTTCAAGTTTGATGCATCATTTCTTTTCTGAATGTCACACAGGTAAATTCTATGACACCAAGGCAAGTTTAAGCTAACTTCTGAGATGGTATGCACTGCTGGTTTTAAAATCAGCCTGATATCGGGTTCCACTGAGAAAGAGCAGGGTGAGTGGGGTGTGGGACGGTGTTCTCCCTGTCTCCTCATTTCCAAACCAACATTACACATTTAGCGTTAGATTAACTAATTATCTAAACATTTTCCCATTTCTACGCTCACTGTTGTAACGAAGAAAACACAGGAGCTCTGTTCAAACTGATGCCGTGTTTTCCTACATTAAAACAGTGAATGGAGAAAGTATTTTACCGCTGTACCATTGAGAGCATACTCACCAACTGCACCTCAGTGTGGTATGGCGATTGTCCCTTATCGGACCGCGAAGCACTCCAGCGTGCGGTGAAAACTGCCCAGCAGATTATCAGCACCCAATTGCCCACCATTGAGAACATCTACCATAAATGTTGCCAGGGCAGGGTGAAAAGCATTATCAAGGATGCATCTCACCCTAACCATGGACTTTTTACTCTCCTCCCATCCTGTAGGCGCTACAGGAGCCTCCGCTCCCACACCAGCAGGCACAGGAAGAGCTTCTTCCCTGAGGCTGTGACCCTGTTGGACCTCACATCACTAAGCAGTATTGCAGCCATATTGGACTGTCTCCATACTTTTATATTTGGGTGCTGTAGCACTTACTTTTTATTCACAGTTATTTTGTAAATTACACTATTTGCATTTCTGGTTACATGCTAACTGCATTTCATTTGGCTTTGTATCTGTACTCGGCACAATGACAATAAAGTTGAATCTAATTTATTCTAATCTAATCTAATTTCATTGGCTGTAATGCATCTTGCAGTTGTGAAGGATGAACAAATGCCTTACTATTCTTCCTGACTCTATGGGATTCCCAGCTAGTTTAGGTTTACCTCCTTGGACCAGCCCCTCCTGGGATTGTCTACAATATTGGCACCCTGAGCAAATTCAACTCAGCCACACTCCATTGATCTGGAAAACACCTGCTGTCTCTTTGTCAAGTGTTGTAACTCAGCCTGGGTCACTGTTCATCTGTTTTACTGCTACTCATCTTTTTTTTCAGGTTCTCTCCATAACTGGTTCAAAACATTTTGTCTGTCCTAGTCAGCAACGCGCACAAGATGCTGATGGTACTCAGCAAATCAGGCAGCATCTATGGTGGGGAATAAGCAATCAAGACCTTTCATCAGGACTGGAAAAAAAGTGGGCGGAAGCCAGAATAAGAAGGTGCATGGGGAGAAGCAGTACCAGCTGGCAGGCGTTAGGTAAGATCAGATGGGGGGTAAGTTGGGGAGGTGGGATGAAGTAAGAAACTGGGAGCTAGTAGGTGGAAGAGGTAAAGGGCTGAAGAAGGAGAAATCTAATAAGAGAAAGTGGACTGTGGAAGAAAGGGAAGGATGAGGAGAAGCAGTGAGAAGAGAAGGGGTGAGAGGTAACCAGAATGGGGAATGGAAAAAGAAAGAAAGGAGAGGGAAGAGTAATTACCAGAAGTTAGTGAAATCGATATTCATGCCATCAGATTGGTTGTTACCCAAATGCAATATAAGGTGTTTGTCAGGAAGTGTAGAGGAGGCTTGACCTAAAAGCAGAGCATTGGGGACTGTTCAGGGATGAACAGTAACTTTAATAATAGACTAAAAATTAATAAGCCACCAAGGGCCATAAAACAAGAGAGAAAGATACTGAACACTACAGGCAACAGGTTAACTGAAGGCCAGGAGCAACTGCTTGAAGCTTGCTGGTTTGATGGGTGAACAAAGGACTGTGGATGAGAGCTGGGTTCATATAGGTCATGACTTGGAAATGAGCGGCAGGTGCCTCTTGTTAGATAGACGGAGACTAGGACGTACCTGCCTGTGCAGGCCTGACAGAAACTGACACCCCACAACCCACCCCACCTTATGGCTGGCATGATGAGCCAGATGGGTCTGGTTGAACTCCTTGATGAGCAATGGAACCAAGATGAAACAGGATCGCACCCGAGGCCTCTACTCTGGGCAGTACCCTTCCCAGTTGTCCAGGCACTCTACACCCCACCCACGACTTTGCGAACTCATCAACCGGCGAATCGTGTACACTGGACCACTTTCCACCATCTTTGGTTCCAGAGGTGCAGGCCCAGGTGGGTTGAGTGGTCCACGAACGACAAGCTTGAGGCAGGACATGTGGAAGGTAGGTGGGATCCTGAGGGACACTGGCACTGGAGTGGTAAGTGACTGGATTAAAGGGACCAATAAACTGAGGTGAGAGCTTGGGGAGTCGGTGCACAGGTGCCGATCACGGCTAGACGGCCAGGCACGGTCCCGAACCCAGAGTCATCTGGCTGGGTGTCAATGCTGGCTAGCCTGGCAGCAGTAGGGACAGTTGGCAGCTAGGATGGCCCTCCGTGCCCCCTTCCAAGCATTCTGGCATCGGCAAATCAGGGCCCTGGTAGACGGGACCTCCGCTGTCAGCTCCTACATGGGAACAGTGGGGGTTGGTAGCCTGAAGCACTTTAAAGGGTGACATACCCATGGCAGAGGAGGTGTGTAGATTGTGGGACAGCCTGGCCATGTGAAAGGGTCAGAGGTGGTGAAGCATCACAGAAACTTCACTTTGCTTACTGGCTCTTTTTCATTGACCATTGGTCTGTGGATGATAACCGGAGGACAAACTCACTGACTTGCGGAGGAGGGAGCAGAAAGCTTGTCAGAAGCAGGAGATTGACGACGAGTGTGCAGATATGGCACAAGCCAATCAACAGTTCACTGACTGTGCAGAAATAAAGGAAAAGTAAATGCTAAGCCAACAGGGCTATTAACTAGAAGTTTCAAACTAAACTAATGCAGATACAGCAGCTCAGCAGTAGCAGAAGAAATGCTGAAAGACTAAACCAACTCGATAGACATGGTCATGGGGATCCTTGGAAAAGATGAGGATGTCATTGAGGTAGATGAACACATACCTGTAGTATGTCAAAGGATCTTGCTGAAGAAGGCTTTGAAAACAGCCTTCATCAGCATCACCAAGTATTCATATTAGCCAATGAGCGCAATGAACACTGTCTTCTGCTCATCTCCTTGGCTGGTGCAAATCTGGTTTTACACGCTCTGTAAATTCCAGATTGGTGAAGATCTGGTCCCTGCAGAGTGTTTCAAGGAGAGAGGATTAACAGTTTTTACTGGTGATTTTTGGAGTACACAGTAGTTGATGCAGGGAGTAGGAGGAAGGCTTTGGGGTCCTAATGATTTTACCGTCACTCATTCTTTGGGGTACTCTTCTGTTTTCATGGATGTCTGCAAAGAACAAGAACTTCAGATTGTATATTGTGTACATTCTCTGATATCAAATGGAACTATTGAACTATTTCTTTCTTTTTGGCAACGAAGCACCCTGCACTGGCTGAGGACTGGGATGATTGAATGAAGCCGTGCTGAAGTCATTCATGGGTTGGGTCTCAGGTGGGCTGACTGCAGGGAGGGGTGGTGCCTGGGAGGAGGTTGATCACACAGTTGTGTGGCCTGTAAGATAGCAGAATACCGGCTTCAGTTTTACTGAAGGTGATGGTTAAGTCATGGTATTCCTGTGGGAGTTGGTGAGCTTGAGAGTTTCCTTCATCTCCATGGATTTTTGGGATGATGACAGCTGAGATAGCAGGCCAGTGGTCCGGTATGTGAGGCCCCCCAACCCAGCACTGAACTAGATGACCAGGTGAAGCGAGGGCTGTGAGTGGAGAGCCAGGGGTAACCCAAGATGAGAGGAGTGTTGGGTGAGTCAATCAGGAAGAATTGGATGAACTCGCTGTGCTCTCTGATGTTCACATGCACAGGCTGTGAGTGCACCTTGACCATCCCAGACTCCAAGGGATATTTATCAAAGACTGTGATGCAGACGGTCATGCAGAAGTCAAGCTGCAAACACAGAGTCTGGTCCAGAAAGTTGCCTACAGCACTTGAATCCATCAGCCTCCTTTGCAGACATCCCACCCTGCAAAAACTCATTTCAGGGAGGTAGCACCATCAATTTGCGGGAAACTCCCAGGAGGGGTGGGATGTCTGTAATAGAGTAGCTCTTTAGCAGCTAGCCAGCTGGTTTAAATAACATTAGCTATGCTAATGAACGAATGACACCTGTTAAACTCACCTCAACATGTCTTTTACATTTTAACCCACTGTGGGCAATAGAAAAGTCACTGTTGCAAACAGTGCAGCAAGCAATGCTGTCATTATTTTTGACCCCTATTAGGCAGGGGTACACTTTAGTGTAGTCTGGGGTGAAGTACGTTTTATATTTTCTTTTTTTGGAACACTCTTGCCATGTCTCTCCTCTCTCTTGCTCTCTCTCTGTCTGTCTCTCTGTCACTCGCTCTCGCTTTCTGTCTGTTTCTCTCTCTCTCTCGCTCACTCACTCTCAAAAAAATTGATTTCCAGGATATTGTATATAATTTGCAGGCATCAGGGAGCTGCTATCAATATGCAGGAGACTCCCAGAACTTCAGGGAGAGGTGAGATGTCTGCCTGTGCATGAAGAGCTGTCGGGGTGTAGAGGAGGACAGAGCGAGTGAATCAGGCCATGGTGGAGGAACAAGGGGCTGGAGGAAACTTACCTGATAGAAGGGCCTCATCTTTATCTAGTAGTGCTACTTCCCAGATGCGGTGAGCATTTGATGCACTGGCGGTTGGCATACAAGTTGTTTCTCCAATGATGCTCACTCTTTGTGGGGGTAAAAGGAGCTTTTCCTAGCTGCAGCCTAAAATGGTTCTGGGATTGGAAATGGGGATCTAGCTGATGATCTGGATGATCATTCCATAGGATGCTTATCAATAAGGAGGGCCAGAATGATGGGGTTTTTAAGGTTGATGGGCATCTCCTGGGCAGATAGCTCGTCTTTCGAGTTCTCTGAGGGACCATAATGGTAATGGGCACTGCGAGTATCTTGAATTCCACAGTGTTAGCCAGCGCTGAACGTGAGCCTTGATACAGACGAGGTATCTGATCCACTCCTCCCTTCCACTTCCCAGATGGTCAAAAACCTGGTGCATCTCAGTGGTGAATTACTCATGTTTATTGCAAATGGTGGTTTTATTGTCCAGTTAGTGGCAGCCCTGGATCAGTATGTAGAATATAGAAATGGCCGGAGCTTGGAGTGTAAAATGCACTGAGACAGATGGCTGCAGCATTGGGGAGAGGTGGGGTTGCTGCAATGAGATTGAGCGTTGGTTGAGAATGGCAAGCAGACAATCAATGGTTTCCTGCTGCTTCTGTATCGTGCGTTTGTGTTGGTGGACAACTTCCTTTAGGCAAGCAAAGTGCTGGGTTAGTCGTTACCTCATCCATCCTGTCAAGAAATGTAGAGGCAGCTTGACCCAAAATCAGAGCAGCAGAACAGATTCAGCAATGGACAGTAACTTTAATAATAGACTGCTTAAACAACAAGACACGAGGTGTGGAGTAATTGAAGGCTAGGAGCAACTCGTTGAAGCTAGCTGGTTGAATGATGAACAAAGGACTGTGATTGAGAGCTGGATTTAAATAGACTGCAGGCGATGAGATGGAAACGAGTTAGCTGAGTGGTGCCAGCCTCTGCAGGCCTGTCAGTGTTGCTTCTCCAACCGGAGCTGGAGCAGCACAGAAGGCCGTGGACAGACACCTCAGAAAGGGAATGGGTGGGGTGGCCTCCGGAAGATCCTGCTTTTTGCATCAGACAAATCAAAGTTGAATCCTCCTTCTTCAGTCTTGGTTTAGCATCCTGTGTGAATCCAGAAAATTTATATCAACCTTCTGAAGCCACATAGTTTGAGGAGGTTAGAAACAGGAAGGTTCACTCTTCTGATCTCCCAATATACCTTCCTAATTAATAGAGGGTGTTTCTTTTTATAATTAAACTACAGTATTTTTTTTAATGTTTTTTATTTTAGAGACCTAGTGTGAACAGGCACTGCCCAGCAACCCAACTATTTAACTCCAGCCTAATCACAGGACAATTTAGCCTACTAACCAGTACAGCTTTGGACTGTGGGAGGAAACATGCCCACTCACGGGAAGGACATACATACATCTTACAGAAGTCACGGGAATTGAACTTGGAATTCTGATGCCCTGAGCCTTAATAGGGTGCTCACCACTATGCTACCATGGTGCCCCACATGGTATAAATATAAATAAATTATATACGGAGCTGTATGGAGGGATATGGTCCAGGTGTAGGTCAGTGGGACGAGGCAGGAAAATGGTTTGGCACAGCCAAGAAGGGCCAAAAGGCTTGTTTCTGTGCTGTAATGTTCTATAGTTCTATATATAAATATACTGCTTATCATTTCTCATCCATATCATCACTGTAAGTTTGTTGTTACCAGCTATTCATGTGGAGTTCCATCCCATGAGTCCCAAAGCATTTAACCCTTTGTCTCATGGTATGTTCCATTGCCAATTTCATTTGCTGGGCTGAGCATTCTCCTTTATTCAAGAGAAAGTAACATCTTCATGCCTTCTCAGCATCCTAACACAATTCATACCAAAACGATGTGTAGTTACATCTGTACTGTACAAATGTGGCAATCAGTTTGAGGCAACAAGCTTCTATAAGCAGCAACCTGATAAATGGTCAGGTTATATTTTTCATACTTTGTTATTTATTCACATTCAGAATACGGGTATCATTGCAAAGTTAGTATTTATTGTTCAACCCTCATTGTCATTAATAAATGACTGAGTCACCATCTTGTCCTTCTGATGAAGCTGCTCCCACAGACTTAATGGGGACGGATTCCAGGATTGGACCCAGTGACAATAAGAACTGGTCGTATATTTTCAAGTAAGGGTGGTGTGCAACTTGAGGGAGAATCTACAAGCTGTGGTGTTCCTATGACTGGTGCTGCCTTGTCCTTCTCAGTGGTATCGGCCCGGTGTCCAGCAGCAGCCTCAGAGAGAATTGCAGTGAAATTTGTAGATGGTATGTACTGTGATCACAGCAAACTCATGGTGGACAAAATGCATGCTTAGGGTGATGGGTGGGGTGCCACTCAAATCAGCTATTTTGTCCATCTTCAGTGTTGTCAGAACTGCACTCATCCAGGCGTGTGGCAGTATTCAATTGTTTTCCTAACTTGTGCCATATAGATGGAGGAAGACTTTTGGGTGTCTGTGGTGAATGGGTCATTCATCACAGGATTCTGGTGACATGTTAGCCAAGGGATAAATATGGCCATGTCACTACTCTTCTTCAAATTAGATCCATTGGTTGATATCAAAAATCGGTGGAAATTTCCTCCAAATAAATACTGGAAAACCCTTTACCTTCAATTCCTTTATTCCCTGGCACCAACAAATACTTCAAATCAAGTCAAGTCACTTTTTATTGTCATTTTGAGTATAAACTGAAACAACGTTCCTCCAGGACCATGGTATGACATGAAACAACATAAAACTACACTAGACTATGTGAGACAACTCAAGGCTAGAGTAGAGTACTTTGCAATGATTCAGGGAAATAAAGGGGAAGGATGGGTCTGGTGGGGTTGCTCCACTGGACCTGATGTGTTCAAGTGCCTTTTCTTCCTGCTTCCACTTTGAGCACCTGTAGCTACCTTAGTTCATCAGCTATTGAACTCTTCATTCATACGTTTGTAACCTCCAGATGTGGGGATTCAATCGGATTCCAGGTTGGCCACCAATTTTTCTAAAATTAAGGCCAGCCTAAACCATGCCTACCTGCATTGTAACTTGTACCAAATCCCATTAACTCATGAGCAGTGGTAATGCCTTAATTTTAAAATACTCATCCCTGTTTAAAAATTGATCCGTGACACTGTTCGTATCTCTCTCAGTAACCCCTTACCTTCTCCAAGAAATGTCACCTTGTCACACTGTCATGGTAGAGAGGCTTGTGAGTTCCTGAGACCCTGAGCTTAGCTCCTGCTGGGATAAAAAGGGCAAGGTTTGAGACAAAGAACAACCCATCGAAGACCTCAGTGATGGAGCTGGCAGAAAATGATGATGCATCACAGTGGCTGTGAAGGCAAAGGAAGACCGCAGCAGTAAAGGGGTTCCACAGTCATCTTGCACTCTATGCCACTGGACCCTGATTCCAATCTGTCAAAGACCGTGTGGAATCTGCCTGTGCATCAGTCTCTATTGACTGATGCATAAACAATGGATAAATAAAGTCATGTATAGGTGTTCTCCATTAGGGGAATCCCTGATTCACTAATAAAGAGCGCTTTAGGAAAACATCATACTCAAATCGATGGATCACATTTCTACCCATGGATCGATTTTCCAGGGTATTTATAGAATTCTTACGTTCCCATGATCAGTCGATATAGAGTGTTTGTTTTCAACTACCAAAGTCATTAGTTTTAGCATTCTTTTTCAGAGGGAATTAAGACGTCCTCTTTGGCCATTTGCCCTAATACCTTTTTACACGACTGTTTATCCAACTTGTTTGACTGACAATCCACTAATGGAACTAGAGCTGCTACATCACAGTTCTAGACACCCAGGTTTATTCACAACCTGGGGGTACTGTCTGTGTGGAGTTCGCATGTTCTCCCTGTGATTATGTGAGGTTTTTTTCTGAGTACTCTGGTTTCCACCTACATCGTGGCAGTGTCCAAGGTTGTGACATACACATCATCTGCCCTTTGATTTTTTTTTAGCCACATATAGTTAAACACTGATAGTCCAATATCTGGCTATTTAGAGGTCCTGATGACTTGGCATTTGGCTCACAAGGTGATCGTTGACATGTTTCCCTGATTCTCCCCAGAGTTGGCACTACCCCAAGGTTCACTGGGTCTCAGTGCTTTCCAGAGAATCACCGGGTCCCAGATTCCCACTTCCCAAGACTCACAGGGTCCCCACTCTTTTCTGAGAGTTAGTGAAGTCCTACATACTGTACACCCAAATTCACTTGGTTTCCAGTTCCAATCAGTCTCCTGAAACTTATAAAGTTTGATGGAGAATTTATTATAATCTTAATCACTTTATTGCCAGTATGTGAAACATACTAGAACTGATTGTGTGTGGTTCAGTACCAGGCATAATGCACCAGGACAATAACATGTAAAACAATAACAGCCAACAATTTACAAGACAATAGTGCAAACAGCCTTGAGCAATCAACAATGAAGAGAACAGTCACATGCTCAAACGTCAATAATTAAACTTAAATAAATGTGAATATGTGAACAGACTCCATAATTATCAACAGAACAAGGAGAGCAGGAAAGACCATCTAACAGATGTTATGCAGGGACAATTAGGGTATTATACCTGAGTGAGTTTTGTTGATAATCTGGGTAGCTACAGGAAAGAAACTTTGAGAGAGATGACGTGTAGACCTGGTGGTGATGGACTTGTGGCGCCACCCTGATGGGAATTTGGTGAATAGGTGACTGCTAGGGTGAGTGGAGTCTGCAGTAATTTTTTTTCAGCTCTTTTCTTAGCTCTGGCAATGAACGGGTTTTTTAATGTCAGTAGCTCACAGACAATGATCTTCATCGCTGAGTGCAGCACTCATCACAACCTGGACATGGAGAGGGAGGAGGCAGTAAGAAATCAAATGGTGATAGAGGTGGCCACAACACTCTCAATGATGGCTAGGTAAAAATTCATCAGGGTATGCTCTGTGGTGGTAAGTTTTCTAAGCTGGAATAGGACGAGCGATCTCCGCAATATTACAAAAAAAAGCTAATTACAAGTGTTTTAGGTGAAGTAATGAAAACTGGCTAGTTCCAACACCACCAAAGTCCTAAGTTTGCTAGATTGTGTCTACAGTGAGGGCCATTTACAGTTCTGGAGGTGGGTGGAAACCAAAGAAGCTTCCAGAAAGTGACACCCACAGGGAGAACGTGTACACAGACAGTGTCCAAAGTCACGATTAAATGTGTATCTACTGCACAAGATTTTGTCTTAAAACCTATCTCCTTGATGAAGCTTTGCACCAACATTCTTAACAATTGTCTCAATGTCAAGTTTAGTTTGAATAAATTCACGAGGTTTTATTCTGAATGCAAGCTCTATTATTATCAAGCAGAAGTTTCTTGCCATCACCAGCAGCTCCTGCTAGACCCTGCAGTTGTCTAATGCTGAGAAGTTGCTTCACCTTCGATGATCAGTGGAATCTATTACTGTTGGACACATGACAGGTTTGAAATATACTGTTGACCACTGTGAAGAGAAATGATAAGCTAATTTTACTCTTGTTACATTTCTGAAACTGCTACGCTCAAAAAAGAATGGCTTGATGAGCTTCTCTGATTGTATGTTGTTGGTTTTGACACAATAGGTATCACCTTACCTCCCAGCCAGACAGTTGAGTGTCCAAGGTCCGTTTCATCAATTCCACACAAAATCCAGTAAACTGACGAAGGAGCACTATTTTGTTCAAGTTCATCATTCTGAAGAGATATGAGATGCTTCTCCACTCAGGTAGGTAAGACACGATCACATGTCACTATTTTGAAGAGCAAAGAGCTTCTTTGTCCAGAACTTTATTCATCCCTCAACCAATATCTAAAACAGGCTACACAATTATTTATCAGTAACATATACAAAATGCTGTAGGAACATAGCATCTTTGGAAAGGAATAAAGAGATAACATTTCGGGATGAAACCCTTCATCAGGACTCTTTGTTCTTTATTCCTTATTTATTTATTCCTCTCCATAGTTGCTGCCTAACCTGCTGCGTTCCTCTAGCAATTTCTGCGTGTTGCTCTGGATTTTCAGCATCTGTGAAATTTCTTGTGCTTATTAGAAAACCAGAGGACTATGGGTAACCCTAGGTAATATCTGAAGTAAGTACATGTTCGGCACAGCCTTGTAGGTGGACTAGCTGCAAAAGCTCATAGCATAGTGACTGAAGATTAGTGACACACCCCATAATGTGTGCACCAGGAATTAGAGCCATGCCTTTCAGAGATTGGTGGTAGATCCATGACTTCACCACCAGAGTTGAAGAATGGTCCATGAGCTCAGGTTTGATCATGGCTGCTTTGGAAGGGATACAGTGCAATTTTTCAAGATGGCTTCGGGCTTTACAATTGTTAATTATCAGGGAAAGTTAAGTCGGAGTAACTGTCATAGTAGATAATGAGATAACTGAAATAACTGCCCAGAACACATGTACTCTTACAACTCAATCATACTTTTCACTTATTTGCATAAGGAGAACAACATGGGCCCCTGTCACCCACACTGTTCTGAAGTCTGAATAGCAAACTGCTATTTTTATACAGAATCGGCTTATCAGTTTTGGATATTGATCATTGTAAATTGTATATGTTGAATTCCTTGCTTGCATGATTAATCGTGATTCACAATAGGGGGTGGTAAAGTCAATTGAAACTTTGAGTGGACAGCCGATGATATTTTGTAGTAAAGGCAATAAAGCCTTAGTTGTTGGGTACGTTTTGCATCCTTCCGTTATTCCTTATCTCATCTGTCTCTAGTGCCCCCTATTGTATAAAGGAATGCTATGTTTTAGGAAGAACTTTCTGGAAAAGCCTCACTACTGTGGTTTCACTCGTTTAGTGTGAATACACACTGCTGCAGCCTATCTCATCTGTAGTAAACAGAGGAGTCTCCAGTGGTCTCCCTTGACTACAACTGCCCTAGGTTATCATTGTCATTACTGTATCTGGTGCTCCCAGTGTGGCCTCCTGCATATTTGTGAGACCTGACGTAAACTGGGAGACTGCTTTGCTGAGCACCTACATTCCGTCCGCCAGTAAAAGTAGGATCTCTATCTAGCCACACATTTCAATTCCACTTCCCATTCCCAGTCCATGGCCAACTCTACACCAGCGATGAGGCCACACTTGGATTGAAGGAGCAACACCTTATATTTCATCTGGGTAACTTCCAACCTAATGGCATGAACATCGATTTCTTGAACTTCCAGTAATTGCCCCCTGCCCCCTCACCATTCCCCCATTCCCATTTCCCTCTCTAAACTTATCTTCTTACCTGTCCATCAACTCCATCTGGTACTCCTCCCCTCTTCTCTTTCTTCCATGGTCTTCTACCCTCTCCTCTTAGATTCCTCCTCCTCCTCCAACCCATTACCCCTTTCACCAATCAACTTCCCAGGTCTTTACTTCACTCCTCTCCCTCCTAGTTTCTCCTATCACCTGCCACCTTGTACTTCTTCCTACACTGCCCCCACCTTCTTACACTGACTTCTCCCCTTCCTTTCCAGTCCCGAAGAAGGGTCTTAGCCGAAATGTTGACATTTTACTCTTTTCCACAGCTGTTAACTGGCCTGCTGAGTTCTCCAGCTTTGTGTGTGTGTGTCGCTCTACCAGCAAGGTTCACTCTCTTTGCTGTGGCTGTGAGAGTGTTGCTGTACCACAGATTTTCTTTGAGACTCTGTCATGCCAATTTTGGTTGGATGTATTTCTGGACCTCTGACCTCTGATTTGCTAACCCAGTGTAAGAGCTTTTTACTCATCACTAATATATTTCAACTAGTAATTTGAAGTATTCAAAAAAAAATGGAAAGCACGGTCATTTTTTTAATGCATCAGTTACTTTTCTCCAGGGTTACCTACACATTGTACAGATTAATCTTCAAACTTTGAAGATCCTAGGACAATGCTGGCAGGTTTACAACATAAAAATCCATACTGTTAATGTGCGCCACCTTCAATATTCACACTAGATGTGTTACCTCTGACCTTACTGAGTCAGGGTGAGCCAGCCGAGAGCTATCAATGCACTGTTTATCTTTAGCTCTGCACAAAGTACAGGTATGTGCAAACCTATGTGAATGATTTATTATAGTTTGCTCTCTTAAAGGGGCAGTATCAGTTATGGCATAAGGGACTGTGACACAATTGACAATGCCTTTATTCTATCAGGCAGAATTTGGGAAATGTTGCTTTTACTTATTTTTACAGTAAAATTAAATATGATAAGAGCTATGCTGCAGCAGAAATAATCTGTGCGACACATCAACACATCAGGATGTAGGTTATGGGAACACTTGGTAATGGGAAGCCGAAAGAAAAAGTTTAAACAGATTGGAAAATGGTAGATTTACTTCTTGCCAGCAATGTAGGGATGTTTCAAAGCCTATTGGAAACAACTGTCAATGTTGGTTTTTGCTTTTCCTGCATTGTTACTGAAAGGCTGCGTCGCAGTCTGGCATGGGGGGGATTGACAGAAGCTACAGAAAGTGGTAAAATTAGTCAGCTCCATCTTGGGTACTAGTCTCCGTAGTATCCAAGATAACTTCAAGGAGCGGTGCCTTAAGAAAGTTGGCGTCCATTATTAAAGACCCCCATCACCAGGGCATGCCCTCTTCTCATTGTTACTGTCAGGTAGGAGGTACAGAAGCCTGAAGGCACACACTCAGTGGTTCAGGAACAGAGTCAGAATCATGTTTAATATCATTGGCATATGTCATAAAATGTGTCAGCTTAGTAGCAGCAGTACAATGCAATACATGCTAATATAGAGAATAAATAAATTAGAAAATCATTGCAGTAAGTATAGAAATATATAATGAAATTGTTAAATTAAGAACTGTGCAAAAACAGAAATAATATAAAAACTGTGGCGACCCATTTCCTGGCACATCCGAACCGGCTCACAATTAGATAGCCTACGGGGGTTTGCGAGCACAGAGCTTTGGAGCCTCTGCGCCACAGGAGGCAGATTGAGGGAGGCTTAAAAGTGAGGCTGAGGATTTCGAATAAAGTTTTTTCCTTCGACTGCAGTTACCGACTCCGTGTCGTAATTTTAGCGCTGCGTGTAGCACACCGCTACAATTGGTGACCCCGACGGTCCAAACGATTTTTGGACCAGAAATGACTGACGCCGCCTCTGTTCATGCGGTTTCGTTGAAACTGCCAGGTTTCTGGACACAGCGACCGAACCTATGGTTCCAGCAAGCCGAAGCCCAATTCCACGTTCGCCAGATCACCTCAGAAGACACCCGCTACTACTACGTGGTGAGCTCCCTCGACCAGGACACAGCGGCCCGGGTCGCGGAGTTCGTACAGTCGCCCCCGGCAGATGGCAAGTACACGGAATTCAAAGCCCTGCTCCTCAGGACTTTCGGACTCTCACGGCGCGAGGGGGCTGCCCGTTTACTGCACCTGGATGGCTTGGGCGACAGACCTCCATCGGCTTTAATGAATGAGATGTTGTCTCTAGCCGACGGACACACACCCTGCCTCATGTTTGAGCAGGCATTCCTGGAGCAGCTGCCCGAGGACATACGCCTGCTGCTGTCCGACGCGGATTTCAGTGACCCCCGGAAGGTGGCAGCCCGGGCGGACTTGCTGTGGAATGCCAAAAAGGTGAGCGGGGCGTCCATCGCACAGATCTCCCAGCCACGCTCCCAGCAGCAAACCAGTCCAGGCCCGGCCGCAGAGCCCGCCAACCCCCGGCCCAATGAACACTGGTGCTTCTACCACCAGCGGTGGGGCGCAGAAGCCCGCCGTTGTCGCCCGCCCTGCAAGTTCCCGGGAAACGCCAGGGCCAGCCGCCGCTGATGGCTACGGCGGCTGGCCATCGGGATAGCCTCCTGTATGTGTGGGATAGAAGGTCGGGACGCCGGTTTTTGGTCGATACTGGTGCCGAGATCAGCGTTTTACCTCCGACGAGTTATGACACCCGCAGCAGGGCACCGGGTCCCCCCCTGAGGGCCGTGAATGGCAGCACAGTAAGGACCAATGGCACCCGTCAGGTGCAGCTACAGTTCGGCTCCAGCCAGTTCACGTGGGACTTTACACTGGCCGCCGTAGCCCAACCGCTTCTGGGTGCGGATTTTTTGCGGGCTCACGGCCTACTGGTCGACCTGCCCAGGAAGAGACTGGTACACGCCGAGACCTTTCAGACGTTCTCCCTGGGTGCAGCCCAGTTGCCAGCCCCTCACCTCGGCTCCATCACGCTGTCCGACAACGACTTCACCAGGGTCCTGGCGGATTTCCCATCGGTTCTGGCACCGCAGTTCACAGCGGCCATGTCCCGACACGGCGTACAGCACCACATCCCGACCCAGGGACCACCCCTCCATGCCCGCGCTCGGCGGCTTCCCCCGGACAAGCTCCGACTGGCGAAGGAGGAGTTCAAGAGGATGGAGGAATTGGGGATCATATGGCAGTCCAACAGCCCATGGGCCTCCTCCCTGCACATGGTGCCCAAAGCGACGGGAGGCTGGAGACTATACGGCGACTACCGCAGGCTGAACGAGGCTACCACACCGGACCGCTACCCTGTGCCGCACATTCAGGACTTTGCAGCAAACCTGCACGGCGCACGGATCTTCTCCAAGGTAGACCTCGTCCGAGGGTACCATCAAATCCCGATGCATCCTGACGACGTCCCCAAAACGGCTCTCATCACCCCGTTTGGCCTTTTCGAGTTCCTCCGCATGCCGTTCGGCCTGAAGAGTGCCGCACAGACGTTCCAGCGGTTAATGGACGCGGTGGGATGGGACCTGGACTTCGCGTTCATCTATTTGGACGACATCCTCATAGCCAGCAGCAGTCATCAGGAGCATCTGTCCCACCTCCGTCAACTCTGCGCCTGACTGAGTGAGTACAGTCTTACAATCAACCCCGCCAAATGCCAGTTCGGACTCGATACCATTGACTTCCTGGGCCACAGGATTACTAAAGACGGGGCAACCCCTCTGCCCGCTAAGGTAGATGCGGTCCGCCACTTCCCCCGACCCACCACGATCAAAGGCCTTCAGGAATTCGTAGGTATGGTCAATTTCTACCACCGCTTCCTCCCTTCAGCTGCCCGGATCATGCGCCCCCTGTTCGCCCTGATGTCGGGTCCGAGCAAGGACATTACCTGGGACGAGGAGTCCGCCGCCGCTTTCGTTCAAACAAAGGAAGCTTTGGCGAACGCCGCAATGCTAGTACATCCCAGAATGGACGCCCCTACCGCCCTCACAGTGGATGCATCTAACACGGCAGTCGGTGGGGTGCTGGAGCAACTCATCGCAGGTCGCTGGCAACCCCTGGCGTTATTCAGCAAACACCTGCGGCCACCCAAGCTCAAGTACAGTGCTTTCGACCGGGAACTGTTGGCGCTCTACCTGGCAATCCGGCATTTCAGGTACTTCCTAGAAGGTCGGCCCTTCACCGCGTTCACGGACCACAAACCGCTTACCTTTGCATTTACGAAAGCGTCCGACCCCTGGTCATCCCGCCAGCAACGCCACCTGTCCTACATCTCTGAATACACGACGGATGTCCGGCATGTCTCGGGTAAGGACAATGTCGTGGCGGATGCGCTCTCTTGCCCTACCGTTCATGCCCTTTCCCAAGGGGTAGACTTTGAGGCACTGGCAGAGGCGCAGCAGGCGGATGAGGAGATTCCGAGTTACAGAACCGCAGTCTCCGGTTTGCAGCTCCAGGACCTCCCCGTAGGCCCGGGTGAGAGGACCCTACTCTGTGACGTCGCCACCGGCCAGCCCCGTCCCGTCGTCCCGACAGCCTGGCAGCGCCGTGTTTTCGACTCCATTCATAACTTGGCGCATCCCTCCATCCGGACAACTGTCCGGATGGTTTCCAGCAGGTTCGTTTGGCACGGACTCCGCAAACAGGTCAGTGAATGGGCCAAAACGTGCATGCACTGCCAGACGGCCAAGGTGCAGCGGCACACCAAAGCCCCACCGCAGCAGTTCCATCCCGCCCATGGCGTTTCGACCACATTCATGTGGATATTGTTTAATATAATTATTTAATACACACACACACACACATATATATATATATACTTACTATAATTGATTTACTTATTTTTTCTTTATATTATAATGTATTGCATTGGACTGCTGACACTAAGTTGACAAATTTCATGACATATGCTGGTGAAATTAAACCTGATTCTGATTCTGATTCACACACACTGCAGGGTGATCAGATAAACTATCTTGTGGCGATATTGGCCAGGACATATATACTGGAGAAGACGCTGAGAAGAAATCCCTTCCTTCTTGTAGAACAGCAGCACATGTTCTTCTACGTCCATCTGAAGGAATAGGAAAAGGGCTCAAGTTTAACATGTCGTGCAAAAGATGTCACAGACAAAAGTGCTCGGAATTTGTGCTGGAACTCACTTAGAGACATCAGTGCTAACCATTGAAAGAGAGCGGACAGTGGGTTGGTGTCCTTTCACCTATCAAATCTGGGGCTCCAATTGCAGTACCGGTCTCTTTTAAGGCAATAAGGATCCTCAAAAGAGGGTTTTGGTCAGTCTGAACCAAACATTGCTAATCCTTAACACAAGAAATTCTGTGGATGCTGCAAGTCCAGAGCAACACATACAAAATGCTGGAGGAACTCAGCCGCTCAGGTAGCATCTGTGGAAATGAATAAACATTTTTTAGGCTGAGATCCTTCTTCAGGACTGGAAAGGAAGGGGGAAGACGCCAGAATAAAAAGGTGGGGGGAGGGGAAGGAGGATAACTAGAAGGTGATAGGTGAAGCCAGGGAAAAATAAAGGGCTGAAGAGGAAGGAATTCGATAGGAGAGGAGAATGGACCATGGGAGAAAGGGAAGAAGGGGCATCACGGAGAAGTTGGAGGCTATCTAGATGGATGCCAAGGTATTGCTCCTCTACCCTAAGAGTGGCCTCGTTGTAGCAAAAGAGGAAGCCATGGACTGACATGACAGAATGGGCCTGGAGATAGGAATTTAAATGGTTGATCACCGGGAAATCCTGTTTTTGGCGGATGGAGCAGAGGTGTTTGACAAAACGGTCCACCAATTTACATTAGGTCTCATCAACGTAGAGGAGGCCGCTTCTTCGGAAGCACTGGATACAATGGACGACCCTGGTAGATTTGCAGGTGAAGTGTTACCTCACCTAGAAGGACAGTTTGGGGCCCTGAATGGAGGTGAGGGAGGAGGTGAATGGACAGGTGTAGCACTAATTCTGCTTACAGGGATAAGAGGGAGGTTGGTGAAAGGAACAGATGGACAATCCAACCACTGAGGGGGCAATCCATGCAGAAAGTGAAGAATGGAGGGAAAGTAAAGATGTGTTGGGTGATAGGATCCTGGTGAAGATGGTGGAAGTTGTGGAGAATGAGGAGGATGCAGAGGCTCATGGGGTGGTAGGAGAGGACAAGAGGACCTCTATCCCTGTTAAGTTAGGGGTTAAGATGGGCTGAGCACTGATGTCCAGGAATTGGAGGTGTAGTGGGTGAAGGCAGCATCAATGGTGGAGGGAGGGTAACCCCATTCTTTGAAAAAGGAGGACATATTTGACGTCCTGGAAAGAAAAGCCTCATGCTGTGAATTGATGCGGCAGAGACGAAGGAACTTAGAAAAGGGAATATATTTTTACAGGAGACAGGGTGGGAAGAGGTATAATCAAGACAGCCTTAAGAATGAGTAGTTTTATTAAAGATATCAGTAGACAGTTTATCTCCAAAGATAGAGAAGGAGAGATTGAGAAAGGGGAGGGAGGTTTCAGAAATGGACCAGGTAAATTTAAGGATAGAATGGAAGTTGGAGGCAAAGTTCATGAACTTGACGAGCTCAGCATGGGTGCATGAAGAAGCACCAATGCAGCTATCAACACAGGAAGAATTGGGGAGCATTAACAGGTAAGGCTTGGTACATGAACTGTAATCCTTAGAATTTGGACAGAGGCCACTGATAATTAAGAACCAATTTACAATCTTGCGCAGAGGCTGACAAGAAGATCTCCCTTGCAACAAAGGCTAGAAGTTGTCCTGGTACAGTGGGCAGTGATTTTCTGAGCTTGGAGTAAGGATACGTCAATGGGGAGCAGCAGGGCTGGAGATTCCAGCAGGCCTGTTAAGTCTGTGTTTACCTCTAAATGACACATCTTGTCAAGCCTAACTCTCTTTTCCAAAAAGTTAACTCTTCCCTGTTTAAAGAATGCCTGAGATCTGCTTCAAAGGTACAACTTAGTTTTAAATAGCACCTTCACCTGCACAATTGGGAGAGATAGAGAGGTGAACTGGGAGCTGTGCTTTAGAATGCGTGCTCTTTTACTTACTAACTTGCTAACCATGGAAAATATTTGTCAGTACTGCATTGTAACCTATCTGTTTTCTGGAACATTAACCTTTTTGGATGTAGTCAGGAAAACAATCTGGTTTGCACGATTTGATCTGCCCTAATCTGTGAATACTCTATGCTGATGTAATTTGAAACCATGGAGAGATTATAAAACAGGAGGTGATTCAGCCCATCAGATCTGTATTATTTTCCATATAGAAGCAATCCAGCTAGTCCCTCCCTCTCATTCCTTCTCCATAGGCATGAATATTTTCTCTTAGATACACACCAAGTTGCCTTTTGAATGCTATCTTCCATAACCATTTTATTGTTTACCAAACCCTTACTCACCCACCTCACCTTTACGTTAGGTTTGGTTCTTACATCAATCAGCTTAATGCCCCCTAATTTTTGGCTTCTTTTTCCATGGGGATAGTTTCTCTCCATTTACTTTGTCTCTACCCGCTATCATTTTAGACACCCCTTTCAAAACCTCCTCTCAAATCTCCTGTTTTTCTATGTATAACTCAAGTCCCTCATCCTTTGAATCCTTGAAGTGAATCCCTTCGCTTCGTCCCTAAGGTTTTGACATCTTCCTAAAGTGTGGTGCCCAAAGCTGAGCATAACATTCCAGTTATGGCTGAACCACTTTTTCATAAAAGTTTGCAATGACTTCCTTATTCCTTTTCTCAATGCCTTATCTAACACTCAAGATACTGTATGTTTTTTGAAGGGTCTTGGCCCGAAACGTCGACAGCGCTTCTCCCTATAGCTGCTGCCTGGCCTGCTGTGTTCCACCAGCATTTTGTGTGTAATGTTTTTTAAGGACACTTTCTCTACCTGCCCTGTCATTTTCAATAAATTATGCACATATAGATCCAGATTTTCCTGTTCTTATACCTCTTTTAGAATTGCATGCTCTACGTTTCATTGTCTCATCTCATTTTTCCTACCAAAATGCAGAGCTTCTCTTTCTCTCCATTTCACCTGCTATCTATCTGCCTATTCCCACTGGTCTGTTGCTATTTCATTGATCCTCCAAGTTTAGTATCATTTACAAGTTAAAATTTGTGCCCATCACCAAAGCCTAATTATTAAACATGTCTAACTCCAAATCATTAATACATAAAGTAAAACCATCCAACATCCAGTGTTCAGAAATCCTGGTAATCCGGCATCTGGCTCACTCATTAATCCAGAAAATGACCCAGGGGTCTGGCTTCCACAGCCAGAATCTGGACTAAAGGCCAGATGTGTGACCAGAGATAGGATTGAGGGTTTGCAAGACAAAGAAATATATTGAAGTAAATATATTTAAGACAAGGTTGGATGGATTTTTTCAAAGTAGGGGAATTAGGGGTTATGGGGAAAAGGCAGGTAGTTGGAGATGAGTCCATGGTCAGATCAGCCATGATCTTATTGAATGGCAGAGTAGGCTCGATGGGCCAGATGGCTGACTCCTGCTCCTATTTTGCCTGCTCCATCCCTTTTGCCAATCAGCTTTCCAGCTCTTAGCTTCACCCCTCCCCGTCCTGTCTTCTCCTATCTTTTCAGATCTCCCCTCCCCCTCCCACTTTCAAATCTCTTACTATCTCTTCTTTCAGTTAGTCCTGAATAAAGTGAAATTATTGGTGGAGTAATATGAGCCATTTGTAATGGTGCAGAAGATCCGCCAGCCCATTATCAAAGCCAAACTATTAAACATGACTGATGATCAGAGATTCACTACATTACGAAAAGCAGTTAACCTAGTTCTGATCCACAGAGATCATCCCCTGAATATCCCTGACTACAAACCTACGAAACCCTGTCAAGTCTCTCCTGCCCCACCTATGGCAAAATCTGCAGGAACCACTTTGAACTCAGAAAGAGTTGATCAAGTTATCCTTCTCCTCAAGAGACTGCCTGAGAAGAGAAGTGCGACTTGTAAACGCAAATGAGAAAGAAATCATCAAAAACTTAATTACATATAAAAGGATATTTAATTTGTAAATTCACTGTGTTTCTCATATGGAATTTCATTTTGACTGTTTCTGGTTTGGGAGAACACCCCACCCAATTTGCAGATCAAAAGGAAAGAACACTGGTTAATGTTCAAATTGTGTTTAGTTAAGTTAATAACTTATTGCTTTTAATACCACTGCTGTAAACGTATAAAATTACCACATAGCTGTTACATATACAACCAGCACTTCTGCAGTCTTTGATCAGCAACCAATTGTTTTGCATCTTTGTCTAAAACAAAATTGTCACCAGGACAACACCCTAGGAAAAATTCAAGGAGAAAATATATAATCAGGAATTGAGCAAGATTAAAAGTATTTCACCTTTGAAGACTTTATTAGGTAGATATTGGTTGAAGATTTAACCAGGACCTAAAGGCAGCAACCTCTCCTGGGTCCTAGTTCCACAAGATCAAAAGTTAGGTTAAACTAGGAGCAGGAGTAGGAAATGTGGCCTTTGAACATGCTCTGTCTTTCGTCAAGATCATAGCTGATCTTCTACTTGGGGTCTGCTTCGTTGTACAATCCACTGCTCCATTGCGGTGCTGGGGGAAGCACCTCATTATCAGAGCAGCCATTTTTCCAGATAAGATATTAAAACCCCACTCTCTCTTCCCTTTCACGTAACATGCTCAAACTTTATTTTGGCCAAAGGATAAAAATGGTTTCCTTATATTTTAAAAGATATACTGTACTTTATTCTTAAAATGAATAAGCAAGAAACAGAATCTGTGCATATCTCTCTTTACATTAATTATGCCAGAAAGTTACTATATTCTCTTACATAGCGCTTATGCCATTAAATGTCCTCTTTAAGCGATGTGTCTGAATCAACTGAAAGGGGCCCAGCCGCTCAGTATCGAATTCCAGCAAGACCCTAGACTATGCTCCTTACTCATATGGCCTTTGCAGTGGCAGCACTGATAATCAGTGTATCCCTCAGCAGTCTTCCTGCATCCCGGAATAAGCCAGCATTTGCTTACAGGCATCTCCGTACTGTCCACTTGAAGAGCAACGGGTTTCATGCAGACCAAAGTGTTTGTCTTGGTGTGCATGCCTGGGAACAGATGTTTGGGACAACTTTCAACAATAACCTTGCATCTTTTTCCAGACTTTTTGTATATATCAAACGCACAGTCCACAAAGAGGTGAGCAATTGTCTTTTCCTCATCACAGCTGCCCTGAGGGCTGTCTGCATTGGGAGTGATACCGACTGCATGGGAAGGATCTGACAAAGGAAGGTCCTTCTCGTTGCCAGCCAAGAAAAGACTTGGTGCTTTTTCTTTGTGGATTCTGGCTGTTCTGTTAATAGACTGTTGCCATACTTGTTATTTCCCATTGATTTTGCCCTGAGGTGCTAGATAAACAAATTAGGAGCAATTTACATGGTGCAGTATGTGTGTTTCACACAGCCACCTCTGCTGAAGGGGAGATACTTGCTGGCTGACACAGAGCAACAGGTAACATGGTGGCAGAGAAGCACAGACAAGTGACCTGTCAAGATGGACCACACAGATGCAGCAGCTCAGAACAATATTTGTGATCTCTTATACATCTAATTCACCCAGCAAAAATCCAGCCCTGCATTCCCCTCCAACCATTTCACAATTTCACTTCAACCCAGTTCTGTTCAATTCTTCATCCCTATACCAGCATCACCATTACCACATTGCTGGCTGTGGAAACTTGCTGTGTGTAAATTGGTTGCCACATTTTGTGAACTTCCAGAATAACTAAACCTCAAAAGATGTACTTAGTTGTCTATGCAGCATCTGGGGATAGCCTGAATGTGTTAGGTTCTATGTAAGCTAAATACATTTTTTAAATATGAAAGTCCTTTTACCACTTCAACTCAACACAATCCCAGATAGACAATTGGTTAAAAAAAGACTTGCTGCTTTTAATTTTTGAAAGTGAAGTAAAACACTTGATGCAATTAAATTAGCCTTGGCTGCCTTTTTGGGCTGTTGTGAAAATTCCCAGGGCTTTACTTTAGAATTGCTGGATCCAGCCATGCCATACTGCCTCATTCTGTTTGGGTAATCGGTTCCAGGACAGGTACATGGTGAGCAGGGACTGCTTTTCATTGCTGCAGTACCTCTGACCGTCTAAGCTGAACAGTTGGCATTGCCACTGTCTTTTAAACAGCAAGCTATTCTAAGGGAGTATGTGATGCTGTCTCAGATCATGCTCTAGGCGTTAAGGCAATTAAAAAAAACTATATTTCCTAATAACAGAGAAAACCATTCAGCCCATTTAATCAATGTCAGCCCACAGAGCAACCCCCATCCCCACTAATTTTCCCAGTAACCTATTCTTATCACATATCTAGTAATCTCTGGATTGCTGCCTATGCCACATACCAGTGAGGGTAAGAATAGGATGACTTGGCAGATGAATGAGTGGCTGAGGAACTGGTGCAGGGGGCAGGGCTTCAGATTTCTGGATCATTGGGATCTCTTCCAGGGAAAGTATGACCTGTACAAAAGTGACAGGTTACACCTAAACCCAAGGGAGACCGATATCCTTGCAGGCAGGTTTGCTAGAGTTGCTCAGGTGGGTTGAAACTAATCTGGCAGGGAGATAGGGCTGAGGATGAGGCAGTTGGTATACAAGCGAAGGCAGTGTGTAGTGAGACTGTCAGGAAGGACAGGCAGATGATAGGGCAAAATTACAGTCAGTGGGACGAGTTGCAGTGTAATGAGGGGACAAAATCCAAAAGGATGATGACTACTGGACTGAAAGTGTTATACCTGAATGCACACAGTACACAGAATGAAATAGATGATCTTGTAGTGGAGTTAGAGATTGACAGGCGTGATGTTGTGGGCATCACTGAGTCGTGGCTGGAAGAAAATTATAGTTGGGAGCTTAGCATCCAAGGATACACGTTGTATCAAAAGGACAGGCAGGTAAGCTGAGGGGGCAGTGTGGCTCTTCAAAAAAAAAAGAAATCAAATGCTTTGAAAGAGATGACATAAGCCTGGAAAATACTGTATTTTGTGGGTAGAGTTAAGAAACTGCAAGAATAAAGACCCTGATGAGTGTTACATGCAGTAGCCAGACTGTGGGCTACAAAATATAATGGGAGATAGAAAAGGTATGTCAAAAGAGCAGGTTATGATAGTCATGAGGGATTTCAAAGTGCAGATAGATTGGGAAAATCAGGTTGGTGCTGGATCCCAAGAGAGCGAGTTTGTAGCATGTTTACAAGATGGCTTTTTAGAGTAGCTTGTGGTTGAGGGAATCAGCTATTCTGCATTGGGTGTTGCATAATGACTGGCTGGAGTTTCTGGGAGCAATTAGGAAGGTGCAGGATAGATACATCCCAGAGAAGTATTCTAAAAGCAGGGAGATGCAACCGTGGCTGACAAGGGAAGTCAAATACAATATAAAAGCAAATGAGAGGGCATATAATAGAACAAAACTTAGTGGGAAGATAGAGGGTTGGGAAGCTTTTAAGTACAACAGAAGGCAACTAAAAAAGCCAAAGGGAGCAAAAAGATTAAATATGAAGGTAAGTTCACCAATAATATCAAAGAGGCTATCAAGAGGATTTTTCAGATATAAAAAGAATAAAGGAGATACAAGAGTAGAAACCAGACCACTGGAAAATGATTCTGGAGAGTTAGTAATTGGGGACAAAGAAATGGCAGACAAACTGAATAAATATTTTGCATCATTCTTCACTGTGGAAGATACTCTCAGTATGCTGGAAGTTCGAGAGCGTCAAGGGGCAGAAGTGAGTGCAGTTGCTATTACTAGGGAGAAGGCACTTGGGAAGCTGAAAGTTCTGAATGCAGACCAGTCACGTGGGCCAGATGGACTACACCCCAGGGTTCTAAAAGAGGTAGCTGAGGAGATTGTGGAGGCATTGGAAATGATATTTCAAGAATCGCTAGATTCTGGAATGATTCCGGAGGATTGGAAGATTGCAAATGTCATTCTACTCCTTAAGAAGGGAGGGAGGCAGAGGAAAGGAAATTTTAGGCCAGTTAACCTGACTTCATTGCTTGGGGAGATGTTGGAATCCATTATTAAGGATGAGGTTTCAGGGTAATTGGAAGCATACGATAAAGTAAGCCAAAGTCAATATGGTTTCCCTCAGGGAAAGTCCTGCCTATCAAATCTGTTGGAATTCTTTGAGGAAATAACAAGCAGGATAGACAAAGGAGAATTGGTGGATGTTGTGTACTTGGATTTTCAGAACGCGTTTGACAAGTTGCTACACATGAAGCTGCTTAGAAAGGTAAGAGTCTATGGTATTGCAGGGAAGACAGAGGCATGGATAGAGCATTGACTGATTGGCAGGAGGCAATGTGTGGGAATAAAGGGAGCCTTTTCTGATTGACTGCTGGTGGCTAATGGTATTCCACAGAGGTCAGTGTTGGGACCACTTCTACTTATGTTGTATGTTAATGATTTCAATGATGTAATTGATGGCTTTGGGGCCAAGTCTGCGGACGATACGAAGTTAGGTGGAGGGTCAGGTAGTGCAGAGGAAGCAGGGAGTCTGCAGAAGGACAGACAGATTAGGAGAATGGGCAAAGAGGTGGCAGATGGAATATGGTGTTGGGAAGTGTATGGTCATGCACCTTTGTAGAAGGAATAAAGGCATAGATTATTTTCTAAACAGGAAGAAAATTCAAAATCTGAGGTGCAAAGGGACTTGGGAGTCCCTGTAACATTGAAGCAGATTCAGGGGTTTGGTGAATGAGACAGAAATCATTGACCATTAATAAGTATGTATATCAATAATTTATTTACAAACAGTAAAAAAATTCAACCAAACATTTAAATTTCTGCAAGTAACACAAACTACAGAACAAAATATTCAAAAGCAGATATTTAGTTAAAAGTGTGTACAGAGGATACATTCTTGACAGTTTGGGGAACAAAGGGAAAGAGGGTGAACCTTTCACACATGTTACACTTCATCACCTCAAGGTGTTTGAGACTGGACACAAGGTGCCGTGCAGAGAAGCCAACCAATGAGAAGAGCAGCTGCAGATTTTAAACTGACCAATCACAATCACCAACCACAGCAGAAGCAGCTTTCAACCGAAATATGCCACACCTCACACACAGTCCTCATGCGGGATTCCCTAAAGATTAACCCAGGGTGAGTCAGTGGTGAGGAAGGCTAATGTAATGTCAGCATTTGTTTCGAGAGGATTAGAATATAAAAGTAAGTATGTAATGTTGAGGATTTATAAGGCACTGATGAGGTCTAATTTGGAGTATTTTCAGCAGTTTTGAACCCTTTTATGTAAGAAAGGATGTGCAGATATTGGAGAGAGTTCAGAAGAGGTTCACAAGCATGATTCCAGGAATGAAAGGTTATCATCTGAGGAGCATTTATTTGCTGGCTCTTGGCCTGCAGTCACTGGAACTTAGAAGAATGAGGGGGAATCTCGTTGAAGCCTATCGAAAGGCATCAAAAGAGTGGACGTGGAGAGGATGCTTCCTATGGTGGGGGAGTCTAGATGGACATTCATTTAGAAAGGAGATGAGGAGAAATTTCTTTAGTCAGAGGCTGGTGAATCTGTGGGATTCGTTGCCATAGGTGGCTGAGGAGGTCAGGTCATTAGGTGTATTTATGGCAGAGGTTAATAGATGCTTGATTAGTCGGGGTGTGAAAGGTTACGGGGAGAAGGCAGTAGAATGGGATTAAGAAGAAAATGGTTCAGTCAAAACGAAATGATGGAGCAGACATGATGGGCTGAATGGCTAATTCTTCTCTTGTGTCTTATGGACTTGTGGTCTATCAAATCTACTACCTTGCTATACAAGGAGTAACTTACAGTAGCCAAGTAATCTACAAACCTGTAAGCCTTTAGGATAGGGGTAGAAATCCACACGGTCACATGGAGAGCGTACCAACTCCACACAAACAGCACTCAAAGACAGGATTCAACCTGGATCTCTGGATGATGAGACAGCAGCTCTACCAGCTATGTCATTGTGTTGTCTTGGCTGATAAAAGAGGTGAAACATCATGAGGAAGTTTCAACAGAGCAACTTGGATTTATGTAGTGTCTTTAAAATCTTAATAACTTCCCAAACCACTGACAGGGAGCATTACAAAAAATAAGAGGAGAAGTTCTGCAATCAATAAGACTATGCCTGATCTAAAAACAGAAAATGCTGGGAACATTCAGCAGATCAGACAGAAACATTGAAAAGAGAAACAGAGTTAATGATGTGAGAGCCTACAGTGGTACTGGAAAGTTTATGAACCCTGTAAAATTTTTTCTTTTTCTGCATTAACATGATCTAAAATGTGATCAGATCTTCCTATAAGTCCTAAAACAAGATAAAGAAAACCCAAGTAAATGAATAACACAAAAACATTATACTTGTTCATTTATGTATTGAGAAAAATGAACCTATATTACATGCATTTGTTGTAAAAAGTATGTGAACCTCTGCAGTAATGGCTTCTGCAAAAGCTATTTGGAGTCAGGTGATCCAATCAATGAGATAAGACTGCAAGTGTGGGTTGTAGAGGTGCTCTGCCCTATAATAAAGACACACAGTCAGGTTACTGACAGAGCCTGCTCTTCTCTAGAAAGAGTTGCTTATGTGCACCATACCTTGATCAAAACAGCTTTCAGAGGGCCTTAGAAGAATTGTAGAGATGCATGAAAAGGCTACAAAAGCATTTCTAAAGACCTGAGTGTTCATCAGTCCACAGTAAGAGAATTGTCTAAATATGGAGGAAACTGAGTACTATTGCTACTCCCCCTAGGAGTGGGCATCCTGCAAAGTTCAGAGCAAGAACACAATGTGCAATGCTGAAGGAGATGAAAAAGAACCCAAGGATAACAGCAAAAGACCTGCAGAAATCTCTTGACCTTGCCAAAGTCTCTGTTCATGTGTCCACTATAAAAAAACCACCAGTCAAGAATGGCGTTTATGGCAGGACTCTATGGAGGAAACCACTGCTCTCCAAAATAATACATTGCGGCACAACTCAAGTTTGCAAAAGACCACCTAGATGTTCTACAATGCTTCTGGGACAATGTTCTGTGGACAGATGAGACAAAAGTTAAACTTCTTGACAGAAATGTACATGTTTGGAGGAAAAAGGCATTGCACACCAACAACCAAAACCTCATCCCAACTGTGAAGCATGGTGGAAGGAGCATCATAGTTTGGGGCTGCTTTGCTGCCTCAGAGCCTGGACAGCTTGTAATTATTGAGGGAACAATGAATTCAATATTGTGTAAAGACATTTTACAGGAGAATGTCAGGGTGGCAGTTCATCACCTGAAGCATATTAGAATTTGGATAATGCAACAAGAGAATGATTCGAAAGGCAAGAGTAAATCAACAACAGAATGGTTGAAAAAGAAGAAAATTTGTGTTTTGGAATGGCCAAGTCGAAGTCCTGACCTATATCCTATAGAAATGTTGTGGAAGGACCTGAAGCAAGCAGTTCATGCTAGGAAGCCCACCAGCATCCTAGGGTTGAAACAGTTTTGGAAGGAGGAATAGCCTAAAATTTCTCCAAGCCGACGGTGCAGGAAAGCAAATGTTCATATACCTTTTCCAACAAATACATGTAACATTGGATCATTTTCTCAATAAATAAATGAACTAGTATAATATTTTTGTGTTATTTAGTTAATTGAGTTCACTTTATCTAGTTTTAGGACTTGCGTGAAGATCTGATCACACTCTAGGTCATATTTATGCAGAAATGGAGAAAAATCTACAGGGTTCACAAACTTCCTAGCAACACTGTACATCAGAACTTTCCACAGAGCTGCTGAAGGAGTCCGTCATTTTCTATTTTTTATTTTAGGTTTTTTTGCATCGGCAGTTCTATTTGATTTCTTGGCTGATGACTCCACTCTGCCGCCTAATGTTCATAATCCTCTTTAGACCAAAAACCTGTCAAACTCAACATTGGATGTGCATCCATACAGTCCAGTAGGTACCTTAAGACCACACCAGGCTACACTTTCACCTTAATACTTGCATTGTTGAAGAAATATCATTCCTCACCTTCCAGCAATATTTTCCCATTTTCTTTCTAAACTTTGGATTGAGTTAGAGTTTCCGGCTTGACATATAGCCTGAACCCGCATTCCTATAACAGATATCGTCAGATTCAACAATTCACCAGCTTCCGAGGGAAGAAATTCTTTACTTTAATCTTCAGTTACTTCTTTCTCAACACAATATACCATATCTAGCACCAGATTTCTTCACCAGAGAAAGCATCCTCTGAGCGTGATCAGACTCTTCTTTATTTCAATCTGGTCACCTCCTTTTCTTCGAAAGGCTATCCTCGTCTGTATTCTGACACCCAATCTGCTCGATATTTTCCTGTAAGACAGATAACAGATCCCAGGATCATATAGGGACATTTGGCGGCGCTGCCTGTAAGATAACTATATCTGAGACCAAAACCAGATGCGGTACTCGTTAAGTCCAAAAGCAGGCAAATGGGATGAGCTCAAGGATGCTCCTTGGTCAGTTTAGATAAGTTTGACCTAAAGATCCATTTTCCATGCTGTATGACAACCTTCTTCTGCGTTTTAAGGAAATATAAGATACGGCTGCTAGTGATGAAATAAATAAGATCAAGCAATGTAAGAGTCTAGAGGGTGAGAATAGAGTATGGTGAAGTTCAAATGGTTCCGTTTATTATCAGCCTACGTATACAGTGTACAACCTGAAATACTTGTCTTTGCAGACACCCACGAAAAATAGAACCACAAAAGAATGAACAACAGAAAAACGCTAGAACCGCAAAGCCCCCTCTCTCCCCTCCCCCGCACATGCACAGGAAACCATCAGCGCATCAGCCTCCCCTCTCCCTCGCCCACTCAGCAAAAATTCATCTGCGTCCACCACCCACCAAGTAATAGAAAGTGCCCAAAGCAAGACCATGATCTGCAGTCAACAAAACCTACGGTTTACCCAATGGTTCGACATGTCACAGGTGCTCTCTCTCACTAACAAGGGACAGAGAGATGTCACCCATTTCACAGTGAAAAGGGAGATTAATAATTGCTGTCACAGTGTTACAGTCATGGAAGGATCAGAATATAAGGGCAAAAAATTTGAAATGAGACACCTTATTAACCACTGATCTGCCGGATCAGTCCTTAGAAGCACCACAGTCATGTGAAGTTGTGCTGTAAAACTGCATACATCATTTGACATTTCTAAGGAAGTCTGCTGGTTTGGAGCTACCAGTGGTACAAGCAATGTGGTGGAACAGAAAGTCTAAGCTTACTAATAACATTTAATTCTTCATGCACGTGGACTCTAGAAATGTTATGTCGGGGCTTTGAAGGAAGCAGGAAGAGGCCATTCAGCCCTCATCCCAGCTTCATTATTTCTATAGATCATGCTGATCTTTTACCTCAATATTCAAAAGTAGATTGATGCCTATCTTGAACCTGCTTCAAAGAATTGCTTTATTTTTGCAAATCCTTGGTAATGTGGCACTTTATGAGGAAGGGGCATAGGGATTGTATAATATCATTCCTGATAAACCATTCTGTTCAATAAAGTAAACTGATGCTTAATGAGATGCTGGAAATCTAGTGACCTTAATTGCAATACATGACTACCACTGATTGAAAGATCTGGTGCTTTTACTGCATTTTTTCCCTTTTATCTCATTTACAACACTGACAGAGGCCATTTGGCTAACTTGTGCTGACAGCTTTAAAAAAAATTACCCAAACAGTTCCCATTTTCCTCACCTCTGAAAATTTTCATTTCCCAAGCATGCCGCTGCTGAACAAATTTACTTGTAAAATAGGAGAAAATCTCTTCTGATGACAAGGTGCTGAAATAAAATCATTTTCTTCCCTCCTAAAACAAAACAAAGAGATACGAAAAAAAAGTGCGAGGGAATTTGTCATTTTTAAGAATCTTTTAAAATAATAGCAAAGACTGGCCTTTTCAAAATAAAGTTCCACTAGAATGAGCCAGGCAGTGTTCTTTCCACAGCTGATTCCACTAATTACATCCAAGCCCTGCTCAAGTCTCTTTGTGCGGTGAGAAAGGGCTTGAATGGGATATTTCCACTTCAAGCTTTCACAGGGCTGAGGCCTTACACTGCATCAGAGATGCTTTTATTTCCTGATGGCATATTCGGTCCCTGTTAAAGGACCTTCTTCACACAACCTCCAGCAACCACCCCCCCCCCCCATTCCTCCTCTCCACCCAAATGAATCTTGACTGCCCACAGTCTACAAGGGAGGAATAGAAAGCCCCCACTGCGTTTTCTATAGCGATGTCATTGTGCAGCTCGACAATGCACTAATTGGAAGTGACAACAAGGCACCAAGGCCGCTCAGGTTTAATTTGTGAGATCCTCCATAAAATCGCTCCAGCAAACAAGCTGGACGTGGCAACAACAAACTGATTACTGTTTACATGAAGTCCTATGAGTTAAACAGGGAGAATTGAGACATTTTCCCCCTCACTACTTGAAGGTTGGCAGCACGTCGAGAGCTCTAATGCCCTGGTACTTATGAGAGAAGAATTGGAGGCCAGTGGGTTGGGGGTGGGGTTGAAGTCAGGGTCTGGGAATGAGTACAATATGTCCAAAACACTTAGCTTCCATAAGTGAAGAGTGCAAGCAGCCCTGATGGAAATGCTGCTCATAATGAATCAATCAATCCTAATGTAATAAAAAAAACATTCCGATGGAAATGAGGCACTGCAGTTTGCTCTAACTTGACAGACACAGTTCAGTCAGTAGCACTATTGCCTTTTAGTTTGTAAGTTGTGGATTCACAACCATGGTCTGGCAATAAGCACTGTACAGATCAGCATGTCAGTCCAATACTAAGGGAAACTTCAGCTAAGAACAGATTTGGAGTGATGTTCTGAACTTATCAGTACCTGGTTCTTCATAGATCAGGTGGTTTGAAATACAGCTTCCTACCAATCAGACATTGCAGAGAGACAAATTTTCTGATAGCAACATAGTTTTATTCTGCATTGTTACACTCTATTGAGTTTGTAATACCTGAGAAGTCCTCGTCTAATGGTTAATGTTGCTCTCCCTATTTGCTTGGAGTGAAAATTATGCCCATTGAGTTTCTTCAAGGGATTCCTCAGCTCAAATTAGATACCCGCCAGAGTGGAGATGCTCTACAGGGTGAACGGGAAGAAGTTTGACCGAAGTTACCTCACTCTCAGACAGAGCCATTTCAACTTCAGTAGGGTAACAGCATGTGGACGATACTTGCAGATGCATACATTCAGAAGCTGACCTCCAAGTCAGCATATATTCATTCACTGATGATTCAAGGGAACTGTCCTCACTTCTCACATTCGCAAAATGGAGACGGAGTACAAGAGTAAGGAAGTTGCGATGAAACACTGGTTTGGCGCAATTTAGTTTTGGTCCCCAGTTCTGTGCATTGCACTTCAGGAAATTTGCCATAAGGCTTCCAGGGACGATGCAGTGGAGAGCCACCAAAATTATTCTAGGGATGAGATCAAGATCAAAATTGTTTAATATCATTTCCAGTACACGAGTGTGTCGAAGAATTACTCTGGATCTGATGCAGCACAAAAACCCCACAGTAAGATAAAGCACACAATAATAAAAAACACAATAAATACAGTATAAATTCATAAGATAGCTTATATGCATAGATCAATCGTATGTCCATAAAGCGACACTAGGTTCAGGAGTGTCTGTACATAAGGTGACTGACAGGAAATGATAAAGCAGTCATGGTTGGGGGTGTGGAAGGGTGGGTTAGTGGTGGAGGTGTTGATCAGCCTTACTGCTTGGGGAAAGTAACTGTTCTTGAGTCTGGTGGTCCTGGCGTGGATGCTACATCGCCTTCTACATAGAACATAGAATAGTACAGCACAGTACAGGCCCTTTGGCCCTCCTTGTTGGGAATGGGACAAACAGTTCATGAGCAGGGTGGGAGGGATCCTTCATGATATTTCTAGCCTTTTATCCAGCACCTTTCTGTATATTTGTCCTTGATGGTGGGTAGGTTGGTGCTGGTGAAGCATTGGGCAGTTCTGACTACACAATTTGCAAAGGATTCTGCATAGTTGTACTCTATTGGGTTTGTAATACCTAAAAAGGCCTTGTCTAATAGTTAATGTGGCTCTCCCTATTTTCTTGTAGGGAAAATATGTCCATTATGTTTCATGAAGGGATTCCCCAGCTCAAATTAGATTCCCATCTGCTGCATTGCAGTTTTCATATCATGCAGTGATGCAGGATGTTAGGATGCTCTCTATTGTGCCTCCATTGAAGGTTATGAATAGTTATGTGCAGAGTCCAGCTCTCTATGCCTCCACCAAAGGTAGAGGCATTGGTGAGCTTTCTTGATTGTGTAGGATGTGTTCTGGGGCCATGAGAGGTTGTTTGAGATGTGTGCTCCCAGGAGATTGAAATAGTTCGCAGTTTCCACTGCTGTGCCTCTGATGTAAAGAGGGGTGTGAGTGGTGCGAGTTTTCCTGAAGTTCATAACCATTTCCTTTGTCTTGTTGACATTGAGGAAGAGGATATCTGCCCAGCCCAAGGCCTTGACCTCTTCCACTTCCTCTCTGTAGGCCATCTCATCATTATTGGTGATGAGCCCCACCATTGTCATGTCGTTGGTGAACTTGACAATATGGCCATGCAGTTGTGTGTGAACAGAGTATAAAGCAATGGGAAGGGGTACCTATATTGAAGGTGATGGGGAGGGAAAATTAACAAAGGACACATGGAGAATATACTGTACAATCAGGCCTTTTGGCATAGTGAGTTCGTACTGACTAGCAAGAAACTATTGCTCTTCATTAAATTTCTTTTTATGCTTCCCATTCACACAAGTAGCACCAGAGGTCAGGGATGAAGCCAGATCACCTTAGCCACAAAATTATGGCTATACCATTGGTGCCATTGTGTTCATTTGGTGAGAAAACTTCTTTCTGAAAACACACGCATAGCACCTGTTTGGGGGGGGGGGGGTGGAGTAGTGGAGGTAGATTCAATGGTAAATTCCAATAGGATGCTGGAAAAGTTAAATTCTAGGGCTATGAACTAACTTTTAATTTCAAGGCTATTTTAATCGTAGGAACTTTCTACAGGCACAATTGAGAGTGTCCTGACTGGCTGCATCACTGCCTGGTATGGGAACTGTACTTCCCTCAATTGCAGGGCTCTGCAGAGAGTGGTGTGGATAGCCCAGTGCATCTATCAGAAATTTGTTAACTTATCAGCAGCAATTCAATGCAATACATAATATCGCAGAGAGAGAGAAAATAATAAGTAAAATAAAACATAATAATAAATGAACAAGTAAACAATCACATATATTGAATAGATTTTTAAAAATGTGCAAAAACAGAAATACTGTATATTAAAAAAAGCGAGATAGTGTCCAAAGCTTCAATGTCTATTTAGGAATCAGATGGCAGAGAGGAAAAAGCTGTTCCTGAATCGCTGAGTGTGTGTCTTCAGGATTCTGTATCTCCTACCTCGGGGGTCGGCAACCCGCGGCTCCGGAGCCACATGTGGCTCTTTTACGTCTGTGCTGCGGCTCCCTGTTGCTTTGGGAAATAATTGGTTGTGGCGACCCTTTTCCTGGCACATCCGAACCGACTCACAATAAGATAGCCTACGGGGGTTTGCGAGCACAGAGCTTTGGAGCCTCTGCGCCATGGGGGGGGGGGGCAGGTTGAGGGAGGCTTAAAAGTGAGGCTGAAGATTTCGAATAAAGTTTTTTTCCTTCGACTGCAGTTACCGACTCCGTGTCGTAATTTTAGCGCTGCGTGTAGCACACCGCTACATGGTCAGTATTTAATTAATATGTATTTTATGTTAGTTTGTTAGTTTTTGAAATGTAAATCTAAATTTGAAGATTATGGTGATCTTGTACAATCTAAATAAGACGTTGTGGCGACCCATTTCCTGACACATCCGAACCGGCTCACAATTAGCCAGCGTTCAGGCTAAGGGAGATAGCCTACGGGGGTTTGTGAGTACGTGTCTTTTGCAGCATCCACGCCCATGGGGGGCGGGTTGAGGGAGGCTTAAAAGCAAGGCTGTTTAGTTCGAATAAAGCTATCTTTGACTGCAGTTTACTGACTGCGTGTAGCAACCGCTACAACGTGTTTTTATCGCTGGCTGTCCAGAGGGGAGGTGCTGAAACGCTTTGTCGCGCGTCTGGAAGAAGTGAAAACTTTCCTGGGCAGCAAAGGGCTCAACTTTCCTGAGCTGGAACAGCCAGAGTGGCTGGAAAAGCTACACTTCATGGTAGACATGACAGCGCACCTGAACACGCTGAACACAGCTCTTCAACGGGGTAAGGACGTACAGCCCTGCACATGTTGGAGGATGTTTTGCATTCGAGCGCAAGTTGACGTTGCTTGCCAGAGATTTACAGAAAGGCACATTGTCTCACTTCCCCAATTTGAGAGAGTTCAAACAATGTCACGACATGATAAATTCGGAGTATTTACATTCTGCAATCATCGCAATGCAAACATCGTTTGGGAAACGCTTCTGTGAGTTCAGAGAGGAAAAAAACACATTATCCTTCCCGGTCACTCCCCTAAGCATCGATCCATCCCTACTGAATATGACTGCATTGTCAGGTGTGAGTCAACCTGAAGAAGTATGATAAATATTTTAATTGCGTATTATTTTACGTATATTCATATGTTTTCATTGTTCAGTGAAATAGTCCTTTTATTTTTCAGGTTGACAGCTGGCAGACGTTATTTTTGGTTTGCTGCTGGCGGCAAATTTAAGTTTGGCGTTTTTCATAAATACAAGAAGGACTCAAATAGATGTTGAGTATTTTACTTAAAAGTAACCTTCAACCCAACGTCTTTTTTTCGGAGTTCAAAATGTTTTTGTTGCATGCAGAAATGTAATTTCGTTTTCTCTGCAGGAGTTCATCAATTTCATAAATGCAACACATTATAGTTTATTTATACATAGCATAAAGGCAAAACAAAACGTTGTATGCAGTGTTATTTCATTTTAAATGTCAAACGGGTTTTGCGGCTCCCAGTGTTTTCTTTTCTGTGGGAAACGGGTCCAAGTGGCTCTTTCAGTGGTAAAGGTTGCTGACCCCTGTCCTACCTGATGGTAACAGTGAGGTGTGAACTTCCCACTATTCAGGACGTTTACAAAGACAGGTGTGTAAAAAGGGCCCAAAGGCTCACTGGGGACCCAAGTCACCCCAACCACAAACTGCTCCAGCTGGTACCATCTGGGAAACAGTACCACAGCATAAAAGCCAGGAGCAACAGGCTCTGGGAAAGCTTCTTCCACCAGGCCATCAGACTGATTAATTCAAGTTGATACAATTGTATTTCTGACATACTATTTATTATAAATTACTAAAAAATTGTACATTGCACATTCAGACAGAGAAGTAAAGATTTTTACTCCTCATGTATATGTAAGAAATAAAGTCAATTCAATTTAATTTCAAGGCAGGTGGAGGAGTGGAATGAGCTGGATTCCTCTTGCATGGTGTCAGTATGGATTCATCAGGCTGAATTTAACCACTTGTTTTGACAAAATGGTCTCAGACATGAAACATTCACCCTATTTCTCTTTCCACAGCATCTGTCTGATCCGTTGAGTTTTATTCCCAGCATTTCCTTTTGTTACTCTAGATTTCCAGCTTCTGTGGTCTTGTTGACGCCACAGTTAAGAAAGCTCACTGATGCCTCTCCATCCTCAGGAGGCTAAAGACGTTTGACATGGCCTCTTTGATCCTCACCAACTCTTAATCAACACATTTTAGAAAACATCCTGTCCAGATGAATCACGGCTTGATATGGTAACTGCTCTGTCTGTAACCACAAGAAATGAGTTGTGGACACAACTCATCATGGAAACCAGTCTCTGCTCTAAGTGTCCACGCTTCTTGCTGCTTCAGCAAGGCAGTCAGCACAATAAAAGACCCCACCCACATTCTCTTTTCTCCAATTGGGCAGAAAGTACAAAAGCCTGAAAACACCAGGCTCAAGGACAGCTTTTGGTTGGCATCCATCTGCCTTGAAGGACAATGGGTGATGATGATGATCATGATCATCATCACAAGCCTGGCCGGAAGGTATGGAAATCCTGAGATGCCCAGTCGTCAAGATCCCCCTCTCAGCCTGTAATCCAAAGGAAAGCTAATGAAGCAACACGTTTAGCACCAGCTTGGCTGCAGAAGCTGCTGGCAGGATGTTCGATAATGTCCAGCCGCCTTAGATGCTCCACTCCCGATTTACTCTTAGGGTTTATTTCCACAGCCCTTGTCTCTCCCAAGGGGGGGGGGGGCCATAAGGCTATTTACCCATAGCTGGGGATCTGATTGAGCACTAGGGTGTGTCCAGAGTGTTCAGAGGCCAGACCTGCTCCCTGTCTTCTGTAGTTTAGCCTGAGTCCGAAAGGAATTCAGCTTCCGTGTGTCGCCAGCAAGGTGGCACTACATGAGACTTGCTGTTGGAGAGGCTGTGTACTGGCAGGGAGAGGCTTACACGTTCAGCTCACCTTTTCACAAGGCTGCTAGCCAGCGGTGGAAGCAGAAAGTGAGAGTGACAAGCACTACCACCACACTAGATGCATAACAACCATTCTGACTCCACTGTTGTAAGACTATTGAATGGTTCCCTAGTACAATAAGACGGTCTGAGGATCTCACAATCAATTCTTGAACCTTATTGTCAACCTGCCCTGCACTTCATCTGTGGCTGCTGCACTTTATTCTGTATTTTTGTTTTTATTTAGCTTGTGCTACATCAATGCACTGTAAACAGCAAGCTTTTCACTGTATCTCAGTATGTGTGACAATAATAAACCAATTCCAATTCTTATCCCACCTGGCCTACTTGCAACTCCAGATACACCAATGTGATTGATTCTGAAACTGCCTTCCCAGTTCAGGAGCAAGAAGGAGTGGACACTAATCAGCAGTGAAACTCACCTCCTGTGAATGCACAAATATACTGTGTGGATGGTATCATTTGGAAATTAATGAAGTTGATATTACTTGCTCAGGTAAATACAGGAGATCCTGTGATAAAAAATTGCAGTGCTATTGTGTCAGTTCTTGTTCTCCCACTAAATCTTCATAAGCTGTACCCTGCAACCGAGGATGACTTTCTTAAATATCTGACAAGACCAATGCTGGAACTGCAGATTCCTTGTCAGAAGTAGCTGGTTAGTTTATGGGGTAGTTTATGCATTTTACAATTTTTGCCCCCAAATCAAGGTCTTGAGATTCTTGATGATATCCTCAGTACCCCTCATCCATTTTCAATGGTCACAAGCCAGGACTCCCCAGGAGCAAGTGGGAAGATTGGATATTTCCAAGGAAGCTTTGGGCACACCTTTAAATCCTTTTCTTTGTCTACCTAGAGATCTCTTTTCATGACAGTGCTCTGAATAGGGCATCAAAATGTCAAACAATGCAGATCTTTAACATTTTGCTGATTGTGAGAACTTGTTATGGCCAAATTAACCGCCGTTTCCTAAATTACAACAGCAACCACACTTCTAAAAGAATTGACTGGCAGAAAAGTGCTGTGGCTCATTGGGAAAGGTGGTGACTTCCAGAATAGAAGAAAGCATTTTTTTTAAAAAAAGGTGTTTCATCCCAGATCTTTTAATAACCATCTTAAAACCATGTGCTCTGATTACTACCTTTCATGCCATCATGTTAGTAAGGACTTTTCTCTTATGGGAAACTAAGTTCAATCATCATACCCTTAACCTTATTGTGACTAAAACCAGATTCCTTTGGTTCACTTGTCTTTAAAGCACAGTTAAACTGCAGTGGAATTTCATACCTTTATTATTTTGTAGATGTCTTTATAGGCTTCAGCTATACAAAAATCAATCTCAGGATAATTTTGCACAATTTATATACATAAATATATAATATTATAAAAAGCAACAGGATTCAAGTAGAACGTTTTACAATTGCAGTAGTTATCTGAAGAATGACAAGTTTATGTATGCCTGATGCAGCTCCCATTCATCTACAGAAAATGCAGAAATATTGATTAGAAGTTAAGTCTTGTCACACAGTCGGAGAGGAGAGATTACAAGTAATGTTATTAGACTGAAAGAGGCAGTGAGACAGTTGTCCAGGATCTGAGGCAGGTAACAGGCAATGAGGTGCAATCACCCCTCAGGGCTTTAGAAGTAACTTTGCACCATGATGTACAGAAAGTCTCAAAAACCTGCTTTTGTTTCCTCCCCACCAAACGTTAATGTACAATCATTTCTGTTTCTTGCTGTTGGAGAAATACTAATCCCCAATACACCACACCGCATTTGTACGCAAATACATATGCCACTGATTGCTGTCGTGTTCAGGCCAAACACAGTTGCAAGGGGAAAAATGGTGGCCTGTTTCAGAACTGGAAACCTTAGTCAAGGGAAAACTAGATCTAAATCATATACGCAAGATCACATCTCATGGGACTATACTCACACACAGCATGACTGTGGCACAGGCTGTCAGGTCAGAAGTAATTGTTTTCTCCATGCATGCTTAAAACATCCCTTTGATCACTGTATGCCAAAATACAACTAAAATTCTCTTTATAAATTGTTAACTTCTTCTAAAAAAACTTTCCTTCCACACAAACCTTAATAAAACAAAGTGACACTGACAGAGACAAATGTGCCTTATGTGATAACAGACTCATGTAGGTGGTGAGGGCAGAGGAAAATCTGAAACACTTAGTATTAGGTGCAGAAGGACCTCATCAGCGGTCCACAACTTTTGTCCAAAACGCAATTCTAGAGAACAGCCATGAAAACGGTGTCCATTCGCTCCCTTAAGTATGCCTGAAATAGTACTACTCCCCAAGAGGTCTACTCCAGTATAATGTTAGTTTTCCTCCTCAACAGACATAATCCCCAGTCGCAGTGTTTTCTACTCACGGAGCTCTGGCTGCAACCTACTTTGCCTAGTTATTGTGCAGCTCTAAACTCTATCCATGAGCTCCATGTATGTCAATAACTGGTAGCATGTGTAAAAATGCCCAAGTTCCCTATATTAACATTTTGCTCTAACCTTATTCCGGTTCCTTGTATTAAGATCTCGCCTTTATAAAAAAGCAAAACACCATGGTGTTTGGAAATCTAAAAGGATACAAGTAGTCAGAAAATCAGGCAACATCGGTGGAGATAGAAACCGAGTTTACTTTCCAGGCAGAGGACCCTTCATTAATAGCAACTCCACATGGAGTATTTCTCACGGTTTTGTGTGTTTTTATTTCAAGGTCTTCCCTTTTCCTGCTCGTGCTTTTGGTTGTGAAGAGCTTAACTCTTTCTCATTGCTCACTGAACCAATCTTCACCTTCTAGTTCGTGATGTTTGATGTTATTTAACCAGCTTCCCTCAGGATGCCGAGGGGATCAGAGTCTGGGAGAACTTAGGGGCTTGACTGAAGTGCACAATGTTTTTTTACATGCAACAGAACAAAATGGAAACACTGCACCTCATTTCTTTTCACTTCCCAGAAAACAAACCCCCCCCCCCCCCAAAATGCTATGAAGCTGGTAAGCACTAGTTGAAAGAAATCCCAGTGATCCCCACAAGTAGCCAGGAATTCTCCTCTTAAATTTGTGTTACAATCAGATGATTGTTAGGGTCACCAGTGCCAAGTCTGCTTATGAATACTTGTGATGTGTTGGAGTTGGCCCAGTCAGAACCTAAGCTCAGTGTGCTGCTCCTCCACCAGTTGACCAAAATGAATGCTGTCCCAGAATATCTACAGCCCTCAAATCCAAAGGTGGGAATAACCATAAAAATATACACTTTGGATGAAAACAACTAAAATGAAAAGGTAGCAACTGTTGAACCAATGGAGCATCAGATTAGCTTTAAAAGCACTACAGAAAACTAACATTCTTATTAAAATACCTTTTCTCAGTAATACTCAGCCAGCAGGTAATAAGGAATAAATTTTTGATGGCCACTATTAAAACAGAAAAACAAACCATAACACTGGTGGTTTGTCTACATACTGAATGCCTATTGTTCTGAGGTGAGGGTAGATGTGCAAAGGTGAAGAGTGATGGCACTGGGGAATGAACATGTTGTCCACTTTTGCCAGTCAATGGTTGTAGCAAGTGTTTAGAGTTAAAAAGTATGATGCAATGCAGTGTCCACTGCAGTTTTGGAATGCACCCTATCCAAACCCAAGAACCCGACCACAGCAAAGTGACCTCAGTACACCAATTCAGAATAAGAATGCTAACTTGTCCCCAAAGGATTTCTGTACATTCACTGGAAACAAATCCACAGTTATTTTGCTCATGTTTTCACTTGTTCTTGACAGAGGAGATGGTTTTTGAATTGCACAAATAGACAAAGCAACAAATTCTCAAAGTGTATGTCTAAAATTACAATCTATAACGTGTGCTTAAATATGAAGACTGAGTGCACTCTATGCTACTCTTTTTTTAAACTCCTACACCTTGTGTTTCATTCACAACCAAAATATCCTCTCTCAGTTTATTCTGTTACTGTACGTATATGGGGATCAAAATGCAGCCTATTCTATTTCTTAAGTGATGAAAGAATACCACACCGACTTAAATCTGCCCTGGATATCAAGTGGTTGGGTAAGAAAATTCAAATGCATTGCAAAGCTCAAAGTTGTCATCAAAGTCTAGTTTGCTCCAGAAAGATTGTGGCTTCTTCTTCAGCTCCCTGTGCACACAGCGGGGACAAGGAACGTTCCTCGACTTGCATTCAATGTGGAAAACTGCTCCGCAGATCTCACATCTATGGATAAAGAATAAAAGCTGTTACATGTTAATGAACATTGATTCCTTATACATACTTTACAAAGTATAAAGGTTATTTATATAGTGTCTTGTATGATCTTAAGATGTTCCACATACCTTTTGTGTCTTTATGACTTAAAGCATGCTTACTTTCTAACTTTTCCTATCTCTGATGAAAGGCTTTTGACCTGTGGTCTAAACTCCACTTTCTCTGATCTGCTGTGCTTCTATCATTTTCTAGTTTCTTTTTCCTCAGATTTACAGCATCTGCCTTTTAACTTCAGAGGTTACTTGACCTTGGTTCAAAATCTCACGTGAAAGACAGGATCTCCCACAGAATAGTTGTTCCTCAACACTGCACTCAGTAATCTACATTCCTTCGAGATCTTAATAATTATCAGATATGAATGAAAGGCTGATTTATACTTCTGTGTTGCATCTAAGCTGTAACTACTGCGTAGATGCAACTCCCCCAAAAAAGTAACTCACGCGTCGCAGCGACGCAGACAGCAACAACTGTGATTGGTCCGCTTGGTAGCATCGCATTTCTTCCTACGCATTTCCGGTTGCTTCTTCTCCACCACGTCTGTACAAATGTGAAATAGATGAACCAAATTGTCAAATCTACCTGCCGACATGCGAAAATGTTTGAAATGCATTTCCTCGTCCATGTCTCTCATGAAGAAACTCAACAGAGTGGCATAGAAACCCCGCTGCCAACTAACATTTTGGCGCATACCAACGCATGCTCGCTATGGCGTAGTGCCTTTGTAGAAGTATAAATCAGGCCTATGGCGTAGCCCATACGCAGAAGTATAAATCAGCCTTAAGATTTAACCCAATAGAGTTTTACATTGTATTTTACCACTTTACCAGTGAAAGGACTTGTTTGGCTGTTCTCTTTCCTAAAGTCCATGTAAATCTACTATTACAAGTATATCAACAGATCAGTTTTGAAAATTTCTGTTAAATTAGCTTCCAAATGCTAGTTAAGCAGCATATTTCTGATTATAAAAATAAAACATTTATTTAATAGCATTAGCTAATTTAGTGATACAGTTCTCCTAACGTAGTGTACTGCCAGAATCTTAAAATGTTGAGTAATCACTGATTCCATAATATAACTGATTACAGGCCCTCTGCAGCCTACAAGCACCCAACGTATATACCACCTGCAAGTGGTTGGGAGACCAGAAGGATAAATTTGCCAGCTGCAATGGGACTGTGGGCATCTTCTACTGTATGCAACCTGGTTCATGGTTGCATTTGTGATGCAAAACTATTCGTGTTATGAACAGTTCATAGGGACAGAGCCCTGACATACCCTGGGGGGGGGGGGGGGGTGTGACCTGTACATAGAAGTAACAGACGAAAATGGGCACATGGACAAAGTAAAAGTAGAGTTTGCAAAAGAAAAATAGTGGCGATTTTGAAATAAGAATGTTGCAAATACTTAGCAGCTCAAATAGCATGTGTGTGTGGGGGGGAGGGGAGGTGAGTGAGGGGGAGAGGGTAAAGAAGAGGGAGTTAATTTGTTATCTCTCACTGCTCTCCACCTGTGGTTCCTACTGTTCTCTGGCTCTTCCACCATGTTTGTACCAAGAACAATTAACGAGTTTCTGCCACTGATCTTTCATTAGTATTTGGAGCAGACTTCTGGTTTCCAGTGTTCACTGTATTTTGCTTTTAGACAAATTCTTCACCTGTGAATTGCTCTTGAATGTTGTCCTGCATAAACAGCTGGGATGTGTTGGGTGTGGTTCAGTTTAACTCACACTTCTATATCAGAAGGTGACAGCTTTTTTTTTGGCCCCGCTACAGAACACTAAATCCAGGCCGACAGTTAATTGCAGTAACAAAGGAGACTGCATTTTAAGATGCTGCCTTTTAGAGGAAATATTAAGTTAAGCAGCTTTCTTACCTTTCAGCTTGATATTAAAGGTTCTGTAAAGCAGAGGAGTTCCTCTGGACTAATATTTATTAAGGCCAAGTAGACTAGCTTAAGTAGTTCACTTTGGACTATTATCACACACTGGGACTTGTATCAAAACTGACTACCATGTTTGCTACGTTACAAAAATGACTATCCGCAATTTTTTTTTTCCACGAAGTGCTTGAAGATGCTTTGGAGAAAACAAAAATGCAATAATTGATAGCTGCATGCACTATTACCAAGAAATTAGTGCCCATGAATGGTCCGGCAAAATCCACATGAATCATCTGCCAGGGCAATGCAGGCCATTCCCAGGAATGGAGAGGCACTGCTCTTAGCATCTTCTTTATGTGTTTGGATTCCGAACAACGCACGGGAAGCCGCTTGATCTGCTGACTTATTCCAGATCACCAGACAAAGCTTTGAGCCAATGCTTTCATTTTGACCGCACCTAAATCACTGGCATGTAGCTCCTGCAACACTTTAGCTCTCAGTTTGATTCCTCATTGTTGTTATAGTGAGGGTGATAATGAGGGCAAGCTCCCACTACCTATTAAGCGCTCCCAATAGCGTGCATCTCAAGTAGACTCTGACAACCGAATCCAGATCCTGGCCTTCACATGTGGTTTACTACAAAGCCCGGTGGAACTGCTTCTATTGACAGAAGGGGCAAAGGCAGGTTACTGGCACCTTAAAACACCATCTCTTTGGGCAGATGGGACTTGTCAGTTGTGCTTGGCAGCTCATCTAGGAGAGGGAAAACTCTGATCTCAATCTTCTGCTGTCATGTGGCTACGATGAGAAGGCTTCAAGAGTAAACCCCGATGGAAGAATCTGGAGCTGGAATCCCTAAGGCAGTTCTACGTTGAGCTCAGTGGTGACTGGCAACTCCTGCGACCCTGCTGGTACCAAATTGTATCGGTCTCTGCTGTTCCTTTAGGTTCATCAGATGTGTGGAGAGGGAGATCTTGCTACATGGGCAACAGCTCTCCACGTTGTACTGACCAAGCTTGCATATCTAGTTAGGATGCAACATCCATGGTCGACCCTGAACAAGTTCATTCTGGCCCTGGTAAAAATAGGAGAACTGGATGTTCTGCTGCACATTCCAGCCATTTTGGCTTGCCATGTAGACCTGAGGCAGTGTGAGGTCTTTTCTGGTTTTCCTTTGGATCACTTCTGCTTTAATAGGGAGACTTTCAATTTGCATTTGAGAGTATACGTCAAGAAGAGGATCTTCTTTTGTAAATTTTTCAGGTATTTCCTTTTCCAAGTATAAATGGGACAATCCATTAGCATTTCCATGATTAGACATCCTCTTGAATTCAATCTCATAATTGCGTCCTCTAAGAAACAGAGCCCACCTCTATGTTGTGCCACTGCTGTTAGTGGAACACACTTCAGTGGATTGAAAATGGACACCAGTGGTTATCAGTAACAAGGGTAAACTCTCTCCCATACAATAACTAGTTCACATCCAAAACTAGACTCAAGACTTCTCTGTCAATCTGTGCTGTAGGGGAACATGATGCAAAGGCTATGGAGCATTCACTTCCATCACTCATGACATTCAAGTTTAATTCTCATTTAATCATATATGAATACAACCTAACAAGACAGCGTTACTACGGGGTCAAGGTGCAAAGACACATTATTGACAGTCACACACAGTAAGCACGCACAAGATCACAATCATGAAATAAGAGTCCTGAGGCCCAACTCCCCTCCACCCCCAACTGTGACAATGCAGCCTGACGTATACAAGTCAACAAACCCATGAAGAATATCAGTAAAAAAATGACGGGGGGGGGGGGTGGTGTGTGTGTGTGTGTGTGTGTGTGTGTGTATAAAATCCAGAACCCCTAGTCCACCGATATCCTGATATCATCTGTCAACTAAGACATTACGCCCGACTCCCACTAAACAAATCTGTGGATTTGAGGTCCAGCCAGTCCCCATATATATGAAACACAACCAGACAAATATATAAGTATATAGTTCAGACCCCCAATCCGTTTTAAATCTTCAGTCACCACAGCAGCGCTACACCACCCTCGGTAGAGCACGATGGCTCAGATACCACTCCTCCGGCAGCTGAAAAGTAAGTGACCCTGTAGCTTGAGGCCTGAATCCATTGAGTGCTGACCGAGGACTAGGCCCCCTCCATCTGCCTCTGCTTGCATCCAATAAATCAGTAAATTGAACTTGTGTCGTACCAGATTAACAATGTCCAAAGTAGTCTTATGATCACAAGAAAAGTGACCATAATGGCCACCCGCTAATCTGCTGTAAGCCTCCATTGACTCAGGCAGCAGCATGTTGCGCAGCTCTTTCATTATCTCCAGCAGCAAGCAACTCACTGATGCAGTAGACCTGTAGTCCTTTGAGTTCTTAACGTAGAGAAGGATCTTGTGATCATTAGACATACACTTAAGTAGAAATGTAGCACCTTTCTTAACCCCTTAGAAGCCGCTGTGATCAGTCACGCTGTCATCTTGCACAATGCACAAGCATGTGATATGACTGTACCAATACCATACGGCAAGACGCCACAGACAAGTTCACTGCACAATGTGGATCATGATGTGTGAGTACAGTGTCTTGACGTCTTTACCTTTTGGAAACCCACATCACTCTGCTTTGTCCATTTCTTCCCAATCTGTAGAAATGAGTTCAAAGGGTAGAGCACAGTAGTCAGGTTTGGCAGGAATCTGTCATAGTAATTGACAAATTCTAATAATGGTCCCAACTGTCACACATCCTTTGGCCTTAGGGCACCCACCATTGTTTGAATTTTCTCAGCACACTTATGTAATCCTTGTGTGTCAATGGTGTGGCCACAGTAAATGATGCTTGGTTTAAAGAATTCACACTTGCCACGTTGTGCTCTGAGCCCATAATCTTCTAATAATTTTAATAATGTCTTTAGATTTTGGAGATGTTCCTTGTCATTCTCACCAGTAACAATGATGTCATCCTGGGAAGCCTTGCAGCACCTGGTCCATACCTTTCTGTTAAGAGTACAGGTGCAGATGCTACTTCAAAAATAAGCCTATTAGAGTGATAAAGCCCTTTTGTGAGTGCTTACAGCAAGAAACACTTCAGATTCTTCATTCATCTTCATCTGTAGGCAAGCCTCAGCTAAATCCACTTTGCTGAAGAGTTTCCCTCCGGAAAGGTTTGCGATATCCTCTATCCTCGCAGAGGGTATTGATCTGCTTTCAGTACTGGGTTGATGGTGACCTTAAGATCACCACAGATCCTGACAAACCCATTCTCCCAGGCTACTGGGACCACTGGCATTGCCCATGCACTCCACTCAACCTTGGAAAGAATTCCTCAGCCTCCATGCGATCAAGCTTACTGTCTATTTCATCATGGATGGTATGAGGAACCAGATGGGCAGAGTAAAATCTGGGTGTGGCATTTTCATTTAACACTATTTTACCCTTGCTATGTTTGAGTTTTCTAATGCTATCCCTGAACACTGTTGTGACATCATCCAGTACCTTTCAGGACCGTTTTCAGCTGAATCTATTGCAGAGGACGTGGCAAGCAAATGGTGGATGGACCTCCAATCAAATAGTAGTTATCTCAGTTGATCACAGGTCCACAATGCTGGTTCTCCCATTTTTACCACATACAAGTCCAATGTGGCTTGTTGGTTGTTGTATTTCACTTTTATGAGTGTTATACCCACAGCAGTTATCTTTTCTCCAGTATAAGTTCTTAGTTGGATATCTGCAGGCTTCAATTCAGTATCTTTGAAATGCCATTCAAACTCATTCTGTGGAATGACTGAAACAGCTGAGCCAGTGTCCAAATGCATTTTAATTAATTTGTCATTCACTTCTGATGTAAGCCATATGGTTGCCTATTGTTAGTTTTCACATTAAGTCTCAAGGCTACCCAGTTCTGTCATTTTTATCATTATCAGAATTTTCATTAACACCATGAGGATTAGTACTCTTTTTGAAACTGCAACTTGACTTTTTAGCCTTTTCTCTATTCTGTGCAGATAATTTATTTTTGTCTTTTGAAATGTTCTTTGCATATGTCTTACTTTGTTTCATTTTCTACATGTTTCACCTTTAAACTTTTAAACTAGCATTGATCTAGTGTACGTGAGCCCCTGCCACAATGGTAAGATAATTTGTCTGGCCAGCCAGATTTTTGTTTTGATATTGCAATTTTGTTCATGCTTATTTTCATTCCTGACTACAACTCAATTGCGTCTGTCTGATGTTTCCATTGATACAATGATTTCAACTGCTCTTTTAAATGTGAGTTGTGTTCAGTTAGAGGCCATTTTGGAAAGCTTTCTTGTATGATCTTACAAACTAAATTATCACTCAGTGAATCCTTAAGCCCATCACTGAACTGACAATGCTCAGACTATCTTTTTCAATTCAGCCACATAAGCTGAAATAGACTCCCCTTCCTTTTGATTATGCTTATGGAATCTACAGAGTTCTGTAATTAATAATGGTTTTGGTTCTGAAGAAAGTGGTATTCATCAGAATCAGGACATGTCCTCTTCTCATTACTACCATCAATGACGAGGTACAGGAGCTTGAAGACGCACACTCTTCCTGTTGGCATCAGATTTCTGAATGGAACATTAACACTAACTCACTATTCTGCTCTCTTTTTGCATTATTTCTGTTTTTTAAATAATTTAATTGTAATTTATGGTAACTTTTGTTATTCTACTGTACTGCTGCGACAAAGCAACAAACTTTACAATGTACAGTATATCAGTGATAACAAGCCTGATTTTGATTCTGAACTGCAGAGCTCCCTCAAAGAACTGACACAGGATCCATAGACTGAGTGGTCCTTTGTTTAGCTTTTCTACAAAATAATTCTTAAAGTCCATTTGTTCCTGAGGTGTCTCATCTCATTGTTGTTCAGTGGACACACAGACCATGATGATGGGGCATGTAAAGCATAAACATGTAATGTTTGTTGATGCCACTGCAACAGTTCCCAAGTGTTTCATTCATTCATTCATTGAGATATAGTGTGGAATAGGCCCTTCTGGCCTTTTGAGCCATGTGCCCAGCAATTCCATCAAGCCTAATCATGAGACAATTTACAACCGACCAAACGGTACGTCTTTGGACTGTGGAGAACACCTGGAGGAACCCATATAGTCACAGGGAGAACATACAAACTCTTTATAGGCAGTGGCAGGAATTGAACCCAGGATGCTGGCACTGTAAAGCATTGTGGACATAGTCCACTGCGCTACTGTGGACAATGGAACTGTCATCACTAATCAAATGCAACAGCCAGGTTTTGTACAAGGTACTATGGCAGCTAATCAATCAACTTGGCGAAATAATGATTACTGTAAGTGTAGTTAATGAGCTGAGAGGCTGGATGAGGGTTAGTGATCATAAGACAAGTACTTTGGTCTGGTAGGTAGATAAGACTCCTTGCTTGAATTAGGGATGTGAAATTCTTTATGTCCACCTGACAAGGAAGACATTCCAACTGTAAGACAGCATTTTCCAAAATTCAGCAGAAAGCAGCTTCTCACATTCTTGCTTCCCAAATACACGTGAATAGACCCTCAGTTATGGACAAACAATTAGAAATATCTGGTCACCTAAGCTGGGAACAGCTGTATTTAGATGCCAAGGATGATCTGCATTCAGTGGTTATTAGTGTTTACTTTCTTCTCTATTATTTTCATATTTTACTACATTAAAGATGCATTATCAATAGGAATTGTTTGCTTTTGCAATGACACAAAGTAGTTGATGATAAAAGGTTACAATCTTCTGTGACCATAAATATATGCAGAACATTATCCAGTGAAGTCATCTGGACACATTAGGGAAATGATGATAAGCATTTTGAAATGTTTCTATACTGATAAGAATTTCTTGTTTCATGTAGCCTTAATTCTTTACAGCTATAGCAGTTTTAAATAAAGAACAGCATGCTTATAAATTTAACCACATAAAGATCAGTAAAAAAGGCTTCGAAACTAGCTAATGACAAACCTATATTAAATAAATGAGGCACTAGTGAATTTCACAATAGTTTGACACCAATTTCAAGTATAATACTTGTATATTTCAACAGAAAAAGGAGTCAGCACGCATACTTCTTGTGTGTGTGTGTGTGTGTGTGTGTGTGTGTGTGTGTGTGTGTGTGTGTGTGAGTGAGTGAGTGAGTGAGTGAGTGAGTGAGTGAGTGAGTGAGAGAGAGAGAGAGAGAGAGAGAGAGAGAGAGTGAGTGTGAGCATTTACCTGCCTACTGGATTACATAATTTTAACATTTTAATATTGAGTTATATCATTTTCTATGAGAGGATTTGAATGCAGAGAATTAGAGAAAAGTGCATTACATATTAGAAAGCAAATCTGCATTGATCTATAATTATCTAATCTAAAATTAGATTAATTCCTAAAGTTTTGATGTCATCATATGGACTTCTTATTAAGCTTCTTAAACCATCTATGTCGCAATTTCCTCATGATGCCAAGCCTACAGTTTTAATGAGAAATAAGGCCAAGCTGTGAAGTCAATTCTTTTCACAACATTCCTTACATTTTTTGCTTCTTTAATTACTATTAATTAGCTCTGAGGTTGGAGATCCACAAGACAGCAGATCTGTTTTGGCAAAGGGGCTGTCTATTGGTGGGTCCTCAGGTGGCTGTAGATGCTGATCTGGAATCCACATATTCTGGACTTAATCCGGGATGTTAGGATAGATTCCCTTAATGGAGGACACCTGTAGATGACTTTGTGTAACATAGGGATGCTGATGGACAAGCAGCCACCACACCATCCTTGACAGAATGGTATCAGGATCTAGTGGCATGGAATGCAAAACCACTGGGGACCGTGATTGCTGCAGCCTATTACCACCTTCACTGCCATTGTAATGTGTCATCAAGTTCCACCAGCTTCACCACTGAAGTCTTGGCTAGCTTGCTCTTTGTCTGGAACCTCTCCCTTGACTTTATTGCTAAGGGTAATCCTACCAGATCCTAGCATAGCTCTTGGAATTTCACAAACCTTTCCACCATGATAGCGTGATGATCTTCAAAGAAGGGCTAGGGTTTATTTGGGCTCCAAGGGGGTTCAAGTTTAAAAACAAGCTTTGCTTTGTAGTGGCACAGATGAACTTGACAGAGATCAACAAGTGTTTTTTCAAAGAAGGGAGTCAATGGACATGGTTTGATGTATTTGTATCACATCCTCATCAAGTCAGTCCTGGTTCTTTTTTGGTTGAGATGCCAAATACCAGTTATGTTGGATATTCCATGGCTTCAGTGGGCTGGGAATCAACAGGTTGTCTCTAAAGTTCTGTCTGAGAACTACTACTTCTGTGGGATCATTGAGAGCTCCAGTATAATTAACAAATGAACACATCCATGCATGCAAAACTGATTGAATTATAAATGTTCAAATTACACATTTTTGCTAGAATGCAATTAATACTTTGAGGTATGTGCCTTTGATTTTCACTCTAACAAATACCATAGTACTCTCTGCCCATAAGAATACGTTGCTCCATAATACATTTTCACACAGGTTGTGATTTACAAAATGGGTTTAAAAGTGTTTATCAGGATCACAGTCCTTTTTGTGAATCAAAAGACAACTACATATGTATATACACACACAGTGTGCCTATAAAACATCATTTACTCTGACAAATACACAACATGGAAGATTCGGTAACATACCCTGAAATAACCAGTATCCAGTAATGTCTGTAGACATTAGGACGAGTAAACTAAAGCAAAGTCAAAGGGATTGGAATTAAGGAGTATTTGAAAGGAGACAGGGGTAGAAAGGCAGGGAAGAAATTCTATGGTTTAAGACCTCAGCGGCCTCAGTCACAGTTGATACTGAATTCATTGAATCGGAACATACAAAAGGCTAGAATTAAAATACAAATATTTCAGTATGATGTAAAGCTTGAAGATTAAAGAGAAAGGAATGGGTAGAAAAGTAAGGTATCTCAAATACAGAGAGCTTTTGAAGCTGCAATAATTTCTCACCCAAAGCCAATACATCTACCTTGTGGTGGTGGTTCCTTCAAAAGGATAGATGATTTGCCCACTGTTACAGATCTCACAGATAAAGCCTTTCTGGCTACAAAGGCTACAACTGTACACATGGGCACTGGCAAATTTGTTGATCTTCATGAGGAATGGAGCAAGTTTGCCTTCAAAGACCTATGAGAAAAGGGGAGAAAAAGATAGGAGGTCATAGACAGGCATTTAAAATGGGATTGTATCTGCTGATTAAGCCCTCATCATTGCTCCGTTTTTCTAGTCTATTATTTTTCACCCAATCAGCAAAAGACATAGGAACAGCAATAGGCCATTTGGCCCATCAAGTCTGCTCTGTAACAGCTTCTCCTCCCCCCCCATACCTTGAATGGCACCATTTTCCCCAATATCTTTGCTCTTAACGATGACTCTAAGTACAGCAGTACAGCAAACCTAGAATTAATGTGCATATTTTCAAATAGCTCATGTCCCTGTAACCTCATCCAAAACTTCTTCAATAAGCGAGTCCTTTCAGTTCCAATCTGTAATTGACAGCTATGCCTTTGGCTACTTAATCTTATAAAACTGTGGAATGCCTTTCAAAGATCCCCTTAAACCTTGTCTCTTTAATCAAGCTTTGGTCAACTGTCCATATATTTGCCTTAGGATGTTTTACTAACTAAAGGCGCTATAGATACAATTTCTGATGTATTTGCGACAATAGTCAAGACATTAAGAAATATGTATTTTTTCCCCTAAGCTTTCCATTTGATATCCATTATTGGGATAGAGATAGATTTGCTTTGATAAATTCCAAATAGCTCATCCACTTGGATGGTCTACACCTAAATACCTTGTCATTAGAGCTGGCTGATTAAGCTATCTACATCAACAATGAGGTCTCCATTTTATTTTCTCTTCCTCTCAAATTCCTGGCTAGCTCAGCAATGATTGGACTCTAAGCCATTCTTCTGAATCCTGAGGGGGCAAAAAGATATTCCCATGCTGTTCCAGGAAATGTGTTTTGAAATTAGATTAAATTTTTAAATTCAAAAGTATACCATTGCGTGTGATGCAGTTTGGGGCATTCCCAGTTTCTGAATTGGTTAGTTAAACTGTAAACTTTTATATTTCTATAACCTTCTCCATTGACATTTCAATTCTGAAATGAAAAGAGTGCAACAAAAAGACAACTACAATTTCAATTTATCTGGACTCAACCAGATAATTTTATGTGCTTACTACAGATCAACATTTGTCCCAATCCTGTGAATGGAACCATAATGCTAAGTATACTTTTTAGTGTACTGTAATAGGCTAAGACATAGTACAATAACCCTTAGCCACAATAAGTTGCATTGATTATATAATGACTGTGTACCATGGTGTCCTGTATCCTATAAACATCAACAAATACCATAAACTTTAGTTTTTGGATGTAAACTACAGCTTCTGTTTACAGTTGTTTCTGCAAATAGAAAGCTTTTCATTACTTACTGCATCAAAACTTTACATAAGTTTTTAACTCTTCTGTCAAAACTCAAAATTTTTTAAGCTCCAGCTTTCCTGGTCTCTCCACAAAATGAGAAACTCTTCATCTCTGATGTTGTCTTAGTAAATCTCTACCACACCTTCTCCAAAGCCCTGACATTTTCCCTAATGTTCTCTCCCAGTCTGAATGCAATATTTCAGCTGGGCCCTAACCAATCATTTATAAAAAGGATTAGCATCATTTCTATATTAATAGTCCACATATTTTTAAAATACATTTCTCAACTTATCTTTCTACTTACAAATATTTGTCAATTGGAACCTCCAGGATCTCAATGTTCCTGTCAGTCCTTTAATAGTGTACCATTTAGTTTAGTGTGTATCTCCTCAGATTTCCTAGCAAATGCTCCATTTCACACTTCTCACAATTAATTATCATTAGTGTCTCTTTATTTCATGAGCAGATGTTTGCCACCAATCTCACTATTCATTTAGTTTCAAGTTTTGCATCAACTGAAAAATTTGTGATGATGCCCACATTGGCACATCCTCTCTAATCCCAATTTTGCAGTACCTTTTGAAACTATTTGATTCCACATTACAAGCTTACTGTCCAAAAATGAAATAAATTGCGAGTAGCTGCTGTTACAAATATTGATAAAGCAATAAAATTCAAAATTCAAAGTAAATTTATTATCAAAGTACATGTATGTCACCACATACAACCCTAAGATACATTTTTTTGTGGGCATACTCAATAAGTTCATAATAGAAACAATGAAAGACTGCACCAATTTTTGCATTTAACCACTGTGCAAAAGACACACACTGTGCAAATACACAAATAAATAAATAATAATAATAATTCTAATAATAAATAAGCAATAAATATTGAGCATATAAGATGAAGAGTTCTTGAAAGTGAATCCATAGGTTGTGGAAACATTTCAGCGATAAGGCTAGTGAAGTTATCCCCATTGGTTCAAGAGCTTGATGATTCAGGGGTAGTAACTGTTCCAGAACTTGGTGGTGTTAGTCCTGAGGCTCCTGTACCTTCTTCCTGATGGCAGCAACAAGAAGAGAGCATGTAATGGATGGATGGGGGTCCCTGATGATGGATGCTGCTTTCTTGTGATGTTTCGCGTAGATGTGCTCAATGGTGGGGAGGGCTTAATCTACAAATGATTAAAATACTCTTTCCATAATGTAATTCTAACAAAATTTCTCACTTAACAAGTTTTGGGATAGTCCAAATCCATCAGGAATGATTAACCTAAATAGAACCATAGAACATTACAGCACAGAAACAGGCCTTTTGGCCTAATACAAAATATTTGCTCCTACACCAAGAATGAACCAGAACTATAGATACAAAATACTATGCCTCAACCCTTTGTATTGACTTATTAATCAGTTAATTGAACAATTTTGTTAACACATAAGGTAAAGCCAAAAAATCTTAAACAATTTTATAGGCAAAATACCTTGGGCTTGACATGAACAACTTTTGAACTGGTTTCCCTCATGAGGTGGAACAAATAAAATCAACTTTCATTTAATCACTACTTCAGTTTCAGGTACCGGTCACTCTTCTGCATAGCCAAGTACTTTAATTTACCACATCTATAGTCACTAGGCATCAGTCATGGCTCAGTAAGTCGATAGTATCCTTATTACTAAGTCAGCATTTACTGCTCTGCACCTGAGCAGATGAGGTAGGTTGACAACCTTGTGCAGCTCCGACCGAGTGCTACATGATACAGCTATTGTCTGCATTCTGGATGGACTGCCCAGAATATAGACCTCCTGAGTGATACAAACATTCCATAGCATCATTTGAAGGGCAGAGAACCTTCCCTATATTCTGGTCAATTATCCATTTGATCATAATGGAATTCTGGAACTTTGCTGTGCTCAATATGGTTGCCTCACTTTTGATGCTACAGTACTTCAACATTTCAGTATTTTATAGAGACGGAACTACTTCATAATTATGAAGTATTTCAGGAGAAGACAGATTATAATTTTATTCTTCTGCTGCTGGATAAAATTTGATCCCTCCCTTGCTAAAGTGTAATGAGACATTACAAATCACCTTTCAAGCTCACATTCAGAAATTAGAGGGGAAAAAACATTTGTAGCAATTACAATACACATGCTGGGTTCATGACCTCAGCCAGTGTTTGATGTATGCAGTTGGACAAATGAAGCTGCTGAGAGACAGAACAATGAGAAATGCTCAAATGGAACCAAGGCAATTTACCCTGCACTTTCCCACAATATCTGCATACCATGTACAACTTTCTATGCTAAAATATCTGATGCAGAAATAAAACTACTGCCAACCAAGAATCATGGAAATGGACCCGGCATTTATATAGCTTCTTTCACTACCTGAACATGCTTCAAAGTGCTTTTTGATGTGCAAGTGTAAAGTAAAAAGCGATGCAACTAATTAAAGGGTCAGATTGATCTTAAGTGCACTACATAGAGGCTGAAGGGCCTGTACTGTGCTCTAATGTTCGAATTTCATACAGAGAGATCCCATATTATGTGCAAAGTAATAACGAGTGCTTCAGTTAACAAGCTAAGGATAAATATTGGTCAGAGCATTGGGCAGAATGTCCTTCTCTTTTTTGAACTTGGACTGAGTTTTAGTTCAACGTCTTGCCTGAAACATGTTACCTCAGACTCTCTTAGTACAATGAGTTGCTAGGTGTTAACCTCTGGAGTCAACCTTAAACTTGGTGGCTTATGACTCCGAGCTCAGTGCATTATCAACTGAACCAGCTAACAAAGGCTTTTTTTTTGCCTTCTCAGTAAACAGAGAGAAAATTAAGCAGGAAGAAAGGACATGGAAAGTTTGACATGATGTGCAGAAGGGAAGTTATAGGGCAGTCAGAGGCTTGACTGTTGAGAGGTATCCTGAAGGTGAGATTCATTTATAAAAGGCAACATGTTGGCCAGACTCCCACTTCAATCAATTATTGTAAAATCTAAACAGTCTGCTTTTTCACTCAAATGATTAATGGCAAATTCAGTAAATTAATGAGGAAAAAAGTAGACTCCTGCTTCTTGCCGGGTTTTATTAATTGGTTAGCAGCATAGTTGAATCCTGATGAAAGTACAATTGGCAAACCAAGAAATGTTATGCTTGAGCAAGGATACCTATAAACTGCATTATGTAAAATAAAAGCAAGCAATTTGCAAAATGTTGTTATGTTTTATTTGAATAAATAAATGAGAAAGACTAATATAGTTCCAGGTCTGACCAACTCTCTGGCAGCATTACTGTTGTGCAGATTAGATTTAAGTGGTAACCACTCATGTAAGAAGTCAGGATAAAAAAGAAGCAATGATAAACTTCAGGCTGCTCGCATTGTTTTACTAGAATGTAAAAACAAAATCAATGTATGACTTGAACTTGAGGAGATTTGGTATCTAGCAAATTTTTACAGATGTACCGTGGAGGGCATTCTAACTGGTTGCATGAACATCTAGTATGGTGGAGCAATTGCACAGGATCAGAAAAAGCTGCAGAGGGTTGCAAACTCAGTCAGCTCCATCATTGGCAACATCAAGGACATTTTCAAAAGGTGATGCCTCAAAAAGGCACCATTCATCATTAAACACCCCCATCACCCTCTTGTCATTGTCTTGTCATTGCTATCAAAGAGGAGGTACAGGAGCCTTGAGACATGCTGTCAATGTTTTAGGAACAGCTACTACCCCTCCACCATCAGATTTCTGAACATTGAACCAAACCATGAACACTACCTCACTATTTTTGCACTATTTATTTCATTTTTAAATATATATCTCTTACTGTAATTTATAGTATTTATATATTTCACTGTAATGCTGCTGCAAAACAACAAATTTCATATTAAACCTGATTCTAATTCTAAGAGAGAATAAATTCCAGCTCTTTGGGAAGCAAAATATAGTATTCCAAATGAAAGTCAATAAAGATAAGTTTTCAAAAAAAAATGGTCAACCTTTATACTTCACTGAAGTGTGAAATCTAGATAATGGATAGGATATGGAATAAGGAAAAAATGATGCCCCAGTAAATAATTTATATAAAATATACACAAGGTTTGAGACATTGAGATGTACAACAGGCTTCTGGGAATTTTATCTTCACTGGGTTAACTACTAGAATTGCACACACAGAATGCCAACAACAAAAAACAACATTGCACAGAAGCCACAGCATTTAGACCAGTATTCCGTGTTGTGGTCAACAAGTTCTCTTCTTCATTTCAGCCCATCAGCATATCCTACTGTCTGTTATCTAGTTTAAAATTATTTATCTCAATGATTTGTGGGGATTAATGCTAGATTCTCACCACTCTCTGGGCAAGAATATGAACAGTAGGGCAATGAGGAGTGCAGTAGAACAAAGGGATCTGTGAATATGGATCCATAATTCCTTGAAAGTGGCATCACATATAGACAGCTTTGGAACAGTGACCATCATAAATCAGAATATTGAGTACAGGAGGTGGGGTGTTGTATAAGATGTTGGTGAGGCCTAATTTGGAGTATTGTGTGTAGTTCTGGTCACCAACAAGAAAGATATCAATAAGACTGAAAGACTGCAGAGAAAATTTACAAGGATGTTGCAAAACTTGAGGACCTGAGTTATAGTGAAAGGTTGACTTTGTTTGAACTTTATTCACTGATGCGTAGGAGAATGACGGGAGCTCTTGTTGAAATGTACAAAATTATGAGGGGTATAGATAGGGTAAATACAACCAGGCTTTCTCCACCAAGGTTAGGTGAGACTAGAACTAGAGGTCATAGATGAAATATTTAAGGAGAACCAGAGGGGAAACTTCTTAATTCAGAGGATACTGTGTGTGGAACGAGCTACCAGTGGAAGTGATGGATGTGGATTTGACTGAAACACTGAAGAGAAGTTTGGATAACTACATAGATGGGACGGGTATGCCGTGCTATGGCCCAGGTGTGGGTTGATGGGACTAGGCAAAATAATAGCTCGGCAGGGATTAGATGGGCCGCAAGGCCTGTTTTTGTGCTGTAGTGTTTTATGTGATTCTATAACAGTGTTTTTGCTGGGCTTACTTCATAATTGTGGCTTATGTGTCTGGTCTTTATCACATAGAAACACCCATGAATCTACTGTATGAAACATCTTAAAAAGTTCTATCAGGTCATCCCTCAGTCTACAGAAAAGAATTCCACCTCTCCTCTTTTCCCTTCATGGTGGTGTCATCCTTGTAAAATTAATGTTCTGATGGAACACAACAGCAAACACAGTTATCATCTCTGCAACACCCTGCCTCCCGATAATTATCTGCTGATCTGTTACCAGTCTTTCCTGTGTGTGATACAGCCATCCTTTCATATCGAAGCCAACAAGGTCTTCAGAACGCCTTGGGGAGCCAGCAATGGGTACACTGAATAACAACAATTGTTCCAAGGCCCTGTCAACTATTGTTTTTCTGCCTGTTGAGTTTGAATTGCAGTAATTAGTTATCTTGCTTAGCAAAGCAGATCTTGAATAGGGGCTAATGAAGTTACAGGGAAGAAAAGAAGGTGAAGGGGTTGGGAGAGGAAAGGAGAGCCTTCCCGTGAGAGGTGTTATTATACAACCCCCTCACGTCTCAGCAGCCTCCATGGCTGGCTGGAAGCTCGGCCATGCATGCTGAGTCAAAGTGACCACTTTCAGAAGCACGATGATCATGCAGCTTGACAGCTTACAGCTTCCCTATGTTGTGGCTCATCTACTATGACGCGATAGAGCCATAAACATCCCTATTTATCTTTAAGTATGGAAAGCTGGACCCTGCTCTCCATTACCCTGCCTTGGGAAACAGCATAAGACAATAGTCCCAGGAGGACTCTGGAAGAGAGAGGTCTATTAAATAGGTTACTCTCCCACAAATGTTCAGTTTGTTCTGCTCTGTGATTTCATCAGACTTGACTTTATTCTCTAGAAGTGGAATATTTCTCATTAGAAGCTGCTATTTACTTTCAATAACATAATTAAGTGCCACAAGGTGTTCACAGAAGCAGAATCAAATGCTAACAATGAGAAAATAAAAGTTTGACCAGAGTGTTAGATCAACTCAGGGAAGGGAGAAGAAAGAGACATAAACCAATAGCATTATGCAGGCTCTAATGCTGGGTAATAAGGTCATCAGAAGAACTTTTGGTAATATCGTTAGCCAATTTAACACAACAAGTGACTCCCTGACCAAGACTGTAAAGGAAGAAATCAAGATGTGGATTCAAAGTTCCATGTTCAAAGTAAATTATTATCAAAGTGCATATACTGAATGCCACCACATACAACCCTGCGATTTGTTTTCGTTCAGGCATAAACACAACACAATCAATGAAAGACTGGACCCAATATGACAGACAAACAACCAATGTGCAAAAGACAACAAACTGTACAAACATAAAACAGAAAAAAAACAAGCAAAAAATATCGAGAACATTAGCTGAAGAGTCCTGAAAGTGAGTCCATAGGTTGGGGGAACAGTTCAGTGGGGGGAAGGTGAAGTTGAGTGAAGTTAACTCCACTGGTTCAAGAGCCTGGTGGTTGAGGGGTAATAACCGATCCTGAACCCGGTGGTGTGAGTCCTGAGGCTCCTGTGCCTTCTTCTTGATAACAGCAGTGAGAAAAGAGCATAGCCTGGATGGTGGAGGTCCCTGATGATGGATACTGCTTTCCTGTGACAGCACTCTGTGCAGATGTGTTCAATGGTGGGGCGGGCTTTACCCATGATGAACTGGGCCATTATTTATAGGATTTCTGTTCAAGAGCATTGGTGCTTCCATACCAGATCGTGATGCAACTAGTCAGTATACTCTCCACCATACTTCTATAGGATTTGTCTAAGTTTTAGATGTCATGCTGAATTTTCACAGGTTTCTAAGGAAGTCGAGGTGATGCTGTTATTTCTTCATAATTACACTTACGTGCTGGGCCTAGGACAGATACTCTGAAAAGATAACATCAAGGAAGTTAAAGTTGCTGACCCTCTCCACCAGTGATTCCCGTGATCCTCCATCCTGACCCTGAGTCACAGGATGTTGTTGTGGCACCACTCAGCCAGATTTTCAATCTCCCTCCTAAATGCTAATTCGTCACCACATTTAATTCGGCCAAAGGCAGTGGTGTTGTTAGTAAACTTAAATATGGCATTGCAGCAGTGCTTAGCCTCACAGTCATAAGTATAAAACAAGTAGAGCAGGGGACTAAGCACACAGCCTAGTGGTGCACCTGTGCTGACAAGAGATTATGGAGGAGAAGTTGTTGCCAATCTGTTCTGAATGGGGTCTGCAAGTGAGGAAATTAAGGATCCAATTGCACAATGAAGTATTCAGCCCAATGAGTTTAAGTTTATTGATTGGTTTTTAGAGGATAACGGTATTGAATGCTGAGCTGCAGTCAATAAAGAGCATCCTGATGTATGCATCTTTGCTGTCCAGATGTTCCGGGGTTGAGTGAAAAGCCAATGAGATGGCATCCGCTGTGGACCTGTTGTGCCAGTAGGCAAATTGGAGCAGATCTCAGTTGCTTCTTAGGCAGGAGTTGATGTTTCATCACCAGCCTCTCAAAGTACTTCATCACTGTGGATGCAAGTGCTGCTGGGTGAATGTCAATGAGGCAGGTGACCACATTGTTTTTCTTATGTACTGGTGGGCACCTCTGTCAGCTGAAGTGAGAGGTTAAAGATATCGGTGAGCATTCCAGTCAGTTGATCAGCACAGGTCTTAGTACGGTATGATTTCTGTGGGTTCACCCTCCTGAAGAATGCTCTCATGTCACCCTCAAGAGACTGAAATAACAGGGTCATCAGGAGTTCATGGAGGCTCCTCCATGTTTGGACCATCAAAGTGAGCTTTGAGCTCATTTGAGAGCAAAGCCCAGTTGTCAGTGATGTTGTTTGGTTTCACTTTGTGAGAGGTGATAGCATTCAGGCCCTACAACATCTGTAGAGCATTCTCCATCTCTTGTATCTTCCTTGGATTATCATCAGATTATCCCAGATTCAACTACCTGCACAGAATTATATAGTCTCACCAGGCTTTTGTGGTATGAGATGCATGGCTCCTGTCCATTAAACCATAATTAGAAAGTATTCATGTTTGGTTACACTGGACGACAAATTTTTTTGGAAGTGTTGCTTCCTCAGAATTTTTTTTTGTTTGTGATAGACTGCTTGAAGCTGAACACAAATATAATGTACCACGTAGGAATTTGCAGAGACAAGAAACTAACTTTTATTGAATATAATGTGTCTAATTGCAGAATGGTGCTGATGCTTTGCAATAGCTCAATTAAGCTAAAAATGTTTTGTTGAATGATTTTCATTTGTACTCAGCGTCCAAGGCTTCTCACTTGTGTAACAATCAGCCAGCATCGATGGATTCTAGTTGCCCTGATACCATTTCTCCATGACCGCAATGTCGTGATGAAGCCTTTCACAATGTTTGTTACTGATAGTACCAAGATTTGCTGGGAAAAAGTCTAAATGGCAATGCAGAAAATTAATCTTTAGTGACATGATACGCTATGCTTGAAGCATGTTGTCAACCAGTTACACGTAATTTGGTGCTCTGTAGTTGCCAAGAAAATTTTCAACAATATACTTGATCTGCTATTAGGGAATGAGACAGGGCAGGTGACAGAAGTTTGTGTAGGGGAACACTTTGTACCTAGTGATCATTGTTTCAAAGGAAGTATGCAAAAAGATAAGGCTGGACCGCAGGTTGAGATTCTAAATTGGAGAAAGGCCAATTTTGATGTTATCAGAAAGGATCTGACAAGTGTGGATTGGGACAGGCTGTTTTCTAGCAAAGATGTACTTGCTTAGTGGAAAGCCTTTAAAAGTGAAAATTTGAGAGTACAAAGCTTGTTACATGCTGTCAGAATAAAAGGTAAAGATAACAGGTGTAGTGAACCTTGGTTTTCAAGAGATATTGAAGCCCTGGTTAAGAAAAAAAGAAGTCTATTGCAGGTATAGGCATATAGGAACAAATAAGATAGTTATGGAGTACAATAAACACATGAGAACACTTAAGAAAGAGATCAGGAGGACTGATAAAAGCATGAGGTTGCTCCAGCAGATAAGGTGATTGAAAACCCTAAGGGCTTCCATAGTTTGTTAAGAGAAAAAATTGGGTCTTCTGGAAGATCAGAATGGTTATCCATGTGTTGAGACAAAATAAATAGGGGAGATCTTAAATGGATGTTTTGCATCTATATTTACTCAGGAGATGGACACAACGGCTATAGAAGTGAGACAAAGTGGACCTTATAGAGATTTCGGAGAGCAGGTGTTTGCTGTCCTGAGGCAAATTAGGGTGGATAAATCCCCAGGGCCTGACAAGGTGTTCGCTCGGACCCCGTGGGAGACAGGTGCAGAAATCCCCTAGACCTAACAAAGATATTTAAATCGTCCTTAGTGATAGTTGAGGTAATGGAGGATTGGAGGATCGCCAATGTTGTTTCACTGTTTAAGAAAGGCTCTAAAAATAAACCAGAAAATTATAGGTCAGTGAGCTGGACTTCAGTAGAATGAAATATCGAAGGTATTCTAACGGACTGAATATGTAAGTATTTGGACAGACAAGGACTGAATAAGGATAGTCAGCATGGCTTCATGCATGCTGCTGCTCACTTTGATGAAGCATGAGTGTACTGTTAGATCCAGCACAGAAGAATTAATCAAGTTGTGGAGCAGCGTATATCGGCCAGACAGGGCGCACTGTGGAAATCAAGTTCGCTGATGACGCAACAGTGGTTGGCCTCTGTTCCTCCTCGTTGTTAGAATTCCTGGTTTTTCTGTTGGCCCTTTTAAGGGCCCAATTGATTTCCTTCACCTTGTAGCTATTCTGTAGCAACATCCTGCATAATCATCTTATTTCCTCGTGGAGACTCTCCTGGTCCAAAATAGCTTTTGCACAGTTAACCATGCTTAAGAGGACCAATAGAAAAAATCAGGAAACCTAACAGCGAGGAGGAACCCATTACTACCATCTGTATTTCCACTGCTTTGGGAAGGATTGCCAGGATCCTGAAGAAATACCTAATTAACACCATCCACAAACCCGTAAGGAAACTCAAATAACAGCTTATGCGTGTCAAAGATGACCTTGGACTCAGGACGGCTGACGTTTACAGAATCTCCTGTGAATGTGGAGCAGCGTATATTGGCCAGACAGGGGGCACTGTGGAAACCTGCATCAAGGAGCACAGGAGATGTACCCGTTTGGGTTACCTGGAGAAATCAGTGGTAGCACAGCACTGCATTTGCAATGGCCATAGATTTGACTTTAATGGCACAAAACTGCTGTGCTGCACCAATGGCTTTTCGGACCACCTGGTGAGGGAAGCCACTGAAGTAAAACTAGAGGAAAAGGAATTTTAACAAAGACAAAGATCTCACTCTAAGTAAGAAGTGGAATTCAATTCTAAACAAGGTGGGACAGCAGAAATCAGGCGGGACGGATGACGGGGGTATAAAAACCACCGGACTACACATGACCAGGTACCATCCCTAATGAAGATGACAGAGTTTGTCATCAAAACATCAGTTAAAATTGATACCTGTACCTGATTGGAAACCTGAAAAGAGTTTATTTGTCATATACGCAGGGAAAGCACTCAATCCTTTCATGGGTGACAGAAAGCTTGGAGATGCAAACAATGGAGGAGATGGTAATAAACAGCAAGCAGATATAGTTACGCTGGCTGATTGGGTAGAGAAGTGATGGTGATACTTAGAGAAGTATGAAGTGAAACACTGTGGCAGAAGGACTTTGTGGTGATACAGGCTAAATGGAGCAATTCCAAAGAATATGATGACACTAGGTGCACATTAATCCTTAGTATGTTCTCCCTGTGGCCCCATGGGTTTCCGCTAGTTGCTCTGGCTCCCCCCCCCTCCACCACAATCCAATGGCATTCCAGTTAGAAGGTTAATTGTTTATTGTAAATTGCCTTCTGATTGGACTAGGGTTAAATAGGTGGTTTGCTGTGTGGCGTGACTTGTTGGGCTGGACAGGTTTGTACTGCACTGTCTCTCTAAATAAATAAACAAAGGGAAGAAAAATGTTGAGTAAATGGTTAATAAAGTAAATGCGATCCTGGGATTTCTACGTAGAGGGAGAGAGAACAGAAAGCAGATAAGTAAGTTATGGTGCACCTGCATAATGCAATGGGTAGGTCACTACTGGAGTACAGGTTAACTAACTTTGGGAAGGATGTGAAAAATGTTTACTAGAATGGTTCAAGAGATGAGCGGTTCCAATAAGAAGCTTAAATGGAGAAGTTGGGGTTCTTCTTGAAATAAAAAAGATCTAGAAAAGATTTGATGATGTCCAAGATCACAACTGGTACATACATGGTAGACTGAGAGAAGCTGTCTGCGTTAGCAGATGGTTCAAAATCTGTTGGGGTGCAAAGTTAAAATTCTGGATAGAAGATGTGAGGGGAGCAGCAATCTAGCAGAAATCAGATTGTGCTGGCACAAAATTAGCTTTCTAATCATAGCAAGAAATTCGTACCACACACAGAGTCTAATCTGCAGTGGTCAAAATAATTATTTCCCCAGCCCTTCCTATTTACCTTGCACCTGTGTGCCTCAGTATACAAGCAGCTTTCACAGGATCAAAGTCAGCCCTAATTTCACTACATATACATTAGCACTGCTGCCTTTCAGAATAAAAATGGCTTTGGCTTAACTTTGATCATGTGGAACCAACAACTCTATGGCGAGGACATAGCACATCAGTAAATTTAGTTTTCTTATATATGAATAAAGATAAGACTAATTTTATATGTTACATGTACAGTGAAATGCATTGTTTGTGTCACTAACCAACACGGTCCAAGGATTATGCTGGGCCATGTGTTGCCATGCATCTGATATCAACATAGCATGCCCACAACTCAATAACCCTAACCTGTTTATCTTTGGAATATGGCAGAAAACCGGAGTGCCCAGAGGAAACCCATGTGATCACAGGGAGAACGTCCTTATAGACAGCAATTGAATCCAGATCATTGGCACTGCAAAAGGTTCACGCTAACAGCTGCTCATACAGTAAAAGTGCCGGAAATACTCAGAAGTTCAGGGAGCAACAAGGGGAAAATAAAGTCAACATTTCAGTTAGATGATCTTTTATCAGAAATGCTAGAAGTTACAGATAGAACAAGTTTTAAAATGCAAAAAGAACAAAAGGGTCGTGAGAAGGTGGAAGGTGGATGAAGGCAGGAGACAAGGTGACTTTTTGGAATCTATTATTGTAATATTAAAAGTACCTCTGGTAATCATTTTGCAGACAGAGAAGTCTCAAAATGAGGAATGATATAACACTCTAAGTAATCTACTGTAAAAACAACAAATGTCTGCCAGAATATCTGATTTTCCCTGCTCTTCTTTGGAAGGTGTTATAAGATAATTTAATGTCCCTAATAATAATCAAACCTGGTCTCAATTTAATGCTTTCTCTGACCAGAGGCATCTCTAACAGTGTAGCACTGCTTTTGTACTACAATGGATGCTAGCCCAGATGTTAACTCAGGTCCCTGGAGGCTTTGTTTGCTTGAAGAAAATACTAAACTAAGCATTTCAAATATAGATGACTGAGACACAGACATGTATGTTCAGTTACTTGTTAAGCAGCACAGAGCTGTGCCAACATTCCTCCCTTAACTAAAGGAACAAAAACAAAAGGAGTCCAATAGTCTTTCACCTTGTTTGTGGAATGTAGCAGGTGAAGAAATCACGTCAAGCAGTGTGACCTATTTTAATATATCTGCATCATAGGCGAGATTTGATATTCCCAATTTAGAAAGAAACGTAGAAAACTATTAATAATGTAATATTGCTTTAAATGCGTTCCCTACCTCAGGACATGCTTCTTACTACCAGTATGGTGCCTGAGATGAAGAGCCAGTGTGGAACCACTGGTTTCTACACCCTGGAGTAGGGAGGGCAAAATCAACGAGATTGCTGCTCATGGATAACTTCCAGTGGGTTGATGATCAAGTAAGGCTTGGCCTTGCATCATTGTGTGGTCCAGAGATCTGCAAATTTCACACAGTGGAGCTATGTGCCAACACTACCTGGGAGAAAACTCCCATAAAACACTGGCAAGAAAAAACAAATGTCAAATCTATTAAAGCCTTTTTATTCTTGCATGAAGAATTACTCCAACTTTCCTTTTAAATAACAGCAGGTTCAATTTGGACCTGGACATTAAATGATAGAAAGCTTAGTTATTTTAGTCACAGTGAACAGTTCCATTCAAATCAGCTTGCTGCTCTTGGGAGTATATGTGCCACTTTCTATGTCCACAGACCTCTCTGATCTATTGCCTCAATTCAGATCACTCTAAATTATAACCTACTGGGACTAAGGGAGCACAGGTTTGAGCTTGTTCTCCAAACGAACAATCTAACAAACTGAAAAGAAGAAAACAAGACAGCTCAAAGGGTTTAGGAAAGCTGCCGGAATGTTTTTGTGCCTTCAACATAATACTTCCATCTGATTAATGTCACTTACTCGATCTGAATTCAGTTTAATAGAAGCTTTGCTGTTAGCATTTGACTTTCAGATCAATAGTATACAAAGAGCTGGCGATAGCATCATGCCACACAGAGCTTGCAATAATTCTTCACTGCCAATTTATATCTCCAGCATTCTAGGAGACAAAGAGGATGCAGATGTTGGAACCTGGAGCAACAACACATTCTGCTGAAGAAACTCAATAGGTCTAGCAGCATCAGTGGGAGGAGACTCCTATCCTTACACCTCCTCCCTCACCACCATTCAGTCTTTCCAAATGAGGCAATGGTTAACATGCATTGCCTTTAAACTTGTCTACTGCATTCAGTGCTGCCAATGTAGCCTCCTTTACAGCGGCAGTTTTGCAGAACATCTGCGCTCAGTCCACAACAGCCAGCCCAAGTTCCCAGTTGCAGACTATTTCAACTCCCCTTCCCATTCCCACAGTGACCTGTCCATTCTCTACTGCTAGGAGGAATACGAAAACAAACCGGGGCAGCAACACCTTGTATTCCATCTGAATAGTCTACAACCCAATAACATAAATAATTTCCAACTTCAGAGGCTCCCCAACCCTCCCCATGTTTTCTTTTCCCTTCTCCCCCAGCTTTTCCTGATCTCCTAGTCCTCTCAGTTTTGTACCCATTCCCACTATCCCCTCACTCATCTTCATCCCCCCCCCCCCCCCCCACCTTCTGGTTCAATTCACCCATTTAACACACAGATCTTCCCCACCCTACTTCTGGTTCTAATTATTGTTCACCTCCCTTCTACACTAATGGTCAAAGTTCAAAGTAAATTTATCATCAAAATACGTATATGTCACTATATACTACTCTGAGATTTGTTTTCTTGCAGGCATTCACAATAGAACAAAGCAATACAATAGAATGAAAAATGACACCAAAAGACTGACAAACAATCAATGTGCAGAAGAAAACAAACTGTTCAAATATATAAATAAGTAAATAATACTGAGAACATTAGTTGCAGAGACTTTGAAAGTGAGTCGATAAGTAGTGGAATCAGTTCAGACTTGAGGCTATCCATGCTGGTTCAGGAACTTCAAAGGGTAATAACTGTTCCTGAACCTGGTGGTGTGAGACCTAAGGCTCTTGTACCTCCGATGGCAGCAGTGAGAAGAGAGCCTGTTTGGGGTCCTTGTTGATGAATGCACTTTCTTGTGGCAGCGCACCTCGTAGATGTGCTCAATGGTGGGGAGGGCTCTACCTTTAATGGACTGGGCTGATCCAGTACTTTTTGTGGGCTTTTCCATTCAAGGCTATTGGTGTTTCCATACCAGGCCATGATGCAACCAGTCCTGATACTAGTTCTCATTCTCACCTCCTTTATTTAGTGCCATTCAACACTGGTAGCACTTTGTGTTTCTGCCCATCTTCCTCCAGCAGCTCTCCCATCTTCACATTCCCATTCTTCTCCCAAACCTGTTCCATCTGTTGTTTTTATCTGTTCTGTCTCTCTCTGTCTGCCTCCATTTATCACTCACCCACCAAAGTCTTCCCAGTTAGGCAAGAAGAAGCAGAACCTTGGGATTAATGATCTCAGGTTACTCCTAGGGCTAATGAGTTCAGAAATAAACATAGAAGGAGAAGCCAGATGAATTTGTGGCTGAAGAGCTGATAAAGGGACAGCGATGTAGCTTTTGGACCAATAGGATCTCTTCTAGGGCAGAGGTGATCTGCACAAAAGGGGCAAGTTGAACTAGAGAGGACACAATATCCTTGCAGGGATGTTTGTTAATTCTACATAGGAGGGTGTAAATTAGATTGGCAGTTGGGTGGGACTCTGAGCAGGGGCAAGTCATGGATAGAGCAGTAATAAGCGAAAGTAAATTTAGTAATCAGGTTAGCCAAGGCCACTGTAAAGTCAAGGGAAAGAATACTCAGTTAAACTTCATTATTTCAATACATGAGGTTTAACAGGCAAAGCAGAGAACTCAAAGTGTGGAGACACTGGGATCTTATAGCCAAAACAGAAACATGGCTGAGAGCAAGAGCAGGATTGGCATCTTAACATTCCAGGATGCAGATGCTCCAGGTGTGATAGAGATACAGGTAAGTGAAAAGGGGCAGTAGCCTTTTTGATAAGGAAGGTCAAAACAGCAGTACTTAGAGATGATATTCATGGGAGATTGTTGAGTACAGGTAGAACTTAGAAACCAGGGAAGGGTCACTCTAACTGTATTATCAACCCTTCATTAGTCAGCAGGAACTTGAAGAGCAGGTGTGTAGAACAATTACTCATAGTCACAGGAATAGGGGTGTATTAGTAGGAGATTTTAATATCCTCCTTGCTGAGGGTCAACACTGGCGCACCTCAGGGGTGTGTGCTTAGCCCACTGTTCTACTCTCCATATACACATGACTGTGAGGCTAGGCATAGCTCAAATACCATCTATAAATCTGCTGACGATACAACCATTGTTGATAGAATCTCAGATGGTGATAAGAGGGAGTACAGGTGTGAGATACACCAGCTAGTGGAGTGGTGCCGCAGCGACAACCTGGCACTCAATGTCAGTAAGATGAAAGAGCTGACTGTGGACTTCAGGAAGGGTAAGATGAAGGAACACACACCAATTCTCTTAGAGGGATCAAAAGTGGAGAGAGTGAGCAGCTTCAAGTTCCTGGGTGTCAAGATCTCTGTGAATCTAACCTGGTCCCAAAATATCGATGCAGTTATAAAGAAGGCAAGACAGTGGCTATACTTTATTGGGAGTTTGAAGAGATTTGGCAGGTCAACAAATACACTCAAAAACTTCTATAGCTGTACCTTAGAGAGCATTCTGACTGTCTGGTATGGAGAGCTACTGCAAAGGACCAAAAGAAGCTGCAGAAGGTTGTAAATCTAGTCAGTTCTATCTTGGGCACTAGCCGACAAAGTACCCAGGACATCTTTAGGGAGCGGTGTCTCAGAAAGGCAGCGTCCATTATTAACGACCTCCAGCACCCAGGACATGCCCTTTTCTCACTGTTATCATCAGGTAGGGGATACAGAAGCCTGAAGGCACCCACTCAGCAATTCAGGAACAGCTTCTTCCCCTCTGAGATCTGATTCCTAAATGGACATTGAAGATTTGGACACAACCCCAACTTTAAAAAAATTTTGAACATTTCTGTTTTTGCACATTTTTAAAATCTATTCAATATACATAATTGATTTACTTGTTTGTTTATTATTATTATGTTTTATTTTATTTATTATTTTTTTCTCTGCTAGATTATGTATTGCATTGAACTGCTGCTGCTAAGTTAACAAATTACATGTCACATGCCGGTGATAATAAACCTGATTGTGATTCTGATTTCCCCGATATTGACTAGGCCACAGAGAGTGTTAAGGGACCAGATGGGGTGGAATTTGTCAAACATCCAGGAAAGATACCCAAGTCAAAATATAGAGAGCCCTATGCAGGAGAGTGCAATGCTGGACCTCCTCTGAGGGAACCAGACAGACTTGCTAACTGAAATGGCTGTCTGAGAGCACTTTGGCTCCAGTGACCACAATCCTGTTAGCTTTAAGACAGCAATGTTAAAGGATAGAGTAGATTCACAGGATAGGATCATAAACTGCAGGGCTAATTTGTGGGGGGGGGGGGGGGTGGTGTAATAGGGCAGGATCGAGCAGAAGTTAAGTGCTCTGCTGAGTTCCTTGTGTGTGTTGCTTTGCATTTCCAGCATCTGCAGACTTTCTTGTGCTTATGAATAGCAAGTGCGAAGCTTTAAAGAGTGTGATGTATGAATGTTTCTGTGAGGGTGAAGTGTAAACCTTGCAAGTTTAGGGATACTTGAAGCTCTGGTCAAGAAAAGGAAAGCATACATTGTGCTTAGGATGTTGGGTAAATTGTTAGCAAATATTTCTCCTCAGGGTTTACTGAAGAGAAAATAATGGTTGCTCAAGAGATAAGGGGAACGGGAAAATAGCTTGGAAGACATTCACATTACCAGGGAGGAGCTATTTGCTGCTTACAGCCTTACAGACATTAAGTTGGACAAATCCCTAGGATCTGACGGAGTGCATCCTCAGATTTTGTGGGGGGGGGGGGGGGTTGGCTAGGGAAGAAATTGTAAAGGACCTTGCAGAGATACTTGGTTCACTGGTAGCCATTGGTGGGTGAAGTTTCTGAAGACCAGAAGGTGGCTAGTACTGTTCTGTTCTTTAAAAAGGGTGGCAAAGTCAAGCCAGGGAACTACAGGCCAATCAGTCTGACATCAGTAGTGGGGAATATCCTAGAAAGACTCTGAGGGACAGGATCTACTATAAGCATTTGGATTAGGAAGAGTCGCTATGCAAAGTTGTGTCTGATGAATCTTTTTTAAAGTAGTCACCAAAATGGTAGTTGATGGTAGGGCAGTCAATGTCGTCTGTTTGTATTTTAACAAGGCTTTGACAAGGTCCTGTAGAGTAGGCTGGTAGAGTAGATTAGATCCAACAGAATCCAGGGAGAACTACGTAGTTAGGTGGATTCAAAATTGGCTCACAGGTAGGAAGCAGAGGGTAGTGGTTGAAGGTTATTTCTCAGGACGGAGGGTTTGGTAATGAGAGCCTGGTTATTCATTATTTGTATAAATAATGTGAATACAAATGCTCATGGCAAGATCAGTAAGTTTGTGGATGACATGAAATTAGTTGGTGTTGTTGATAGTGAAGAAGTTATTATAGATTACAAGGAGCATCTCAGAAGAGTAGCAAGCAGATTTCAATACAGATAAGTGTGAGGTGATGCACTTTGGAAAGTCTAACGAGTATGGGACATACAATGAACGGTAAGGCACTAGGGAGTCTAAAGGAACAGGAGGACCATAGATAGTTGAAAATGGTGTCACAGTGAAACGGGCTGGTGGAAAAGGTGGTAGAAGCAGACACGATTACAAAGTTTAAAAGACAGGTATGTGGATAGGAAAGGTTTAGAGTGAGATGGGCTATATTCAGGCAAATGGGATTAACGCAGATAGGCAATTCAGTTAACATCAACAAGTGGGCCAAAGCACCTGTTTCTGTGACATGTAACTATGAATCTAAGTGCTAGACAAACACAAATTGTTTCTGATGTATAATGTTCTATTCAGTTGCAATGATGCTGAATTTGCTACGATTTATTTAGAGAGATCAGCGTCTAAACATTCACACACAAAATATGATTTTGTTCTATACATAATAAAAATGTTCCCAAAGTGCTTCACACCAAAATCTTAAAGAAGGAAACGATGCGGTTTAGGAAGACATTAAATTTAGGAAGTTGGAAGTAGAGTCCCAGCAGAGATAGGTAAGTAAAGATTGACTATGTAAGAAGACAACAGGATTGCCAAGAAAAATTATATTTTGCCTGGCTCAGAATTCTAATTAAACATATGCATGCAGAGCAGGTTTGACTAAATGGGATTATATTTAACATGCTGCTGAGCTCAGAGACTGATGCTCAATATCTACCATGTTACATACCTGTTGAAGGTCAGCCAAGGAGTACAAATGGACATGCTGCAGAATATATTCCCTGGGAAAGATTCTACAGAGAAAAACATAATAGTGTTATAAAGCTTTATTATCAGCAACCTGCAAAAGCAAATATGAATCTTTGACCATCTGGTGAATACACAAGCTTTACTACTTGGGCTTTTTGCCACAAAAATGCAGTTTTAGAAAATTCAATATTTTCAATTTCACAAGCCTTGAAACAGCACTGCCTGTTGGAAAGTAGTTTACGAGGCATCAGCAGCTGCTTAGCATCCCATTCTCCATGCAGTAGCTTTGACAACAAGTGTAGAGTAGTGGCTCCAAAATGGAATTTTTTTTAATGGAGCCCTGCTTTACTGTAAGTAAAGAAAGAAGCAAACCTGAGGTATATTTTCCTTAGTGTGGTTTGAAAGTACTTTGTTGTTTTCTTTACAATACTGGGAAACTAAATGTTGGGTATTTTAACAGCACTATTTACAGCATCACATTTCAGAGCACTTTATAATGAAGCAATATTGAAATGCAACTCCTTTTGCTGCTGCCATCGAGAAAGGAGATATTTTGGGAGATGTGAAGATTCAGAATTCTCTAGGGTTGGGGATACTGATTAATACTAAGATATTTGGATAATAGAAGAGCATATAGGTTTGGACATTTAGAAGGGTCTGATAGCTAGGGTACTTAATCCAAAAGTATGATGAACATAATCAATCTGAGAACGCACTGAGTAACTCAGCATTCATACCCGTCAAGGGTAGGGAGCTGCAAAACTTCATTCCCAATCCCACTTACCTGCAGGAAGGGGTTCCATCTATTTTAAACAGTGAACTTCCCACTGTGAGGCAACACCCCTTGGTTCTAGATTACTCACCAGGGAAACATTCTCCTTGAATCATTGAAGCCCTCCGAGAATACATTGCAATGAAATGACCCCTCATTCTTTTAAATTCCAGGGAGTACAGGCTCATTTATAATGTACATAATAAATATAGCGCTGGTGAACCACAGCGACATGTTGTGGGGAGCTTACAAAACTTCTAAATATACATACTTCTTCTAAATCACTTTCACTGCAATTTGCAGCCCGTATATTAAACCAAAGTACTTTTGACCCATCTTAATAAACTAGTGACTTCACAATCTTCCAAAGGACTTGGCACACTTAACTCTTAAGCATGCAGGTACGGTACCTTTAAATGGACAAAGGTACATCACCAGAGCTAAAAGAGAGAGGAGGAGGAAAGAACTGCAAGCCAGACTGAAAAGCCGATAAATGAAACCTCCTCTACCTAGCAACTTGTTAGCAAATGTACAGTCGCTGGAGAACAATATTGAGGACCCAAGAGCAAGATTACTGTTTCGGAGGGAAGTGAGAAATTACGGTATTCTCTGTTTCGCAGAGACATGTCTCACTCTGGACATGCCAGATACATCACTAAGACCCTAGGGCTTCTTGATATGGTCTGGACCTCTGATTCGGAGAAGGCAAAAAGTTGGGGTCTATGTTTCATAATAATCTCTTAGGTGCTCAGATGCAGCGGTCTAGTCGCATTCCTGTTCCCCTGACCTGGAATATCTAACAATTAAGTGCCACCCATTATATGAACAAGAGGGATCTCCTCTGTGATCCTGACCGCAGTTTAAGTATGACCCAGAGCTGATGTTCAACAGGCATTCAAGATTTCAAGTGCTATCATTGGCAACTACCCTGATGCCTTTCAAATCATTGTTGGAGACTTCAATCATGCTTGTTTGAAGAAATTTATGCCCAATTATCATAAACATATAACCTGCAGTGCCAGGGGTCCCAACACACTCAACCACTAATATACTGCAATTAGGAATGCTTACCGTTCCATGCCTAGACCGCATTTTGGGAAATCTGATCACCTGGCTGTACTCCACCTACCTGCAGACAGACAATCAGGTAAACCCTCCCCATCATTGAGCACATCTACATGGAGCATTGTCAGGACTCACACCACCAGGTTCAGAAACAGCTAATAGCCCTCAGCCATCAGACAAATAACCTAGAGGGGATAACTTCACTCATCCCATCACTTATCACAACTGCTCCCACAACTTATGGACTTAACATTCAAGGACTCTTCATCTCATTGTCTTGATATTTATTGCTTACTTATTTCAAAGTAAATTTATTATCGAAGTACAAATATGTCACCATATACAACCTTGAGATTCATTTTCTTGAGGGCTTATTCAGTAAGTTTATAGAATAACCACCATTACAGAATCAAGGAAAGACTACCCAACTAGTTTGTTCAACTAGAGTGCAGAAGACAACAAACTGTGCAAATACAAAAAAGAGAAATAATAAATAAATAAGCAATAATTATCGAGACTATGAGAGGAAGAGTCCTTTAAAGTTATTATTATTTTTCTTTCTTTTTGTATTTGCACAGCTTGTGGTCTTTTGCACACTGGTTGTCTGCCCTGTTGGTGCAGTCTTTCATTGACTCTATTATGGTTATGGCCACAGAAACCAGCATAAGCACCGGTCTGTTGAGCCTATAAGGCTCGGGACAGACTTTAACCTTAATTACGGTTATTGGATTTATTGAGTATGCCCGCAAGAAAATGTCTCAGGTTCAAAAGAACAAAAGAATATGTACTTTGATTAAAAAAAGAGGTGGTTGCGGGAGGCAGAGGAGTGACTGCAGGATTTCTTTGAGTCAGTGGACTGAGCTGTGTCCAAGAAGTCATCAGAAGATCTGAGTGAATAAACTACGGTTATCATGGATTTCATAGAAATGGTCATAGACAAGTGTGTCCCTGCAAAATCATTCCGATTCGTCTCCAGCCAGAAGTCCTGGGTGAACCATGCAATCTGCAATCTGTTGAGAGCCAAATCAGTGGCATTCAGGTCTGGCAACCAAGTAAGATGCAAGAAGTCCAGGTACAATCTCCAGAAAGCCATCTTACACGAGAAGTAGCAATTCCAGACCAAACCTGAGTCACTGAAACATAGAAACATAAAAAATAGGTGCAGGAGTAGGCTATTTGGCCCTTCGAGCCTGCACTGCCATTCAGTATGATCATGGCTGATCATCCAACTCAGAACCCTGTACCTGCTTTCTCTCCATACCCTCTGATCCCTTTAGCCACAAGGGTCATATCTAACTTCCTCTTAAATATAGCCAATGAACCAGCTTCAACTGTTTCCTGTGGCAGAGAATTCCACAGATTCACCACTCTCTGTGTGAAGAAGTTTTTCCTTATCCTCATGAAGGATGCTTGACAGCTGTGGCAGGGCTTGAATGCTATCACCTTTTACAAAGTGAAACCAAATGACATAGGCAGCAACAAGGCTTCACTCCCAGACATCCTTTTATGGTCGCTTTGACCGTCAAAATATGGAGGAACCTTCAAGTACTCCCACAACTCCTGGTGATCCTGTGATTTCAGTCTCTGAGGCTGACGTGACAGCATCCTTCAGGAGGGTGAACCATCTGGCCCACTTGAAGTACCTGGCAAAGTACTAAGTACCTGTGCTGATTAACTGGCTGGACTGTTCACTGATACCTTTAACTTTGCTTCGGCAGTCTGCGGTACCCATCTGCTTCAAACAAGTCTCGATCATACCAGTGCCAAAAGAGAATGTAGTAACTTGCCGCAATGACTATTGTCCAGTAGCTCTTACATACACCGTGATGAAGTGCTTTGAGAGGTTGGTGATGAAACGTCAACTCCTGCCTGAGAGGCAACTTGGATTTGCTCCAATTTGCCTACTGTCTCAACAGGTCCACAGCAGATGCCATTTCATTGGGTCCCCACCCAAGCCTGGAACATCTGGGCAGTGAAGATGCATACACCAGGATGCTCTTCATTGATTACAGCTCAGCATTCAATACTATCATTCCCTCAAAACTAATCAATAAGCTTCAAGACCTTGGCCTCAATACTTGCTTGTGCAACTGAATCCTCAATTTCCTCACTAGCAGACCCCAGTCACTTTGGATTGGCAAAAACATCTCCTCCACAAATCTCCAACAGCACAGGTGAACCACAAGGTTGTGTGCTTAGCCCCCTACTCTATATGACTGTGAGGAATGCACAGCTCCAATGCCATACTTAAGTTTGCTGACAACAAGACTGTCGCTGGCTGAATCAAAGGTGGTGAAATATCAGCATACAGGAGTAAGATTGAAAATCTGTCTGAAAGGTGCCACAACAACAACCTCTCACTCAATGTCAGCAAGACCAAGGAGCTAATTACTGACCTAGGGAGGAGGAAACCAGAGGTCCATGAGCCAGTGCTCATTCGGAGTTGAGAGGTGGACATCAGCAACTTTAAATTCCTCAGTGTCATCATTTCAGAGGATCTGTCCTGGGCCAAGCACAAAAGTGCAATTACAAAGAAATCAGAGCAGTGCCTTTACTTCCTTATTAGTCTGTGAAGATTCTGTATGACATCTAAAACATCAGATTTCAATAGATGTGTAACAGAGAGTATACTGACCACCTGCATAACAGCTTGGTACAGAAATACTAATGCCCTTGAACAGAAAATCCTACAAAAAGTAGTGGATATGGCCCAATCCATCAATGGGTAAAGTCCTCTCCACCACTGAGCACATCTACACAAAATGCTGTCACAGGAAATCAACACCCATCATCAGGATCTTCTCACGTTCTTGCTGCTGCCATCAGAAAGAAGGTACAAGTGCCTCAGGACCCACACCACCATGCTCAGGAAAAGTTACTACCCTCAACCATCAGGCTCCTGAACCAGAAGGGATAACTTCACTCAAGTACTCCTCATCTCATGTTTTTGATATTTATTGTTTATTTATTATTATAATTTTTTCTTTTGCATTAGCACACTTGGTTTTCTTTTGCACATTGGTTGCTGTCTAACCTGTTGGGTGTGGTCTTTATTGATTCTATTGTTTTTCTTGGATTTACTGTGTCTGCCAGCAAGAAAATGAATCTTTGGGTTGTATATGGTCACATATATGTACTTTGATAATAGATTTACTTTGAACTTAGAAATTTGAAAAAAAAAGTTGTCTGACCCCTTTGTAGCTATCATACCCTTTCTTACATTGCATGAAACTTGCATTCCACACTTTTACACTCTCACCAAAGTACTGTCTACTTGCAGTAAGACCTCACTAAAGCAACCACTCTATTTCCCTTCCTAACTACTTGCTTATTCCATATGAATCTGTATCTCTTGCATCGCTGAGCATGTATTTAAGAGCCTGACTCTGTTTAAATAAGTCTTTTTTACCTCCAAGATTGGTCACTTTCCATTTCCTCACATTGCACATTGCAGTACATTGGTCTCCCTGTGACCATGTGGATTTCCCCTGGATGCTGCAATTTCCCAGTGCACATCCCAAAATATATTCTGCTTGGTAGGTTCATTGCCCACTGTTTATTGTCTTTAGTGTGCAAGTACTTAGGATTGGGGGGGAGGGTAGCATCATGGGAATATGCTGAGAATAAGATGGGTTTAGTCCCTTATTTTATGAAATAGTGTTCATCATTTTCCAACAATTCAATGTGGTTTTCAAACAAATGGAGCTCTGTAAATGTGGGATGGTGTAATGCTGTCTAGAAGGAGTTTTATACATTCTCCCTGTGACCCTATGGATTTACCCTGGGTGCTCCAGTTTCCTCCTACATTCCAAAGACAAGTTCAAGTTTCACAAATATGAGAAAATCTGGAACTCCAAAGCAACTCTCACAAAATGCTGGAGGAACTCAGCAGGCTAGGCATTATCTATGGAAAAGACTAAACAGTTGATGTTTTGGGCCAAGACAGTTCATCAGGACTGGAAAGGGAAAGGAGAAGTCAGGGTAAGAAGGTTCCCATGTACTCTGGCTTCTCCTCTTCCTTTCCAATCCTAATGAAAGATCTCGGCCTAAAACATCAACTGTTTACTCCTTTCCATAGATACTGACTGGCTTGCTGAGTTCTTCCACCTTTAAGTGTCATTCAACCATACATGAATATCCATTAATACACCCAAACACAGGGTGTTAACTCTGGGGTCAAGGTGCAAAACACAGTACCAAATGTCATACACAGAAAAAGGCACACATAACACATAGAAGACTACAGTAAAATACGGTCACACAGAATAAAACATACAGTTGAAGTCTGAGTCCATGAATGTTGCAGTAGTCTTAGGTCAAAGACAATACATCTTGTTTTCTGCCAAGCAAACACTAGAGAGCAGCACCGACTCCAGCATGTACGCCGACTCCGACGCTTCTCTCCTGGATGACTGTAGTACTGTGGCTTGAGGCCTAATCCTCACTACAACCGATGCCACACAGCTCCCCCACTGTCTGCCCACATTTTTTTGCAAATAAACTAATGAATCAGATTTGGAGGATTCCACATTAGCAATGATTTTGAGATCACAAGAAAAGTGACTCAGCCAATCACTTACTGTTAGTCTGCACAACTCCTTCGCCTCTCTAAGGCTGGCAGCACAATTCACACTAAGTCCAGCCTTTCTGCCAATGATCAAGCAACTCACAAATGGAGTAGACCTGCAGTACCTTAAGTACTTAACGTCTAGCAGGGTCTTGCAATTGTAAAATATACGTTTAAAAAAGATAATAACACCCTTTATTTGGCCTATAGAAGCCACTGAGCCTCAGTGCACCACATCTTAGCAGAAGTTCCGACAAGAAAGGACATACAATTTAGCAGGTTAAATGGTCACACGGGTGTCATTGGGCAGCATAGGCTCACCAGGTTGAAAGGCCTGTTATCGAGCTGTATCTCCACATACGTGACTAATGACTGTCATTCTTCTTAACTGCTGAACAGTTAGACATTGTGCAGCCGTACACTCCAAGGCATCCTTTTACTTTTCCCTCCCTAATCACTATGGAAACAATGCTACTAAAATGATTTTCAAAATAGATAATTGAATTTCATGTAGAATCTGTTGTTAATTTGGGTGATGATATTTTCATAAGTCTATGTCAGTCAAAGATCAAGTAGAAGGTGCTCCAAGTCGACATCTTTGTAAGACATTCAAATATTTCCCAATTGGTTGCATGAATCAGAAACAATAAAGTTTATATGCTTGGTGCATAATTTTCTACGAGTGCATGTTTTTCTTTGTAACAAATAAATGTGTTTCTAAAATGAGCACATTTCAAGTTTTTCTACAATCACTAATATTTGAAACCAGTTAAAACCCCCTTTATTTGTAATTTGTCCTGCTATACAAGGATTTGGAAACACTTCACTAGCTCTGTCCAGTTACTTAGTTATTAAACTGTCACCTCCCAAATCAAAAGATTTTAGGTTGGAGATTGACTCCATGCACTTAAGAGCAAATAAATTCAGGCAGACACTGACAGAACATTGCCACAAACTATTCCCTGAGATAGAATAATTAGTCCTCTGATTGAATCAACACAATCTTCCAAACAAAGCACTGATTATGCAATTCCCCATATGATCCACTGATTATTGCAAGAATCTTCCTTAAGTAAGCCCCAAACAGCATGGATATGATTGAAGCAGAGTTGGAATTATTCAGCAATTCAAGCAGCATCAGTGGAGACAGAAAAACAAAGTTGATGTCTCTGGTTAATGCCCCTCTCTGAGAAGTAGAAAAATGAAGAATTACATGTGTTTAAAGTCACAAAGAGAGGAAGGGGTAGAGAGAACAAGGGAAAAGTCCATGACAGGGTACAGATCAAGGTCTGTAGTTTATACAAGAGATTCTGTAGATGCTTGAAATCTACAACAACGCACAAAATGCTGGAGGAATTCAGTAGTTCTGACGAAGGGTCTCAGTCCAAAATGTTGACTGTTTATTCCCTAACACAATGATGCTGCCTGACCTGCTGAGTTCCTCCAGCACTTTGTGAGAAGATCTGTTGTTTGATTCTTTTGTCTGACTTAGAGTATATTGCCTTTCCACACAACAGTAACTGGAACAGTTTAAAGTTTCAGCTTACTGCATTTTTCTGAATGGTTACTGAGATTGAGCAATATGCTAGCCTGATGATCAGATTCCAACAATGAATAACAGAAAAGTGCTGAGTCTTCATACAACAAGGCTACTGAATCTCATTTTGATCTTTAGACTTTGGGAAGGATGGGAAGACCTTAGAAGAATTCAGAAAATATTTAGTAAAATAAACCTGGAAGGAACTTCAGTATATGAATGGACCGGGGGACTGTTCTTTGAAAAAGAAACATTGAAAGGTGATTAGTGAGAAATGTTGAAAATCTTGAATAGTCTAGAAGAAAAAGTGAATGAAGAGAAATTGTTCCCATTGGCAGTAGAGGTCAAAAACCTGAGAGAAAGGATTTAAAATCATTGGCAAAAGATTCAGATGACTCAAAGTATTTTCTTAACATGTAATAATTAGTTAAGATCTAGCATTTACTGCCTGATCTGCTGGCAGAAGTAAACTTATTTGATACTTTCAAAAAGGAAACTGATGCATACTTAGCAAAGCTCATACTCAATGTGGATCAGAAACATCATCTCCTCCTCATGACTATTAGCATGACATGCACCTCAGCGCTGCATGCTTAACCCCCTGCTCTTCTTGCTCTATCCTACAACTGTGTAGCTATGCACAGCTCCAATGTCATCTATGACTTTGTTGATGACACCACTGTTGTTAGCAGAATCACGGATGCAGACGATGTGATGTATAGGAATGAGATAGACTTGCTGATTGAGTGGTAGCATAACAACAACCTTGTGCTCAAAGTTAGTATTGTGGACATTAGGAAGAGGAAGTCAGGCAAGCAAACACCAGTCCTTACTGAAGATTCTGAGTGAGTAAAGGTGAGTAGCTTCAAGTTCTTGGATGTCAACATCTCAGCAGATCTAGCCTTAGCCCAGCACACAGAAGCAAGCACAAAAATGGCACGGCAGTCTCTACTACCTTAGAAACTGAAACAGATTCACATGTCATCAAAGAGTCAGACAAACTTCTACAGATATCACTGGAAAGTATTCTTACTGGTGTATCACAGCCTGGCATGGAAACACACAGATCCAAAGCACAGGACAACAAGAGGTTGCAGTGAATGGTGGACTCAGCCAATTCCATCTTTGGTACAGTTCTCCAGAGCATGGCATCTACAAGCCATCTACATCTCAGAAAGATAACTTCCATTATCAGGGACACCCTCCCCCAACCATCTGGGCTATGCCCTCCTCTCGATGCTGCATTTAGGCAGGACCGGTACGACAGCCTAAAGACCCACACCTCAAAGTTCAACAACATCTTCTTCCTCACTCCCTTCAGGTTCTTGAACTGACCTGTCTTAGATTATATTTCCTTTTTTTGTCTCTCTCTATATTACACTAGTGTTGTAAGTTTATATTAACACATGCTTGCCATGTTTGCAAAAACAACTAATTTTCTCTTTGCTTCTGTGTGCTTCTGTTGCAAAAACAACTAATTTTCATGGCATTTATACTCTGTGAGACTTTTCTGAGGATTATTACTTTGTCATGGTGGAGAGGCTTGTGAATTCCTGAGATCTTGAGAGCAATGCTGTCTAGAGTCTAGAGATGTTGTATGTGTGTTTTTCCTGCGTGTTCTCAGCTCCTGGTAAGGTGATAAGGTCAAGGGGAAGACCCATTCAAAGAGCAATCCAACCAAGACCTCAATGATGGAGATGGTGGAATATCACAATGGCAGTGAAGGTGGAGAAGCTGCAGCAGTGAAAGGGCCCCAGTTGTTGTGCACTCCATGCCACTAGACTGTGTGGTGGCTACCATGCATCAATCTCCCCACATGAGACAATGTCACACAAAGGCATTCTCTAATAAGGGAATCCACTCTATCATCCTAGTTATGTAGATCCCAGATTGGCCTCTGCAGCCAGCCTTTGGACAACATCATACTCGACTTCAGTGATTGCACTAATACTACTGCCACCCCATGTATACACGCCCATGACAGCAATAAACCTGAACTCAATGCTCAGAGATACAGCATGTAAATAGGTCCTTTAACCCCCAAGTCCACAATGACTATCAAGCCAATTAATCTACCAGCCTGCACATCTTTGGGAAGTGGGTGGAAGCTGACACAGGAAGAAACCCTGTGCAGTCACAGGGAAAATACACAAACTCCACACAGATGGCATCAGAGATGAAGACTGAACATGGGTCACTGGAGTTGTGAGGTTCTTACTGCCTGCACCACTCCACTATGCTACTCTTGACAGAGCTAAACAAAACAGTGCAGCGCCACGGGGAAAGAGCTGGAGACTGCAGATGACTAGATTGATTATAGAGAGCTGGCCTCCTCCTAAACTGTATCTGATTCTACAATGCAGTAATTAGCCTTATGATGAATTCAAGTAGCTTTTCCATGTAATGTACTGCTTACTCAGTTTTGCTCACACGTGAAATGACAAACTAATTTGAAAAGTCAATAAACTACTTTGAAAACATATTTATTTATATACCTGGAACTACACAAATCTTTCACGAATGCTTGACCATAACTGGTGATAATCACTGCCAGGAACCTATATTTACAAAGAGGAAAAGAACAAAATGTATGCACTCTAGCCTTTCACCATTACAAACCTATCAAATGATCCATTTATTTAACTGATGCTGGGTACAGAGTTAGTTGTGACTCAATAACAATCCTTCCCACCTCTGAGTCAGAGGGCTGGCTCGGTTTCAAGTTCCATTCTAAATGTTGAGGCTGATAACCCAGTTGTTACTTAAGGAGTGCTGCTATGATAACAGTACCTAATTTCAATGAATCATTGAATAAAGGTCCTTTTGGCCCTATATCAATACCTCTTGACACTATTCCAAAAACTACGAGGATGTTCTTCCTTATCCCTGAACCAAATCAATTAATCATCATCCGGTTGCCGTTTTCTACAATTCAGCAATGACTGCACTTAAAGAAAACATCTGCTAAAGCATGGGTTTGCATTGATAGCACCTTTCCTGTCTTAAAAACATCCTAAAGTACTTTGTAGGCAATGGAGCGTTATCCCTGTTGTAGAAAACTCAGCAACCAGTCTGTAAACAGCAAGGTTTCCTAAACAAAGTGATAGTCTCGAGATCATCAGTTTTGGTGATGCTGTTGCTTGATGGGTTTGACCAGGGCAGGCAGTTTGTGCCATTGACAACCATAAAATGAGTCGTAACAAAAACAAATACTGTACAAATCCATTCAATTTAATAAACCTCCACAGAAAGAGAGTGGTGTGCAACTCTGGTTACACTTACATTGCTGATTACTGTTCAATGGTTTCTGCAGACCTGCACGTTATTCCACTCTCAACAACTTATCAATACTCACTGTTCGGGCCCACTTCCAGAAGAATGACAATCAGTTAAAGTTAGGGGAGGGCTATTACCTCCCATATTCAAAGAAGTACTGGTTGGTAGGTTAATTGGTCATTGTAAACTGTCCCGTGATTAGGCTAGGGTTAAATCGAGGATTGCTGGGCAGCGTGGCTTGAAGGGCGTATTCTGCGCCAAATCTAAATAAATAAATAAACACATGAAAACATAAATAGATCTCCATGACAAGAAGAAAAGTAGGTCAAAAACTAGGTGAAATTACAAGAGAACCTGGACTGAGGAAGGATAGTTTAGCAATTAGGCCAATCACTGCAGGGCTATGGTCCCAAATTAAAATAATTGAGTTGCTTGCTAATGAGAGCCATCTCTAACAAGGAGCGTGCAGCACCTGAGAGACAGATAAATCATGCCGACAACTCTTCTTTATTGTTGTGATTACACTGAACCGTCAGGGTACTAATTACATTTGCACATCAATGGGTTGCCTCTGTTAGACTGGGTTCTGATTTCATTACATTACTGTGATAACCTGTAATCAAATTATTAGCCAGCAATACATAGTAGCTGTGTTGATTTATATTAAGGGGCAGATTATTAAATGCTTGTGTCCAGCTGGCACACACCACAGGTAGTAATCCGTGCTTCAATTCAGCATTTTTAATTTGTTATTGCGACACAAAAAGATTCAAAAATTATCTGCTTTATATCCTTCATTCTCTTTCTTAAATAGTCTTATTCCCCCTCAACTACATTCACTGGCCTGCAATGCAAATTTAAAATTCTTGACCATGAAGCTAAATCCTTCCAAAATTTGTCCCCTCACCTCTTTCAGCAGTAGCTCAACAGTCCTCTTCAATTCTTCCCTTCAAATGTTGCTCATGCTTACCCAAGTTTCATCAGCAATCATATCTTCCTACAAAATCTTACTGTGCCTTTCTCAAAGCCATTAGGACTTTATTTAAAACATCCCCTGAATCAAAAGCTTTTGGCTGCCCCAGGGTGATACAAGTATGATATAATTGCACCATTCTGAGTCTGGTAATAGGGCTATTAACAGCACTACACAACTTGTACGGACCAAAAGCTTCTTGGTCAAAGTCCCAGTCTGTGTGCAGTTAATCAATCTTGGGCAGGGCTAGAGGAGGTAGGATTGGCGCAGGTGTTCCCAACCTTTTTTTATGCCATGGACCAATACCATTAAGCAAGAGGTTCGTGGACCCCAGGTTGGGAACCCCTGATTTTTGGTGAGGTGAGGTGGGGGGAGGGGTGAAGGGAAGAGGTTTAGAATGGATCTAGGATGAATTTGTTCAGCAAGCAGCTAGTTGGTATTTGGGATGCACAGTCTGCAATGTTTAAACATTGGGGTGGTACAGTGCCACAGCCAGTAGAACTACTGCACCAGTGATTCAGGTCAGATCTTAAATTTATACACCATAAACATTCTCTGTGACTGCATCTGTTTCCTCCAGATGCTCCAATTACCTCCCACATCCAAAAGACATGCAGATTGATAAGTTAAATGGCCACTGCAACTAAATGAAGGATTAGGATAAATGGGTGCTTGGTGGACTCATTGGGCAAAATGCAATATGTCACTATGACTCCAAATATCCTGGCAATCCCTTGAATTGCTTAGGCACAGGAAACTTTGTACCAAGTGTGTAAATGGATATTGTGCAGATGAGTACATGATGTTCAGCATGAACAAGGTGGGCTGAAGAGCCAACTTCTGTGCTCTACTATACACAGACCTGTATATCCTCACAGGTATCACTGGGCTCAGAAGATGGAAAAATCTACAATCATTATTGACTCTTTGTTTCCCTCCACAGGTGCTGCTTGATAGCTGAGTTCCTCTAGCAGTTTGATTTTTGATCCACACTTAGGCATCTACATTCTCTTACGTGTCCACAACTATAATCATTTTAGCTTACTATTTGTCTGAAACGAGCTCAAACACACTTAAATTGCCCAGTTTCAGGTTTGGTTACACTTCCTGCAACTGTCCCTAGACCTACATCCAATGGCTCTTCAGAGTCTCTCATGCCTTGTTGGCGAGGTGTCAATGGGTGCTGAAAGATGTGGACCTGCATCCCAATCATAATTAAGGTCTCGAAGGTCAACAAGAGAAGAAACCCCAACACATAAGAAACTGCAGCTGCTGGAATCTGGAGTAAAAAATGAACTGCTAGACAAACTTAACGGGTTGGATAGCATCCCAAGAGGGGAGAAGAATTGTCAATGTTACTGTTTGAGACGCGACATAAGGGCAGAAAGAGGAGTGGGAAGATGGCTAGTAAGAAGTTGAAAGGGGAGGAGTGAGACAGGGCTAGTAAGTGATACGTGAACCAAAGAGGGATGAATGATGATGGATGGATGGATGGATGGGGGGGGAGGAGGGGCAGATTTGGGGGAAAGAGTCAGGTGAGTGAGGAAGCAAGAAAAGGACAGATGGGGCCAGTATGAGCAGAGGAGAGTGAAAGTGGCGACAGAGAGTGATAACTGGAGCATAAAAACTATCATCTTGTGTTGCCACAAAGTACCCCTCTGCTTCTGTGAAGAAGTCTCCAACTTTGAGCCCAGTGCTTCTTTGTTGACATCTAGTTTGATCAGATCATAGGGAGGTCTTCCATGAAGGGTCATGCTCTTCCATTTTAACCATTTTACTGCAGTGACAATTTCTTAATTTTTCTGAGTTGTGCTTTCATTTAAGTTTAATGCTTGTGTTCTTCTTAACAGAATTACATATGCTTGAATGGAGTGTTGAATCCTGTTTTCGCTGATGAAAATATATCCTTATAAGTTTTATTTGACTGTTGTGTAAATTTTTAATGTTTGTTATTCCTCTTCCTCCTTCTGTCTTTGGCAGTGTTAATCTAAGTGCATTTCTCTAAAGTTTTTTCATTTTAGTTCATATTTTTCTTTGTAAATTTTGGACCAAGGCTCTGTATTATGCCAAAAGGATGTGTTTATATGGGTTTAGTGAAAGTGTTTACTGCCTTTGTTATATTTTACTACTGAGGTTTGTTTGGCATTTTTTTTAAGCCTTGAAGTAAATTCTTTCGAATTTTTTCCTTTATCGCACTAAATTTTTTTTTTGCTTGTTGATATCCCAGATACTTATGTTTTATATTCAACCAGCAGTTGTCTAGTATCCTGCTGCTGTTTATATTCTACTAGCTCTAATGCACCTTTATGTTTAATTTCTGCACTTATCTAGTCCAAATTTCATATTTATATCTTCAGAAAATAGTTTGAATTAATTGCTTTAACCTTACAGATGAAGGAGAATATAATTTCAAATCATCTCTGTATAAAAGGTGTGCCAGGGTATAAGTCATTTGGTTGTCACTGACTTGATACCCTATTTTCATCTGATTCAGTAAATTAGAGAGCAAGTTTAAAGCTAGACAAAACCATAGTGGGCTTAGAGAGTTGCATTGGAAAATGCCTCAGTTTATTTTGATAATGATGGTTGTTTGTTGATAGAGAGGGTAGATAGGGTGATTATAGTATGCCGACACCATCAAATGTTGTAGGAATTTCACAATTAGTGGGTGATTTTATATATTTATGTATTATAAAACTTCTATTAATCATGAGCATGGGACAGAATCAAATGCTTATTGGTAGTCAATGAAACAACATGAAACATTGCTGTTTTTCCACTAGGCTTGATGTACAAAGACAGAATCTATTTTCAGTTGTTCTTTACATCCTTTCATACCTTAAAGACATCCTTTCTGCTCTTCTGCAAGTATATTATGGTTATCTAAGAGACTGTGATTAATTGCAAGATGCATGATGTTACAATTTTATATATAGTTTGTAAACAAGTAATAAGATGATATTTTGATGGGTCATTTGTGATTTCTTCATTAGGTAAAAGATATGTTCTACCTTCTGTCAAAAATTCAGCCACTTTTTCAGGATTTTTAAGAAAATTGTTGATATATATG